>NC_058081.1:306696990-307296990 GCF_014858855.1 Bufo gargarizans
ATTTTTTGTTCTGGGTTGAAATACAATTCCCAATTTAGCAATTTCATAATTTAGTGGTTCCTGCTATATCAGAGCTATTTGAAATCTATCCCAAAAAGGGTATATAATATTCAAGGTGCACATAGGGTCATTCAGAATAACTTCACACACACCCGCTACTGTGTATTTCCAAGTCTAATTCTGTCACTAAACCCATACCTGTCACCCAGCGCCTAAATACTAGGCCTCAAATTTATATCCTGCTAAATCTCTCGTTACCGCTGTACTGTTGTTGCTGGGCAAGATATTTAGTGTCCGTCAAAGCACATTTTTTGTTCTGGGTTGAAATACAATTCCCAATTTAGCAATTTCATAATTTAGTGGTTTCTGCTATATCAGAGCTATTTGAAATCTATCCCTAAAAGGGTATATAATATTCAAGGTGCACATTGGGTCATTCAGAATAACTTCACACACACCCGCTACTGTGTATTTCAAGTCTAATTCTGTCACTAAACCCATACCTGTCACCCAGCGCCTAAATACTAGGCCTCAAATTTATATCCTGCTAAATCTCTCGTTACCGCTGTACTGTTGTTGCTGGGCAAGATATTTAGTGTCCGTCAAAGCACATTTTTTGTTCTGGGTTGAAATACAATTCCCAATTTAGCAATTTCATAATTTAGTGGTTCCTGCTATATCAGAGCTATTTGAAATCTATCCCAAAAAGGGTATATAATATTCAAGGTGCACATAGGGTCATTCAGAATAACTTCACACACACCCGCTACTGTGTATTTCCAAGTCTAATTCTGTCACTAAACCCATACCTGTCACCCAGCGCCTAAATACTAGGCCTCAAATTTATATCCTGCTAAATCTCTCGTTACCGCTGTACTGTTGTTGCTGGGCAAGATATTTAGTGTCCGTCAAAGCACATTTTTTGTTCTGGGTTGAAATACAATTCCCAATTTAGCAATTTCATAATTTAGTGGTTTCTGCTATATCAGAGCTATTTGAAATCTATCCCTAAAAGGGTATATAATATTCAAGGTGCACATTGGGTCATTCAGAATAACTTCACACACACCCGCTACTGTGTATTTCCAAGTCTAATTCTGTCACTAAACCCATACCTGTCACCCAGCGCCTAAATACTAGGCCTCAAATTTATATCCTGCTAAATCTCTCGTTACCGCTGTACTGTTGTTGCTGGGCAAGATATTTAGTGTCCGTCAAAGCACATTTTTTGTTCTGGGTTGAAATACAATTCCCAATTTAGCAATTTCATAATTTAGTGGTTCCTGCTATATCAGAGCTATTTGAAATCTATCCCAAAAAGGGTATATAATATTCAAGGTGCACATAGGGTCATTCAGAATAACTTCACACACACGCTTCTGTGCATTTCCAAGTCTAATTCTGTCACTAAATCCATACCGGTCACCCAGCGCCTAAATACTAGGCCTCAAATTTATATCCCGCTGAATTTGAATACAATACATTGGGCCAAATAATATATTTGTTGTTGTGGTGAACCATAACAATGAGAAAAACATCTAGTAAGGGACGCGGACGTGGACATGGTCGTGGTGGTGTTAGTGGACCCTCTGGTGCTGGGAGAGGACGTGGCCGTTCTGCCACATCCACACGTCCTAGTGTACCAACTACCTCAGGTCCCAGTAGCCGCCAGAATTTACAGCGATATATGGTGGGGCCCAATGCCGTTCTAAGGATGGTAAGGCCTGAGCAGGTACAGGCATTAGTCAATTGGGTGGCCGACAGTGGATCCAGCACGTTCACATTATCTCCCACCCAGTCTTCTGCAGAAAGCGCACAGATGGCGCCTGAAAACCAACCCCATCAGTCTGTCACATCACCCCCATGCATACCAGGGAAACTGTCTCAGCCTCAAGTTATGCAGCAGTCTCTTATGCTGTTTGAAGACTCCGCTGGCAGGGTTTCCCAAGGGCATCCACCTAGCCCTTCCCCAGCGGTGAAAGACATAGAATGCACTGACGCACAACCACTTATGTTTCCTGATGATGAGGACATGGGAATACCACCTCAGCATGTCTCTGATGATGACGAAACACAGGTGCCAACTGCTGCATCTTTCTGCAGTGTGCAGACTGAACAGGAGGTCAGGGATCAAGACTGGGTGGAAGACGATGCAGGGGACGATGAGGTCCTAGACCCCACATGGAATGAAGGTCGTGCCACTGACTTTCACAGTTCGGAGGAAGAGGCAGTGGTGAGACCGAGCCAACAGCGTAGCAAAAGAGGGAGCAGTGGGCAAAAGCAGAACACCCGCCGCCAAGAGACTCCGCCTGCTACTGACCGCCGCCATCTGGGACCGAGCACCCCAAAGGCAGCTTCAAGGAGTTCCCTGGCATGGCACTTCTTCAAACAATGTGCTGACGACAAGACCCGAGTGGTTTGCACGCTGTGCCATCAGAGCCTGAAGCGAGGCATTAACGTTCTGAACCTGAGCACAACCTGCATGACCAGGCACCTGCATGCAAAGCATGAACTGCAGTGGAGTAAACACCTTAAAACCAAGGAAGTCACTCAGGCTCCCCCTGCTACCTCTTCTGCTGCTGCCGCCTCGGCCTATTCTGCTGCTGCCGCCTCGGCCTCTTCCTCCGCCTCTGGAGGAACGTTGGCACCTGCCGCCCAGCAAACAGGGGATGTACCACCAACACCACCACCACCACCTCCGTCACCAAGCGTCTCAACCATGTCACACGCCAGCGTTCAGCTCTCCATCTCACAAACATTTGATAGAAAGCGTAAATTCCCACCTAGCCACCCTCGATCCCTGGCCCTGAATGCCAGCATTTCTAAACTACTGGCCTATGAAATGCTGTCATTTAGGCTGGTGGACACAGACAGCTTCAAACAGCTCATGTCGCTTGCTGTCCCACAGTATGTTGTTCCCAGCCGGCACTACTTCTCCAAGAGAGCCGTGCCTTCCCTGCACAACCAAGTATCCGATAAAATCAAGTGTGCACTGCGCAACGCCATCTGTAGCAAGGTCCACCTAACCACAGATACGTGGACCAGTAAGCACGGCCAGGGACGCTATATCTCCCTAACTGCACACTGGGTAAATGTAGTGGCAGCTGGGCCCCAGGCGGAGAGCTGTTTGGCGCACGTCCTTCCGCCGCCAAGGATCGCAGGGCAACATTCTTTGCCTCCTGTTGCCACCTCCTCCTTCTCGGCTTCCTCCTCCTCTTCTTCCACCTGCTCATCCAGTCAGCCACACACCTTCACCACCAACTTCAGCACAGCCCGGGGTAAACGTCAGCAGGCCATTCTGAAACTCATATGTTTGGGGGACAGGCCCCACACCGCACAGGAGTTGTGGCGGGGTATTGAACAACAGACCGACGAGTGGTTGCTGCCGGTGAGCCTCAAGCCCGGCCTGGTGGTGTGTGATAATGGGCGAAATCTCGTTGCAGCTCTGGGACTAGCCAATTTGACGCACATCCCTTGCTTGGCGCATGTGCTGAATTTGGTGGTGCAGAAGTTCATTCACAACTACCCCGACATGTCAGAGCTGCTGCATAAAGTGCGGGCCGTCTGTTCGCGCTTCCGGCGTTCACATCCTGCCGCTGCTCGCCTGTCTGCGCTACAGCGTAACTTCGGCCTTCCCGCTCACCGCCTCATATGCGACGTGCCCACCAGGTGGAACTCCACCTTGCACATGCTGGACAGACTGTGCGAGCAGCAGCAGGCCATAGTGGAGTTTCAGCTGCAGCACGCACGGGTCAGTCGCACTACAGAACAGCACCACTTCACCACCAATGACTGGGCCTCCATGCGAGACCTGTGTGCCCTGTTGCGCTGTTTCGAGTACTCCACCAACATGGCCAGTGGCGATGACACCGTTATCAGCGTTACAATACCACTTCTATGTCTCCTTGAGAAAACACTTAGGGCGATGATGGAAGAGGAGGTGGCCCAGGAGGAGGAGGAGGAGGAGGAGGAAGAGGGGTCATTTTTAGCACTTTCAGGCCAGTCTCTTCGAAGTGACTCAGAGGGAGGTTTTTGGCAACAGCAGAGGCCAGGTACAAATGTGGCCAGCCAGGGCCCACTACTGGAGGACGAGGAGGACGAGGATGAGGAGGAGGTGGAGGAGGATGAGGATGAAGCATGGTCACAGCGGGGTGGCACCCAACGCAGCTCGGGTCCATCACTGGTGCGTGGCTGGGGGGAAAGGCAGGACGATGACGATACGCCTCCCACAGAGGACAGCTTGTCCTTACCCCTGGGCAGCCTGGCACACATGAGCGACTACATGCTGCAGTGCCTGCGCAACGACAGCAGAGTTGCCCACATTTTAACCTGTGCGGACTACTGGGTTGCCACCCTGCTGGATCCACGCTACAAAGACAATGTGCCCACCTTACTTCCTGCACTGGAGCGTGATAGGAAGATGCGCGAGTACAAGCGCACGTTGGTAGACGCGCTACTGAGAGCATTCCCAAATGTCACAGGGGAACAAGTGGAAGCCCAAGGCCAAGGCAGAGGAGGAGCAAGAGGTCGCCAAGGCAGCTGTGTCACGGCCAGCTCCTCTGAGGGCAGGGTTAGCATGGCAGAGATGTGGAAAACTTTTGTCAACACGCCACAGCTAACTGCACCACCACCTGATACGCAACGTGTTAGCAGGAGGCAACATTTCACTAACATGGTGGAACAGTACGTGTGCACACCCCTCCACGTACTGACTGATGGTTCGGCCCCATTCAACTTCTGGGTCTCTAAATTGTCCACGTGGCCAGAGCTAGCCTTTTATGCCTTGGAGGTGCTGGCCTGCCCGGCAGCCAGCGTTTTGTCTGAACGTGTATTCAGCACGGCAGGGGGCGTCATTACAGACAAACGCAGCCGCCTGTCTACAGCCAATGTGGACAAGCTGACGTTCATAAAAATGAACCAGGCATGGATCCCACAGGACCTGTCCGTCCCTTGTCCAGATTAGACATTAACTACCTCCCCATAACCATATATTATTGGACTCCAGGGCACTTCCTCATTCAATCCTATTTTTATTTTCATTTTACCATTATATTGCAAGGCTACCCAAAGTTGAATGAACCTCTCCTCTGCCTGTGTGCTAGGCCTAAATATATGCCAATGGATTGTTGCAGTGGTGGCTGACGTGAAGCCTCATTCTCTGCTATGACATGCAGACTGATTCTCTGGTGACATGAAGCCAGATTGTCTGTTACGGGACCTCTCTCCTCTGCCTGGGTGCTGGGCCTGAATTTATGACAATGGACTGTTGCAGTGGTGGGTGACGTGAAGCCTGATTCTCTGCTATGACATGAAGACTGATTCTCTCCTGACATGAAGCCAGATTGTCTGTTACGGGACCTCTCTCCTCTGCCTGGGTGCTGGGCCTAAATTTATGAAAATGGACTGTTACAGTGGTGGGTGACGTGAAGCCTGATTCTCTGCTATGATATGAAGACTGATTCTCTGCTGACATGAAGCCAGATTGTCTGTTACGGGACCTCTCTCCTCTGCCTGGGTGCTGGGCCTAAATTTATGAAAATGGACTCTTACAGTGGTGGGTGACGTGAAGCCTGATTCTCTGCTATGACATGAAGACTGATTCTCTGCTGACATGAAGCCAGATCCTCTGTTACGGGACCTCTCTCCTCTGCCTGGGTGCTGGGCCTAAATATCTGACAATGGACTGTTGCATTGGTGGCTGACGTGAAGCCTGATTCTCTGCTATGATATGAAGACTGATTCTCTGCTGACATGAAGCCAGATTGTCTGTTACGGGACCTCTCTCCTCTGCCTGGGTGCTGGGCCTAAATTTATGAAAATGGACTCTTACAGTGGTGGGTGACGTGAAGCCTGATTCTCTGCTATGACATGAAGACTGATTCTCTGCTGACATGAAGCCAGATCCTCTGTTACGGGACCTCTCTCCTCTGCCTGGGTGCTGGGCCTAAATATCTGACAATGGACTGTTGCATTGGTGGCTGACGTGAAGCCTGATTCTCTGCTATGATATGAAGACTGATTCTCTGCTGACATGAAGCCAGATTGTCTGTTACGGGACCTCTCTCCTCTGCCTGTGTGCTAGGCCTAAATATATGCCAATGGATTGTTGCAGTGGTGGCTGACGTGAAGCCTGATTCTCTGCTATGACATGCAGACTGATTCTCTGGTGACATGAAGCCAGATCCTCTGTTACGGGACCTCTCTCCTCTGCCTGGGTGCTGGGCCTAAATTTATGAAAATGGACTGTTGCAGTGGTGGGTGACGTGAAGCCTGATTCTCTGCTATGACATGAAGACTGATTCTCTGCTGACATGAAGCCAGATCCTCTGTTACGGGACCTCTCTCCTCTGCCTGGGTGCTGGGCCTAAATATCTGACAATGGACTGTTGCATTGGTGGCTGACGTGAAGCCTGATTCTCTGCTATGATATGAAGACTGATTCTCTGCTGACATGAAGCCAGATTGTCTGTTACGGGACCTCTCTCCTCTGCCTGTGTGCTAGGCCTAAATATATGCCAATGGATTGTTGCAGTGGTGGCTGACGTGAAGCCTGATTCTCTGCTATGACATGCAGACTGATTCTCTGGTGACATGAAGCCAGATCCTCTGTTACGGGACCTCTCTCCTCTGCCTGGGTGCTGGGCCTAAATTTATGAAAATGGACTGTTGCAGTGGTGGGTGACGTGAAGCCTGATTCTCTGCTATGACATGCAGACTGATTCTCTGGTGACATGAAGCCAGATCCTCTGTTACGGGACCTCTCTCCTCTGCCTGGGTGCTGGGCCTAAATTTATGAAAATGGACTGTTGCAGTGGTGGGTGACGTGAAGCCTCATTCTCTGCTATGACATGCAGACTGATTCTCTGCTGACATGAAGCCAGATCGTCTGTTACGGGACCTCTCTCCTCTGCCTGGGTGCTGGGCCTAAATTTATGAAAATGGACTCTTACAGTGGTGGGTGACGTGAAGCCTGATTCTCTGCTATGACATGAAGACTGATTCTCTGCTGACATGAAGCCAGATCCTCTGTTACGGGACCTCTCTCCTCTGCCTGGGTGCTGGGCCTAAATATCTGACAATGGACTGTTGCATTGGTGGCTGACGTGAAGCCTGATTCTCTGCTATGATATGAAGACTGATTCTCTGCTGACATGAAGCCAGATTGTCTGTTACGGGACCTCTCTCCTCTGCCTGTGTGCTAGGCCTAAATATATGCCAATGGATTGTTGCAGTGGTGGCTGACGTGAAGCCTGATTCTCTGCTATGACATGCAGACTGATTCTCTGGTGACATGAAGCCAGATCCTCTGTTACGGGACCTCTCTCCTCTGCCTGGGTGCTGGGCCTAAATTTATGAAAATGGACTGTTGCAGTGGTGGGTGACGTGAAGCCTGATTCTCTGCTATGACATGCAGACTGATTCTCTGGTGACATGAAGCCAGATCCTCTGTTACGGGACCTCTCTCCTCTGCCTGGGTGCTGGGCCTAAATTTATGAAAATGGACTGTTGCAGTGGTGGGTGACGTGAAGCCTCATTCTCTGCTATGACATGCAGACTGATTCTCTGCTGACATGAAGCCAGATTGTCTGTTATGGGACCTCTCTCCTCTGCCTGGGTGCTGGGCCTGAATTTATGACAATGGACTGTTGCAGTGGTGGCTGACGTGAAGCCTGATTCTCTGCTATGATATGAAGACTGATTCTCTGCTGACATGAAGCCAGATTGTCTGTTACGGGACCTCTCTCCTCTGCCTGGGTGCCGGGGCCTAAATATCTGAGAATGGACTGTTCCAGTGGTGGGTAACGGGAAGCCAGATTCTCTGCTATGATATGAAGACTGATTCTCTGCTGACATGAAGCCAGATTGTCTGTTACGGGACCTCTCTCCTCTGCCTGGGTGCTGGGCCTAAATTTATGAAAATGGACTATTACAGTGGTGGGTGACGTGAAGCCTGATTCTCTGCTATGACATGAAGACTGATTCTCTGCTGACATGAAGCCAGATTGTCTGTTACGGGACCTCTCTCCTCTGCCTGGGTGCCGGGGCCTAAATATCTGAGAATGGACTGTTCCAGTGGTGGGTGACGGGAAGCCAGATTCTCTGCTATGGAACCTCTCTCCAATTGATTTTGGTTAATTTTTATTTATTTAATTTTTATTTTAATTAATTTCCCTATCCACATTTGTTTGCAGGGGATTTACCTACATGTTGCTGCCTTTTGCAGCCCTCTAGCCCTTTCCTGGGCTGTTTTACAGCCGTTTTAGTGCCGAAAAGTTCGGGTCCCCATTGACTTCAATGGGGTTCGGGTTCGGGACGAAGTTCGGATCGGGTTCGGATCCCGAACCCGAACATTTCCGGGATGTTCGGCCGAACTTCTCGAACCCGAACATCCAGGTGTTCGCTCAACTCTACTCTTTACAAAACATCTTTAGGTCATTCAGGTTTGATGGCTTCCGAGCATGGACAGCCCTCTTTAAGTCACACCACAGATTTTTAATTATATTCAGGTCTGGGGACTGAGATGGCCATTCCAGAACGTTGTACTTGTTCCTCTGCATAAATGCCTTAGTGGATTTTGAGCAGTGTTTAGGGTCGTTGTCTTGTTGAAAGATCCAGCCCCGGCGCAGCTTCAGCTTTGTCACTGATTCCTGGACATTGGTCTCCAGAATCTGCTGATACTGAGTGGAATCCATGTGTCCCTCAACTTTGACAAGATTCCCAGTCCCTGCACTGGCCACACAGCCCCACAGCATGATGGAACCACCACCATATTTTACTGTAGGTAGCAGGTGTTTTTCTTGGAATGCTGTGTTCTTTTTCCTCCATGCATAGCGCCCCATGTTATGGCCAAATAACTCAATTTTAGCTTCATCAGTCCACAGCACCTTATTCCAAAATGAAGCTGGCTTGTCCAAATGTGCTTTAGCCCACCTCAAGTGGCACTTTTTGTGCTGTGGGCAGAGAAAAGTCTTCCTCTGCATCACTCTCGCATACAGCATCTCCTTGTGTAAAGTGCGCCGAATGGTTGAACGATGCACAGTGACTCCATCTGCAGCAAGATGATGGTGTAGGTCTTTGGTGCTGGTCTGTGGGTTGACTCTGACTGTTCTCACCATTCGTCGCTTCTGTCTATCCGAGATTTTTCTTGGTCTGCCACTTCGAGCCTTAACTTGAACTGAGCCTGTGGTCTTCCATTTCCTCAATATGTTCCTAACTGTGGAAACGGACAGGTGAAATCTCTGAGACAGCTTTCTGTATCCTTCCCCTAAACCATGATGGTGAACAATCTTTGTCTTCAGGTCATTTGAGAGTTGTTTTGAGACCCCCATGTTGCTACTCTTCAGAGAAAATTAAAAGAGGAGGGAAACTTACAATTGACCCCTTAAATACTGTTTCTCATAATTGGATTCACCTGTGTATGTAGGTCAGGGGTCACTGAGCTTACCAAGCCAATTTTAGTTCCAATAATTAGTTCTAAAGGTTTTGGAATCAATAAAATGACAACAGTGCCCAAATTTATGCACCTGCCTAATTTTGTTTAAACAATTATAGCACACTTTCTGTAAATCCAATAAACTTAATTTCACTTCTCAAATATCACTGTGTGTGTCTCCTATATGATATATTTAACTGACATTTTTTATCGTAACAACCAACGATTTATACAGGAAAATCATGACGATTAACAAGGTTGCCCAAACTTTCGCATCCCACTGTAGTGCTATAATCTTTTTTTTTTTATAGTCTAATTTTTTTCGTCTCTTCTGAACTTCAGATTTGGAAAAAAATTACACTATTAAAAAAATATACTATAGCACTATATTAGCTAAATTGCAGTCTATATGTGTATTTTACGAATATTCGCTATATTGCTATAACTTCGGTTTTTAGAATATTACGAATATTCTAAAAAACAAAGTTATAGCAATATAGCGAACATATTCGTTATTTAGAATATTCGTCTTATTTTTTTTTCAATCTGTACTGTTATTCCACTTTGGTATACTCTTCCCCGAAAAGGTTCCCTGTCACCATGGGAACGTTTGTGGGTTAGAATATACCATCGGATCGGAGTTTTCGCGATCTCAGGGAAAACTCAGATCCGATGGTATTTTCTAACCCACAGGTGTTCCCATGGTAACGGGGACTCTTGTCAGGGAAGAGTATGCGAACAACTGTACAGATTGGAAAAAAAAAGCCGAATATTCTAAATAACGAATATATTCACTATATTGCTATATATTAGTTTTTTAGAATATTCGTCTTTTTTTTCCCATATGAAAACATGATTCCTTCCTACTTAAGTTGATTGTGGGCCAATGACTCATTGACCCACAAGAAAGAAGCAGTAATGAATCATGTTTTCAGATGTTAAAAAATTATGAATATTCGATATAGCGAATATATAGCACTATATTCTATATATTCGCGAATTAGCAAAGTTGCGATATTCGCGATTATTATTCGCTATTCGAATATTCGCGCTTAACACTAGTGATGAAGCGGTTGCTGTGGCAGGCTGCACCACCACATTGGAGCCACTGTTCTCCCAGGCCACTTAATGGTGACGCTGCATATGTTTGTTGACGGCATATACTACTTCTCTGGCTGAGGGAACAGAAAAGGACAGAGGCAGGTTAAGGACAGGTGAGGGCACAGGGCCTCCTTCCGGGCCATGCCAACTGAGGGTTGTGTTTGACGAACCCGCCGACTCTTGGCTGGGGGTGTCTGATGTCATTTGCAAAGTAGTCGAAGATAAGTCAACCATTCTAGAACCGCTGGGTTGCTGGTCAAGACACGACCGCTAGCTGACACTGGGAGCTCAGGCCTCTCAAAGTGACCCCTGCGGCCACGCCCCCTTACTCTGCTGCGACCTGTGCCTGCCCCAGAAACATTTAAGCCTGTGCCCCTCCCCTGTGCAGGGCCTGTCACTTCTCTGTCTTACATACTGTTAAATCAAATAAGTAAATAAAAAGGAAATTAATACACTCCAAAAAGGGCTTTAATTTTCTCACTTCACCACACAACGGCTAATAAGCCCTTTTTTCTTTTTCCCACTAATACACGCCAAAAAAGGCTTTAGAATATGTAACTGCGGCCGTGAATGGCAAATAATTTATTTTATTTTTTTGCCACTAATACACGCCAAATAGGACTGTAATTTTCTCACTTCACCACACAACGGCTAATAAGCCCCTTCCCCCCCCCCCCTCTAATACACGACAAAAAGGGCTTTAATTTTCTCACTTCACCACACAACGGCTAATAAGCCCTTTTTCTTTTTGCCCACTAATACACGCCAAAAAAAGGCTTTAGAACATATAACTGTGGCCGTGAATGGCAAATAAAGTGTTTTTTTTTTTGCCACTAATACATGCCAAAAAGTGCTGTCATTTTCTCACTTCACCACACAGCGGCTAATAAGCCCCTTCCCCCCCCCCCCCCCACACTAGTACACAACAAAAAAAGGCTTTAGAACATATATATAACTGCACCGCACAAGGGCTAATAAGACCCCAATAACAAGAACGGTGTGCTGGAATTACAGAAGTATTGCAAACCTAAAATGAGCAGCCTATTACCCAGGCTGTACACCCCTATTGGACCCTGTTCTGCTTCAATACTGTGGAATAATTCCTCCCTATCCTTTCCCGAAACTTCTAATGCTCTTTCCCTGAACATCTATTGAGCAAAATATACGTTTTCAAGTCTTTCCTAGGACTGTCCCTAGCGCCTGCTGACGTACACTGGAAAATGGCTGAATCCAAGATGGCTGAGGCTATTTATAGGGCTGTGACATTACAGGGCTGGCTGGCTGCTGATTGGCTGCATGCATGGCATTGTGGGTGATCTCTCTTTCCCAGAGTTCCTTGCTCCATGTCCAGCCATTTTAGGAAAAAAATTGATTCGTTACCACGAAGCATGAGGAAATTCCAATTCGGTGCGAATCGAAGAATTTCTGAAATTCGGATGAAAATTTACTTTGTCAGCTTCAATTCGCTCATCTCTAGTAAACACTATATATTGGAAGAGGAGGGGATATCCCATGAGGTCCTGGTGGCATCACCTGAAACTGATTTTTTTGTCCTCTATTGCCTATCTGTAATTTGGCATGTATTGAAAAAAGCAGTTGAAACAGGACTGGTGAGTGCTGCTTTATGTATTCTGTGGAAGTTGGTAGCCTGCATTATCTTAACTCTAGGAACCAGGATGTTCACTTTCATGTAATTTGTTAGAGTACCGTAATGTTATTTTGTTGCATTAGCATGTTAAGCCAGTTAAGATAATGTTGGCTACATCTGTATGGGTGCAGGACAATTTGTACTGCAGGGTGGCCCACGAAAAAGTAGCCTGCCTCCAGCAATAGTATGACAAAATGAACAAGCAAGTGGATAATTTTTTATTATCCACAAGTCACAAAAGATGCTGAAAGTGGTCTCCGTTCACATCTATGCATCATTGGGCACGTCAGATTATGTTGGCTGATACTGCTTGCAGCTCTTCAGCAGTGATGGTGGATAGTGTTTGTGATGTTCTCCTTGAGCTCATCCAGGGTATATGGATTGTTAGAGGACGCTTTCTGTTTTAAATTTCCCCACAGATAAAAATCGCATATAGATAAGTCTGGGGAACGTAGTGGCCATAACTCCTTGCGCACAGTTTGCTCCTCCGTAAACAGTTCATGAACCCGTGCCAGTGAGTTCGGTGAGGTGCGGCATGTTGTCTTATCTAGTTGGAAAAAGCAGGACATTTTTTCTTCTGCAGCATCACTGCTGAAGGGCTGCAAGCAGTATCATAGTCCAAAGTGCCCAAATATGCATAGACCTGAACAGGTACCACTTTCAGCATCTTTTGTGACTTGTGGGTAATTTAAAAAACAATCCACTTGCCCGTTCATCGTGTCATACTATCGCTGGAGGCGGCTACTTTTTCGTGGGCCACCCTGCATAATAAATTACTTCTGTAAGATGATTTTTTTTTCAATAAAGCAGAAATCGTTAATTTCTAACGATAATTTGTTTTCCCTTAGTCCTAACAGCAGCACAGATGGGGTTAACTGCCCCTGTGGACTGGTAGGACCGGCGGAATTTTAATGAGCCCAAGAACCAATAAACGATCTTCAGCTCCCTGAAAGGGAGGAGATCACCCCCCAGCCCACCGTGTTTTTAACAAGTATGATGTATTTAGGGAGGGATATTTGTGTGCTGCTGTTAGGACTAAGGGAAAACAAATTATCGTTAGAAATTAACGATTCCCTTACGTCCTACCAGCAGCACAGATGGGGAGATAGCAAGATGAAACCCCTAGGGAGGGTCCTCATGCCTGGCAGAAGTAAGAACTGTCTGCCCAAAAGCCGAAAACTCTGCCATCCTAGCATCTATCCTATAATGGGAGATGAAGGTTGACTCAGAGCTCCAGGAGGCCGCCTTACAGATCAACTCTAAGGGGAGAAGGCTTCTTTCCGCAACCGAGGTGGAGACCGCCCTAGTAGAATGGGCTCTCACAAACTCGGGAGGATCTAAGGTTTGGGAGACAAAAGCTTCCTTAATGGCCTCCTTGATCCAGCGACTAATGGTGGCTTTAGACGCTTTACGGCCTTTAGACTTACTGGCAAACAGGAGAAGGAGATTCTCATCTATCCTGAACTCTCTGGATCTATCCACATAGATCTGGAGGCATCTAGAAATATCCAGCGGATCTCTAGCTTGAGTATCAGAGGAGGAGGCTGTAAACAAAACTGGTAAGGAGATTACCTGGTTGATGTTTTGAAAAGTAGGCACCTTAGGTCTGAAGTATGGTAGAAACTTCAGGAGTACTCTGTCCTGTAAGAAAATAATATATGGATGAATTGCAGAGAAAGCCTGCAATTCAGAGACTCTTTTGGCTGAGGCTATAGCCAGAAGAAAGACCATCTTTAGAGTTAAATATTTGAAATCAACCTCCTCCAAAGGCTCGAAGGGGGGAGATGCTAGACCCCTGAGCACTACTGAAAGATCCCATTGGGGAATGGGTTTCAGTATAGTAGGCTTTAGTCTTTCCGCTCCCTTCAAGAAGCGTTTGATGAGTGGGTCCCGAGAGTATGGCCTGTTGAGACAGGCCGAGATGGCACAAATTTGTACCTTCAAGGTAGCTGGAGATAGGCCTCTATCTAATCCGTCCTGAAGGAAATGTAATATCGCAGGAAGGGGCGGATCTGAAGACGCCACCTGTTTGGAATCACACCATGCCACGAAGATTCTCATGATCCTGGAGTAGGCCTTGTTTGTAGACTCTGCTCGGGAATGCGACAAAGTTCTCAGGACCGACTCGGAAAGCCCTTCTATGTTGGGAAGGGACTGATCAACCTCCAGGCTGTCAGGTTGAACCTGTGCAGATCTGGGCAGAGGTGAGTGTCCCACGACACCAGGGTCTGCTCCGAGGGGAGTCTCCAGTATTGTCCCCGACTCATCTGAATGAGCTGGGTAAACCAGGATCTTTTGGGCCAAAACGGTATGATGGCTATTACCGAGGCCTGATCCTGACGGATTTTCATCAATACCCTTGGTATCATGGAAAAAGGAGGGAAGATATAAGCCAGCCTGAACCTCCACGGTATCGACAGAGCATCTATCGCCAGGGGGTTGTCTTCCCGGTACAGGGAACAGAACCTCAACCTTGGCGTTGAACCTGGTTGCCATGAGGTCCACCTCTGGCATACCCCAACTGTGAACTAGCTGCCTGAAGACCTCCGGATGCAGAGACCATTCCATGGTCGGTAATCCTCGACTTAAGCGGTCTGCTATCATATTGAGGGAACCTCGGATATGAACGGCAGATAGATGGGAAAGGTTCAGCTCTGCCCACCGAAGGATCACCCCGATCTCTGATAGAAGGGGTAATGACCTTGTGCCTCCCTGCTTGTTTATATAAAGAACCGCAGTCATATTGTCTGACTGGACTTTCACCGCTTTGCCCCGAATCTGAGGGGCGAAGTGAAGGAGGGCTAGCCGGATAGCTCGCATCTCGCGAAGATTGGAGGAAAGATGCCGCTCCAGGGGGGACCAAGATCCCTGCACTTGGGATCCGTCCAGGTGAGCGCCCCAGCCTACAAGGGACGCGTCTGTAGTCAATATGACCCAAACTGGTTGGGTCATAGACTTCCCTGCTGGCAGCCGAAACCACCATCTGAGGGAATTCCGGGTTTGACCGGACAGGGAGCACAGGGAATCTAGCCCCGAAGGGCTGCCGTTCCATAAGTGTAAGACCTCCGACTGAAGAGGACGGAGGTGCCATAGCGCCCAAGGGACTGCGTCCGCAGCCGCTGACATGAGCCCCACCATCTTCATGAGAGTCCGAATAGAGACTCGACGAGGGACATGAAGGACCTTTGCCAGGTCCTGAATCCGCGCTTTCCTTTCTTGAGTCAACCGGAGGGACATCTCCACAGAGTCGACCACGAATCCTAAATAATGGATTGAAGATGATGGGCTCACATTCGACTTCTGCCAGTTGATAATCCAGCCTAGGCGGAGAAGAAAGGAGATTGACCTGAAGATGGTGGGTAAGGATCGGAACTGAAGAGGCTATGAAAAGCCAATCGTCCAGATAAGGAATAATAGTCAGCCCTTGAAGTCTCAGTGCTGCCACCACCGATACCACCACCTTGGTGAAGATAAGGGGGGCAGAAGAGATTCCGAAGGGGAGCGCGGTGAACTGAAAGTGCCTGCGAACCCCTGAAATCTGGACCGCGATCCTGAGAAATTTCCGGAAGGCGGAATGGATCGGAATGTGAAGATAAGCATCTTTGAGGTCCAGAGTAGCCATGACATCCCCGAGGTTGAGGATATGGGCGACTGACCTTATGGTTTCCATGCGAAACCTTGTTTTCCTTATAAATCGATTGAGAAATCTCAAATCGATGATAATCCGGAGGTCTCCCGTCTTTTTGGGAACCAGGAACACTGGTGAGTAAATGCCTAGGCCTCTCTCCCCTGCCGGCACCTCCTCTAGGGCTCCCTTGGAGATATAGTCCTGGATGTAAGATTCCAGGACCATTTGTTTGGCCGGCCCGAAGTTTCGTGTAGCGACGAATCTCTCTGGGGGGAGAGAGAGAAAGTCTACCCGGTACCCGACGGAGACTAAGTTCAGAACCCAAGGGTCTGCGATCAACTGACTCCAAGAGTCTTTGAAATGGGAGAGACGGCCCCCCACGGGCGTCTGGGGGAGTGGTACGGGTAAGTCTAGAGGAGACACTGCAGGGACAGCAGGGCTTATCCAAGAGCCTCGAAGAGGCCCATAGTCAGGAGGGTTTTGCCTCCTTAGCGGGTTTACGGGAGCGCCTCGAATATTTACGAGACGGTCCCCCCCAATCTCTGCGCCTAGATTGCTGCCCCAGACGTCCTTCGCGCTTCTTTCCCTGCCTGGGGCGTCCCCGAAAGGGCTGCTGGGGGAGGCTCTTCCCCTTTTTGTCGGAGAGCCCCTCCATTATTTTATCCAATTCGGACTCAAACAGCCTGTCTGGTTCGAAGGGGAGCCCACAAAGATTAAACTTGGACGCGTTGTCCGCGACCCAAGGTTTCAGCCAGAGTGGTCTGCGGGCAGCCGAAACTAAGGCCATAGTTTTGGCGGCCAGCTTCAACTGCATCTGGGTGGAGTCGACTAAGAAATCCATAGCCAGGTTGGCTGACTTGAAAGCTGCTAAGATATCATCCCTGGATACACTCTGGTCCACATCTGTCTGGATCTGATTGAGCCTAGAGCGTAAATAGGTGGCTACTTCAGTGGCCGCAATCGAAGTTGATGCGGAGGCAGCGGCCGCCGCATAACTCCTTCTGAGGGTGCACTCTGCCCTCCGATCTAGAGGGTCCTGCAGACTAGACCCATCATCTGCAGGGACTAGAGTGCGCCGGGACAACTTGGCTATCGCCATGTCCACCTTGGGAATGGAACCCCACGATTCCACCAAGGGTTTAGCCATCGGGTACATAAGTTTAAACTTTCTAGTGAGAACTGGGCCTTTCTCAGGCTTTCACCATTCTGTGCGCATCACAGAGAGAAGGGTCTCATCCGCTCTGAAGACACGCTGTGTCCATACGGCGGGATCGGAGGACTCCCCAATGTCAACATCATGGTCCCCCGACCTGATGGACTTAAGTAGCTTCTGCGTCTTTTCTGGAGGGAAAAAGCAAGAAGTGATCTCTTCTTCCTCAGAAGAAGACCCCACCGAACAGGGGGTGGGTCTTTCGGCTGGTGCGACTGGAGCGGCCACATCCATGGGAGTCTGAGAGGGTCCTGGTAACCTCTCATTCAATAAGCGCACCACTCCCTTAATGGAATCATCCACGTATGTCTTCGTCCACTGAAACATCTCCTGCATCGTGGGTTCCGTGGACGCCGTGCGACAACTCTCACACCTAGAGTAGGGACAGCCGTCGTCTAAGGGCGTGTTACAATCAAAGCACGCCAAATGCTTCCTCTTGGCCCCAGCTTTTCGCTGATCCAGATCCTTGGGGGAAGCCATAGTCTGTAATTGGAAACAAAAAAGACAGGTCATAACACCTACAAAAAGAAAATTGGAGGTGGAGAAACGAGACCTTAAAGGGGCCCACCAGCACTAGAGAAATATAGAGCTGCAGAAGAGGAACACACAACCCACGTCAAGCAATAATATAAGGATATCACAAGGCACAGGGAACTCTGGAGCTAGCTTGTCAAAGCAATGCAACCAGAGCACTGAATGACAGGCTCTGGGCGCTTAAAAGGAAGAAGCCCCGCCCCCTGGGCGGGTCCCAAACCGTAAGTATCCTAAGATATAAGAGAGCTAAACAAACTAGCTAAACATGCTTTGGATAGCTGCCCCGGGTCATCCTGGATCACAGGATGTCTATAGGTAAGTAACTCTTATCAAGAGGGTGAGGATAGAACCTCAGCCGCGCTGCGAAAAAACCGGAAGTGACGTAGCGCAGCTAGTGCGCGTCACTTCCGGAAGATGGCGGCGCCCATAGCGCCACACGCATGTGGCGATGGGAGGAACGGGAGACCAGGAGAAGCTGAAAGGAGAGGGGAGGGGGATACCCCGCTCCCCGCGGTCCCCAGGTATAAAAAAATCGCCGCAATCCGCCTGAAATAAAGGCAAAAAGAGAGCCATATAAAAAAACGGGGCGATCCTTTACAAGAAAGAAAAGGAGCCCCTAACTCTCAGCTCCCAGAAGGAGCGATACGCCAGTCCAACCTGTCCAAAGGACAGAAAAAAACACGGTGGGCTGGGGGGTGATCTCCTCCCTTTCAGGGAGCTGAAGATCGTTTATTGGTTCTTGGGCTCATTAAAATTCCGCCGGTCCTACCAGTCCACAGGGGCAGTTAACCCCATCTGTGCTGCTGGTAGGACGTAAGGGAAGCTAAAGATTTAAAAAGCAAAACTTTATGAAAGATTCCGTCAGTAATAACAGAATAGGAAATAAAAAAATACTTAGATTACATTAAATTAACTAAATTACATTTATTTAATGCGTGTTTTTAATCCATATTTAGTTGGAGACATAACATATTGCAAAGATTTATTAGTGCACTCACACTAATCATTTTTATTTCTTATGGGAGTTTAGATTGAAAGTTTTAGATACAAGATTAGAAGCAAATTGCTTTTGGGTTTCATAGGGCCCATTAGTGACAAAGCTCTTAAACTTCAAACCCCTCTACACCCAGCCTTACATAAACTGATCTTATATAATAATGAGACTATTGAAATCAGCTGTTTGAAGAGACTGCAGCGCTCATACGATCACTGCCTTCTCTTCATTGTTTACCTGCTCGCTGTCGACATTGCAGCAGCAAGCAGTGTAATTACAACTCTGCCGTCCCCATTCACTTCAATGGGACGGCTCCTTTCTAGCCAAGTGAATAGGAACGCAAATGTGATCAAAGCTTTAGCTGGCCAACCTCTTTAAAATGTAGACAGACATCATTCTTTATGAAACTGCCTATGACTCAGAACCTTCCTGGGAGATTTATCAAAACTGGTGTAAAGTAAAAATGGTTTAGTTGATTTTAACAACCAATCAGATTTCACCTTAATTTTTTTTTAAAAAGTGTACATTTCTGAAGACTTTAAATGTCTCACCATCTACAGTACATACTATCAAAAGATTCACAGAATCTGGAGAAATCCATGTGCACAAGGACAAGGCAGACGGTCAATACTGGATACTCATGATCTACGGGTCCTCAGGCGACACTATGTTAAAAATAGGGATTATGCTGGAAATCACTGCCAAGACCCAGGAACACTTCCAGAAAACACTGTCTGCGAAAACTGTTCACCATGCAATTCACAAATGTAAGCTATGTCATGCCAATAAGAAGTCAAATGTCAACATGATCCAGAAACACCACCAACTTTCTCTGGGCCAAAGCTTATTTAAGACTGACTGAGGCAAAATACAAAACTGTTCTGTGGTCAGATCAAAATTTGAAATTCTTTTTGGAAACCATGAATGATGTGTACTGTGGAGTGAAGAGGAGAGGGACCATCCAGCTTGTTATCAGTGCACAGTTCAAAAGCCTGCATCTCTGATGGTTTAGGGCTCTTTCACACTTGTGTTGTCCGGATCCGTCGTGTACTCCATTTGCCGGAATTACGCGCCGGATCCGGAAAAACGCAAGTGAACTGAAAGCATTTAAGGACGGATCAGTCTTCAAAATGCGTTCAGTGTTACTATGGCAGCCAGGACGCTATTAAAGTCCTGGTTTCCATACTAGTAGTGGGGAGCGGGGGAGCAGTATACTTACCGTCTGTGCGGCTCCCGGGGCGCTCCAGAATGACGTCAGAGCGTCCCATGCGCATGGATGACGTGTCCATGCGATCACGTCATCCATGCGCGTGGGGCGCCCTGACGTCACTCTGAAGCGCCCCGGGAGCCACACGGACGGTAAGTATACTGCTCCCCCGCTCCCCACTACACTTTACCATGGCAAACAGGACTTTAGCTTCCTGGCAGCCATGGTAACCATTCAGAAAAAGCTAAACGTCGGATCCGGTAATGCGCCGAAACGACGTTTAGCTTAAGGCCGGATCCGGATTAATGCCTTTCAATGGGCATTAATTCTGGATCCGGCCTTGCAGCAAGTGTTCAGGATTTTTGGCAGGAGCAAAAAGTGCAGCATGCTTAGGGTTGTATTAGCACCTATGGGTTGTATTAGCACCTATGGTGTGGGCAGCTAACACACCTGGAAAGGCACTATCACTGCTGAACAGTATATAGAGGTTTTAGAACAACACATGCTCCCTTCCAGACAAAATCTCTTTCATGGAAGGCCTTGCATATTTCAGCAGGAAAATGCTAAACTACATACTGCAACCCAGTGGCATAGCGTGGGTTGCCAGCACCCGGGGCAAGACACGTATTGTGCCCCCCCAACCTGTGGTAACGCCCCTTTTTTTTTACAGATAATGTAGTAGATATCACCTGTAGTCCTATGTAACACCACAGATAACACAGTGATAACTCTCTGTGTACAGATAATGTAGTAGATGGGTGTGAGGCCCCATATTTCAGAACACACACAGTGTGACCTAAAGTCTGGAGCCAGGCTGCTACAGTGTGGGCCAAATTCTATATCCACCCTCCCATCACTACAGAACATACAGGGTAATACAGCTCCCCATACCTCTTATATTCAGTGATGTCTCTTTTGATGTAGATGTTCTCTTTTCTCTTCTTCTCCTTTCAGACCTTCAGAGCAGACCACAATTTTTCTGCCATTTCTCGTCTCTGCCGTTTGACAATAAAAATCTTAGTTTACTACTTTTCCATCATCCTCCCATCTTCTGGAAAAAACCTCCTACCACCCCCAATACTGTGCCACTGTGCTCCCCAATGTTATACTGCAGAAACAGATAAACCCCCTGGTAATACTAGTACCATGCAGATAGTTCCCTTCAATAATTATTGGCACACAGTGCCCTAAAATAACTGCACCCAGCAAATAGTGCCCCTGACACTAATTGTGTAAACATAACGTCCCCCAAAAATAATTGTGGTAAGCTGATACTGTGCCAAGGTGCCCCCACAGTCCACAGTAATAGTGCTCCCAAAAGTCCCACCAATAGGAATAATTCTCTGCTAGAGCACACATGGTAGTAATAGTGCTCCTACAGTGCCCCTAATGTCCCCACTGTGCCCCAAAAGTAAAAATGCTCCGATAGTGCCCATACTGGTAATCATGTTCCCCCTAGACCCCCAGTAGTAATAAAGCCCACCATAATGCCCCCCAGTAGTAATAATTCTCCTTATGGGACAGTGCAAAAAATGCCCCCTTTTAATGCCCCCAGTTTAGCTAATGTCCCCAAAGCGCCCCCATAATGTGCCAGTATAAAATACCCCTATATAGTGCCCCCAGTAAATGCTCCCGTAGTGCTCCTCTCCCCCCTTCCTCCTAGTGCCCCCATAATGTACCTGTCACGACTGTGACTGATCCAGACAGGTCTGGGAGGAGAAGGTCGCAGCGACTTGCTACTCGCGATAGCTTGTAAGTTTGCTCCGTGGTTCAGGGTATGTCATCCGGGTTTTGCCTTGTGAACCTTTTTGTCCTGACTGGGAGTTTGTAGGCATCCTTCTCAGGTGAGTCCTGTCTGCCACTCCCAGCTACTATATTAGTTTCAGTTTCACTTGCAGTCATTGCCAGATATAGTCCTTACTTCCAGTGCTATTCTGACCTTTGAAGGAGATCGTTTGACGGTATTGCTGTGGAGCTCTTGTCTGGTGTGGACTGTCGTAATTGTGATCACCTTCTCTGCTCGTGACTGGATAAGTCTATCTATGCTATAGATTGTTTGTTTGTTGCTGTCTTCCCCTGTTGTTCTCCTAGACATGAGTGATGGTGGCTAGTGCTCCCATCTGCCTTTCCCCAGTCTAGTCTTCTTAGGGTGACTGAGGGTTTAGGCATCCTGCTCGCCGCACGGGTTCACACCCCGTCTAGGGTATCAGGGCAGACAGGTGCCAGCTTAGGGTTAGTCAGGGGTGGCCGTTCTATTTCCCATCCGTAGATAAGGGTCCCCCTTCCCCTCCGTCTGGTGCGACGCGACTGCTGCTGGGATAGCGGTCGTGACAGTACCAGTATAAAATGCCCCATATATAGTGCCCCAGTAGATGCCCTCAGTTTCCCCCATAATTTGCAAGTATAAAATACCCCTTCTTAATGCCCCCGTAGATGACCCCATAGTACCCACCATAATGTGTCCCAGTATAAAATGCCCCTATACAGAGACCCCATATAAAGTACTCCTTCTTTGTGGCCTCAGTAGATTCCCCCTTAGTGCCCCCAATAATGTGCAAGGAAGAAGTGCCCCCACAGTGCCCCCCAATAATGTGCAAGTAAGATGTGCCCCCATAGATGCCCCCAATAATGTTCCAGTAAGTGCCCCCATAGATTCCCCCCAATCATGTGCCAGTAAGACGTGCCCCCCAATCATGTGCCAGTAACAAGTGCCCCCCATAGATGGGCCCCTAATCATGTGCCAATAGCCAGTATTGCATATAAGCCAATATTGTATGTATATATTACATATAGCCAGTATTGTATATATTGCATATAAAAAAATAAACACTTATACCTACCTCCATGGCAGCAATGCGATGCAGGCCTGTGTCCCACGCTGTATGGCTCAGGCGGCGCGATGACGTCATCGCACCGCCTGCACCAGCCTCTGATAGGCTGCAGACCTAGTGCCTGCAGCCTATCAGAGGAACGGGGAAGAGAGACGCCTCTCCCCTGCCACGCAGCACATCCATCTGTATTGCTGTCCTGTGCCCTGCCGCCACCCTCCACTTGTGAGCAGGGCCGTGCCGCCTGGAGCGATCGCTTCACTTTGCCTAATTGGTGGTGCGGCCCTGCTGGCACCCCTTAAAATTTTGCCCCCCTTGTGTCCAAGGCCTTGGAGAGTGTTGCCCTGCCTCTGCTGGAACTGCTGTGTGTTCCCCTCATCTCACCTCCTTGGTTGGCCAAGGAACTACATACTCTGCAGCCAGCGTTGTCAGCTGGAAATTTTTGGAGCAATTTTTCCACAAGGACCTTCTGGTATTGTACCATTTTGCTAGTCCTCTCCACCACAAGAATTAGAGATGAGAAGTTCTCTTTGTAGCGGGGATCGAGAAGGGTGAACAACCAGTAATCGGTGTTGGCCAAAATGCGTACAAAGCGAGGGTCACGGGAAAGGCAGTCTAACATAAAGTCAGCCATGTGTGCCAGAGTCCCAACAGACAAGACTTTGCTCTCCTCATCAGGAGGATGACTCTCAATCTCCTCATCCTCTTCCTTCTCTTCTACCCATCCACGCTGAACAGATGGAATAAAACTTCCATGGGTACTACCCTCTTTAGCGGAGGCAACCGTCTCCTGCTTCTCCTCCTCATCATCCAATTCGCGCTGAGAAGATGAACTGAGGGTGGTCTGGCTATCACCCTGTGTACTTTCTTCCCCCATTTCCACCTCTTCCACATGCAAAGCATCTGCCTTAATTGTGAGCAGCGAGCGTTTGAGTAGACACAGAAGTGGGATGGTTACGCAGATAATAGCGTTATCGCCGCTCACCATCTGTGTTAATTCCTCAAAGTTGCGTAAAACCTCAGAGGTCAGACATCCATGCCCACTCGTCGCTTGTGAAGAGCAGAAGCTGACTGGATAGGCGATGACCATGTTGCAGCTGGTATTCCACTACTGCCCTCTGCTGCTCACAAAGCCTGGCCAACATGTGGAACGTCGAGTTCCAGCACATGCTCACGTTGCACAACAGTCGGTGAGCTGGCAATTGCAAGCGCTGCTGCAGCATTGCCAGACCGGCAGAAGCTGTTGATGACTTGCGGAAATGGGCACACATGCGGCGCACCTTCACCAGTAGCTCAGGCAAAATGGGGTAGCTTTTGAGAAACCGCTGAACCACTAGGTTGAACATGTGGGCTAGGCATGGTATGTGTGTGAGCTTGCCGAGCTCCAAAGCTGCCACCAAGTTACGGCCATTATCAGACACAACCATGCCTGGTTGTAGGTTGAGTGGCGAGAGCCACAGCTCAGTCTGGTCCTTATCCCCTGCCACAGCTCTGCAGTGGTGTGCTGTTTGTCACCTAAGCAGATCAGTTTAAGCATGGCCTGTTGCCGCCTTCCCCGCTGCATTGCTTCACTGCTTCCAGCTACTGACTGATGGCTGACTGGTGGTGCAAGATGAGAAACCCTTATGGAAGTAGCGCCCGCAATCCTTGGCATCCCAGGGTATGTCTCGCTCCCGGCCTCCACAACGTTCACCCAGTGTACTGTCAGGGAAATGTAACGTTCCTGGCGAAAAGCACTTGTCCATGTGTCAGTCGTTAAGTGGACCTTCCCAATAACTGCGTTGATCAGGACACGGGTGATGTTACGGGACACATGCTGGTGTAAGACTGGGACTGCACACTGTAAAAAATATTGGCGGCTGGCGACAGAGTACCGCGAGACAGCTGCCGCCATCAGGCTGCGGAAAGCCTCAGTGTCCACAAGTCTAAATGGCAACATTTCCAGGGCCAACAATTTGGAAAAGTGTGCATTTAGTGCTATGGTCTGTGGGTGGGTGGCTGGGTATTTGCTCTTTCGTTCAAAGGCCTGGGGTATGGACATCTGTACGCTGTGCTGAGACACAGAAGTGGATGTGCTAGCTGATGGTGCTTGCAAAGGTCCAGGTGCATGGCGGGAGGCACCCGGGCCGGCGTCTTGGACAGGGGATTGGCCAGCACATAACACAGGGGAAGAGGAAGCAGTGGTTTGACCCGCAATCACTGGTTGTGGACCCAGGCGTTCGGCCCACCTATTAGGGTGCTTTGATGCCATGTGACGGATCATGCTGGTGGTGGTGAGGTTGTTAGTGTTCACGCCCCTGCTCATTTTGGTACGGCACCAGTTGCAAATGACAATTCTTTTATCGTCTGCACTTTCCTCAAAAAAGCGCCAGACTGCTGAACACCTACCCCTTGGCAAGGGAGATTGCCGCAAGGGGGTGCTCCGGAGAACAGTTGTGGGCCTGTTTGGTGTGGCCCGCTTTCTCCCTTTTGCCACCCCACTGTGTTTACTTATTGGCAACTGTGTCTCATCATCATCATCCACCTCGTGAAACACTAATTGCCGTTCTCCACCGTCATCTTCTTCTGACTGTGGATGCTCCAGAGTTTGGGAATCAGGGCACAAGATCTCCTCATGACCCTCTTCAAGCGGGCTTGGTGAGAGGCCCAAATTAAGGAATGGAGATGAAAACAGCTCCTCGGAATATCCGAGTGTGGAATCACTTGTTTGCCAAGACTCTCCATGGTGGGTGGAAGGAGTATTAGGGTGAGGATTCTGTTGACCAGACTCTTGGCTACTGAGACTGGACTTTGTGGAAGACAGGGTGGTGCTTAACTGGAAGCATTATCTGCTGCAATCCAATCAACCATCTGGTCGCACTGGTCTGATTTCGAAAGCGGTGTCCTCCGCCGCCCTGCGAACTGGGACATGAAGCTAGGTATTGTGGATGAGTGTGTTTCTTGTGCTCTGACAGCAGGCACAGTTTCACCGTGCCCAGGGCCACGGCCTCTGCATGCACCATCAGCAGCACAGCCACTTCCCCGTCCCTTACTGCTCGCCTTGCGCATATTAAATGGTATATATGCTTTCAAGTATGTCACACGTACAGTAGCGCAGGTTTTGTAGGTGTATGCGCAAGGTCCATAGAGAGGGGGAAAAAAAAGAATGCTTTTTAGAAAAATGGCTGTACTGGTATCCTAGAGGATGATCAAAAGCAACACGGTGCCCATAAACCAACCCATCAAAATCTGAGCTGCTAAAAAGTGCTATGTCCACATTTATGGCATTTCAGCACCCAGTAGAACCAGCCTAACAATTTAAGGGGCATTATGTGTCTCAGATTGCACACACTGGGCACAACATATTGGCCACTGAAATGCCATATCTGTGGAAATCTGCTGCACATTAATTTCTGCAAATTTCCTTGTTGCTTCAAAATGCTCACTACATCCCTTAGTAGCTCAAGGGGCAGAGTTTCCAAAATGGGGTGACTTCTCAGGGTTTTCCATTATTTTGCCCCAGAGATTCTACAGTTGTCAGCACAAACTGCGTAAATTACCACATTGGGCCTCAAAGTGTGCATGGTGCTGTTTTACTCCTGAGCACTCTAATACGTTCAGTCAAAAGATCAGAGATACATGTAGGGTGTTTCTAAAACAAGGAAGCACAGCATAAGGGCTCATTCACACGAACTTGTGAAGCCCGTGCCTGTGCTGTGGACCGCAAATTGCAGTGCACGGGCACCATCCGTGGGGCAGGCGCATGGGGATTGCAGACCCATTCACTTGAATGGGCCTGCGATCCCTCCATTCCGCAAAAAGATAGAGCATGTTCTATCTTTTTGCGGTGAGGAGGCACGGAATGGAACCCCAGAAAGCACTCCGTAGTGCTTCCATAGTGTTCCGTTCCGTGCTTCCGTTCCGCATCTCCGGAATTTTTGCAGAACACCTGTGGGATTGAAATGCTCACTACACCCCTTGCCAAAATCTGTGATGTGGTTTCTAGAATTAGGTCACTTTTTCAGTTTTTTTTTTTACTTCATTGCAGAGACTCTACATTTGTCTGCCATCACTACACTAGGCTTTGAATAGACATGGTCGTTCTCTTCTAGACGCCGCAGTGTGTCCAGACAGCAGTATATGACATAGGGGATATTGTTGTACTTGGCAAAAATTATGTCACAAAATGTGGGGTGTTTTTTTTTCTTATTACCAAAATTTTGTTTTGAAGAAATCAAATATTTCATTTTCACAGCCAAATGTTTCTAAATTCTGTCAAATGCTTTGATGAGTATAGTATTTTCCAAAATGGGGTCACTGTAGAGATATCTCAGGGGCTCATCAAATACAACATGACGCCCAAAAACTATCACATGGTGGGTGTTGCCGTATTCAGGAAAATATGAGTAATAAACTGTGGGTGATTTTTTTTCCTGCTACCCCTTGTGAAAATAACAAAATTGGAGCTAAAGCAATATTTTTTTGTAAGAAATGAATGTTTTCATTCTTACAGCCAAATGCTTTCTAAATACAAATTTTCTGTTTAGCTGTGATGGCAATTCATGTAAAAATAACAACAGGAAATGCAGCTAGTTTTTGAAAAATTCATTCCTTCCTTCCTTCCTTTCCTTTCTTTCAAAGAAAGGGCTATTCACATCTGTAAATACAGACAGAAAGAGGACCTGTACCACAATTTGTGGATCAGGCATATGGATCCTAAAAAAAATATATATGTTTATAGCCACATAGAAATGAATTGGTCAGCCATTAAAAAAATGGATAGCATATTAAAGAAAAATACGGTTGTGTGCTTGAGCCCTCGTGTTGTTACTGAGTAGATGCACAGAATGATGCTTTTGGTATTAATATATGTAAAACAAATTCAATGATGACAACCAATATGATTGCGCTCCCTGTTGACACTTTTGCAATAATGGACATTGCAACAAAAAAGAAAAATATCAGTATGTAAGTAAAACTAAAATTATATTTACCAACATTCTAAGCACTTCTACTTGTACAATATTGTCTGAGTTTGGATTAATGTACAGAATACAGATCCACCCAAAACTCTGCATGAGTGTCTTGTAAGAGTAGACAAGAACCATGATTGCTTTTATTAAGATGAATTAGAGAATCCTAATTTAATGGAATTACATACTTTCGATGTATTAAGTCAGGGGTGGGAACCTTTTTGCTGCCGAGGGCCATTTGGATATTTGTATCATCCTTTGTGGGCCATACAAAATTCTCAACTTAAAAATTTGACTGCTGTATTTGGTCTAACATATAATTGACTTACGCTGGGTTCACACCTGAGCGTACTGGATGGAGCATTCTGTGCAAGCGAACGCCCATTGTTGTGCATTCCCGGAAGTCTATGTACGGGAACGCGACACTACGCCCCAAGGAAGCTCCTGCGTAGGGCGTTTTACAGCGCGTTCGTACGCTGTAAAACGCTCAGGTGAGAATCATTGGTTCTTGCCTGTTGAGCGTTTTACAGCGCGTAGGAACGCGCTCGGGTGTGAACCCAGCCTTAGGGGTAAGTTACAGAAATTGAGCTTCAATTTTAAAAAATCTAGAGCGCTGTATTTTTCCGCACAAAATGTCGTCTGCACTATAGTACAGGCGCCATTTTGACCAAACTACCTGTTCAGAATGTTATTTATTTAGTTCTTTATTTGGAATTAATGGCAGCCTAGCTAAACCCAGGGGGGGTCTAGAGAGGGGTTCACCCAGCTTTCACTTTGCCACTGTCGCTGCCTCTTCCTTTGCAACTGTATCTTCCTTTCTCAGTCTCAGATCTGCCCCCACCTCCATCAACCTCCTATCACACCCCCAGCCTACATCAGCCTCAGATTAGACCCCCATTAGAGACCCCCAGCCTCAGATCAGACCCCTCAGCCTCAGATCAGACCCGTCAGCCTCAGATCAGACCCCCAAGCCTCAGATCAGACCCCCATCAGACCCTCCCTAGCCTCAGATCAGCCCCCATCAGACCTCCCAGCCTCAGATCAGACTCTCCCCAGCCTTAGATCAGACCCCATAAGACCCACCAGCCTCAGATCACACCATCAGACCTCCTAGCCTCAGATCACACCCCCATCAGACACTCCCTAGCCTCATATCACACCCCCATCAGACCCTCCCTAGCCTCAGATCAACCCCATCAGACCCTCCTTAGCCTCAGATCAACCCCCATCAGACCCTCCCTAGCCTCAGATCATCCCCATCAGACCCCCCAGCCTCAGACCCTCATCTGACTCTCCCAAGCCTCAGATCAGACCTTCCCCAGCTTCAGATCAGACCCTCATTAGACCCTCCCCAGCCTCAGATCAGACCGCTCCCAGCATCAAATCGGACTCCATAAGACCGCCCCTAGCCTCAGATCAGACCCCTAAGCCTCAGATCAGACCTTCCCCGCCCTCAATTAGCCTCAGATCAGCCCCTATCAGACCCCAAGCATCCAATCAGACTTCAGATCAGATGATTAAAAAAATAAACTTACATCTCCATCTCTGGACGGCGCTGCCACTTGGCAGATTCACTCACCCTCCCTGCTCTTCTTCCTGCTGCGCTGTACTGTGACCTGACAGCGCACAGCGTCAGGTCATAGTGTGCGTCGATGTGCACTATGCCCCGATGGTGTATGTGTCAGGAAACAGAGCGGGGCCGGAAGAAGACCAGGGAAGGTGAGGACAGCCATCTCAGTGCTGTTCTCAACTCCCTTGCCTCCCGCATGCTAATGACCACTTCTATAATGGAAGCGGTCATTAGCATTTTCACTACATGTTCTGGCAGGGGGCCAGGGGCCACATGAATTGGGTTATGCTTTACAATACACTCTACATTAAATAATATGTGGAAAAAACAGGCAGCAACCTAAAAACAAGCCCAGGCCCCAGATGTGATAACACTGCATCTGTATACCCTATAGCAAGATCACCTTATACATTGTCAACATTTCTGGCAGTGTAGATTGCTTATGTGCAACCAGCACTTTCTGGCCATTGCAGATGTAGTTGAGAGTGTACATAAAATTGTATGAAGTTATGCCCATAACCATCTACAATGTGTGGACAGCAAAATGTGACTGCATGGGTAGTATTGTTGCCCTAAAGCACTAGAGACACAAGTTCCTAACAGAACAAGGGCAAACATACTCATAGGTTGGTGTCTGTTGTACTTTTTCTCCTGTCAAAAATAACTAAACCCTGAACGCAACAGATGCTCAAAATAAAATTTATATTTTTTTATTTTTGCTGTTCCTCTGATGGAACAGAAAGAAATAAGGCTAGGCTCACCTCTGTAGAAAATGTATTAGTACTTTGGCAGAATGCCCTTATTCCTAATGAAAACCTGAAAGACCCAATTACATTTTATTTAGAAAGTCTTCAGACCCTTTCACTTTTTTCATATTTATTTATGTTGTGACCCAATACCATCCCTACAGTGAAAGATGGTGGTGGCAGAATCATGCGGTGGAGGTGTTTTTCATTGGCTGGGACAAGTCACAGGAAGACTGGGCAGAGCTTAGGGAAAGTTGAATGTAGTAATATACAGAGATATTCTTAATGAAAACTTAATCCAGTGTGCTTTGGACTTCAGACCGGGCCATAGGTTTACCTTCCAACAAGACAATGACCCTAAGCACACAACCAAAACAACACAGGAGTGGCTTAAAGCAGTGTTCCTCAACTGCAGTTCTTAGGGCCCAGCTACCGGTCATGTTTTCAGGATTTTCTTAGTATTGAGCAGGTGAAATAATTTGTGTCAATGCATCAGGACTTAGTGGGTGGCCCAGCCAGAGTCCTGAATTGAACCCAATTGAATATGTCTGGAGAGACCTGAAAATGGCTGTCCACTGAAAGTCCCCATTCAACCTGACAGAGCTTGAGATCTGCAGAGAAGAATGGCAGAAAATTTCCAAATCCAGATGTGTAAACCTTGTTGTATCATACCCAAGAAGACTGGAGGCTGTAATTACTCCCGAAGGTGCTTCAACTAAATACAGAGTAAAGGTCTGAATACTTATGTCAATGAAAGATTTTTGTTTTCCCTTTTCAATAAATTAGCTAAGATTTTTGAACGTTTTTTTTTTTATGTTGTCATTATGGGGTATTGAGTGCAGGTTGATGGGGGAAAATGTTAAACTTTTTTTCTTTCTATGAAAAAAGTGAAAGGGTCTGAAGACTTTCCAAATGCACTAGATAAAGGATAGGCTCAATCAGGTACCGGAACAGAATACCAGGATTTGGCCACACATTTGCTGTGAAGTTATCACTAGTTCCATATTTTTTGCTTTATAAGACGCACCTTTTTCCCACCAAAAGTGGGGAAAAATGACAGTGCTTCTAATAAAGTAAATCCTAGTGAACACTTCCATTATGGTATAGTATACAGGAGCCTCGGGGAGCCGTGAGTGTAGCATTGCTAGTGCTGGCTATACTAATTGCTCCCTGGTCTATTGCAGGTTCTGCACTGCACAGTCCTGACTGTGTAAAGCATTAGAGCGTAGTGCGTACATTATGACTTGTGGTGTGCGAAGCTGCGTCACAGTGCAGCATGGACCTGGAGAAGAACAGGGAGCAGTGAGTGCAGGAAGAGTGCCTGGATATGCAGGCAGAGTGGAGTGGTGGTGCCATCTGGAGCATTAGAGGTAAGTTGAAATTTCGTTATATTTAGTGATATGGGGTTCTGATCTGAGGTTTGATATGGGATTCTGATCTGAAGTCTGATATGAGGGTCTGATCTTAGGTCTGATATGAAGTTCTGTTCTGAAGACTGATATGGGGTTCTGATATGGGAATCTGGTGAAGATTGGGGGTCTGATCTGACATCTTATAATTTGGTGTATGTGTCTTATAAAGCGAAAATATGGTACATATCTCTGAGAAAGGAATATTACATTGTAAGCCACACTGAGGACAGGGACTGAAGTGAATGGTGACGATCTCTGTATAATGCTGCGGAATATGTTGGCACTTTATCAGCAATGGGAAATCTGGATGAAATATTTAGTATTTGGTTTCCTTCAATACATTTTATTTAACAACTCTCATGGGGGCATGTGATAATTTAAAAGAAAATCATTTGTCTCTCTATTATTCAGTAAAATTGTTTCCTCCACACAACAGTCTGAACATAGTATATGTTATGTGAAGAATGGCTCCGAAAAAAAGGGTAAGCTAACAGTTGGGTCAAGGGCTCTCCAGAGTGTTTTTCCACTGAGGATTGTAAAGCTTTCATCAAAGCCGGGGATTGGGCTGTATGTGTCTCTGTGCAGAAATGAACAAAACAGCAGAATTGATGGGGATTTAAATGAGAAGACAAGTAGATTACAGTGTGTCAAGGGAATGAAAAGTCAGAGTAATGGTACAATAAAAAGGATTATGGCAAATGACAGCACAAGCCAATGTGCCGTGTTTTTTAGTGGATTTGAAGTAGCAATGTAAAAAATTAGGTTCTATTAATCAATACATACCTCCTTTCTTTTGTCACTAGGCTTCCAGGTTAAATCCTGTTACCAATAATTCACTATCTGGAGAAAAGTATTAGGACACTGCTCTTAATCAATTAATTCAGGTGTTTCATTCAGTCCCACTGTCACAGGTGTATAAAATCCAGCACTGAGCCTTGTAGTCTGCCATTACACACATTTGTGTAACAATAGGTACCAGCGTGGTACTGTAATAGGATGCCACCATTGTAACAAGTCAGTCTAGATATCCCACCATCCATTGTGAGTAGTATTATTGCAAAGTGAAGCATTTAGTAACCACTTTAACTACCACCTAAAATTACAGAACAGGGTCACCTAGTTGGATACGGCAATTCTCTGCTCACTCAATAATTGCAGAGTGCCAAACCTCCTCTGCCATGAAAGGTGTTCTCTCAGTTCAGCAAATATCATTTATCATGTAGATACATTTAATACAAGCAGTTACTAATGTATTGTGATTGTCCATATTGCTTCCTTTGCTTGCTCATTTTTCCATTGCATTATACACTGCAATCCAGTAGTGGTGGCCATGCTTGCACACTATAGGTAAAAGCGCCGGCCTATGCGTACTCCCACAATAATGACCGCCAGAGAGGTAGCTTTCACTAACTGTTCCAGATGTGGCATTCGCGATCCTTTGCTGGAACTTACAATATTCTGAAACCACGCGCATTCACTCTACTATTGGCAGACCTGTAGTGCCACTGTACGCTGCAAATCCACATCTGATTGCATACATTTAATCCCTCAGATGCCATAGTCAAAATGTGAGCCACACGCTCCCCTGCACGTAACAGCGTTCCTCAGATTAGATCAGGGAACCTGTTATATTATAGTAATAGCCCGAAGCCTCAAGCAGGCTTCCACAGCTATTACTAGAATATACCAATACAGCACTGTATTGGTATACTGTAAATGGGGTGTCCTATGATGGCTATATAGCCCTCACAGAACACAATGGGAAATCTAATGATCGTCAGTTATACCAGGGTGACCTAAAAAAGTGAAAATTGTTTTTAAAAATAAAAAAAATATAAACTCAAATTGCCCCCCTTTCCACAAATACATCATATGCAATATTGAATAGTGCCATTAGAAAGTACAACCTGTCTTGCAAAAAATAAGCCCACATAAGGCTATGTGAATGGAAAGATAAAAAATAATATGGCTCTGAGAAGGCGTGGAGTGAAAAACAAAATTGTAAATATGGAAAATCCCAAGGTCCTCTAAGTTTTAATTGTTTATAAAAGACTTCATCCGAAGTCGATTCGCATAAAACTTTGTTAGAATACTGTACAGATTGAGCACTCGGTACAGTATTAGAATGTATTGGCTCAGATGAGCCGAAGTTATTACTTCCTACTTAATGCCTTTGTAAATTAATTTCTATTGTAAAAAACCTTTGTACTGAATTTGGCACAGCGCTCGCTCCGTACAGTATACTAACAAAGTTTTATGCGAATCGACTTCGGATGGAGCATCCGAAGTCGATTCGCTCATCCCTAATCAGTAGGTGTCATCTGTCCCAACCTGTTCTAAATTAGTATAGAATAAAGCTGTTTTTTACCTTTACATTTTGTAGGCCTAGGTCCAAGAGAGAGGTGAGAATCCATTTGTACGTGTATAACGTTTAGATTAGCCTCCAGAATGAGGTAGCATATGGCAATTTGATCAAAATGTTCTAATAACCCAAGTATTCTGTGTTTCTCTACTGTGTACCCTAGCTTACCTGCAGAGAGCTGCTGCCTCTTTGTGGTTGTTTTGTGTTGCTGATTTTCTTTTTTGAAGTACAATGTAACTTAATGTAACGTAGCTTTCTAGTATTACATACAAGCAGAGTTAGGACTTGCGTTAACATTTGCGAGACCACATATAGTAAAATTGAATAGTGGTTTCCCTTGGAGTTTGATTAACAGGCTGACAGGTAAACCACATGAATTTAATTACCATAATAAAGTATATCAGTGCTCCAGATGGCGAGCAAAATCATCCCCAATGTGACTTAGAATTTGCAAATGCTGTCAAGACTTGTCGCCATTTGTGACTCATGTCTGTAACAAACTCTGCAGAGACGAGACACAGCTGAAAGAATTTGTCATGGCGGTCTGGGTCAAACGAAGGAGAAGAGGAAAGAGAATGTCTACCTGACAGGAGATGTCACTGGATGTAAGAAGTATGTGGCGTTTGTATTCTCCTATATGTTTCCTTGTGCTAACAGGTAGTATGCTGTAAGTAGAGCAGGCCCACTACTGTGGCCTGAATATCATCTAATCTTCCAAGTCTTAAGCAGTTATAATTATATGTATTTTAAATTTGGCAACTAAAAATGTAATTCAGCTCCTAAATGTTTCAGTTCAGGAGCCAATGGCTCCTAGGTATTTTTTTTTTTGTCTGGAGCACTGTATATACTATATCTCCATAACATATGTTATTCATCTCTAATCTAATTCGCAGCTCAAATGACTGACACAGGTGCAGAACATAGGTTCAGGGCATGAGTGGAATCCTGTTTAGTCTGAAATGGATGGATGATATTCAGAACTTGGACTAACCAGACATCCATCTATTGGTTCTAGATCGTCTCACCCCCAACCACCCTTTTACACATCACTGCAGAAGCCAGTCACTGGCTGCAGTGGCTTACATTACTCCATCTGTCCATAATTCTACAGGAGAAGGAATAGAAGACCACTGAAGGGAGCCAGGGAGCTGAAACCGAGGTGTGAGGGGCAGGTGAGCATGATTTTTCAACAGGTATAACATGTTGCTGTCCACAATTAAAAATGTAGCAAAGCTGGACAACCCCTTTAAGCCAGGAAATTTTGGTAGGGAAAGAAAACCACTCACATTTTCAAAGCTGCTCTGTTCCACTTCCACGATGATGATGCCCTATCCATGGTCATGTGGACAACTGCAGCCATTCACTGGCCTCACCTGTGACATGTCATCAAGCAGCATGTGACCACTGATCCCCAGACAACCCATTCAATTTGAGTAGAATATAACTGAATCCTGAGTATTTTAGAGTAAGGTGCCATCTATATGAGGTCACCTTGCTGCAGTGAATGGGCAGTTATTTTTATCAATATAGTGCTATGTCTGTCTCCGTTCGCCATCGATTTGGATATCACAAAGACACTGGCAGTATGGCAAGACGACAAGTGCTCTGAGATACCAGCTGCCAGGCCAATCATGGTGATCAGCAATCCCACCAATTTAAAGGTCCAACCGATCAGCTAGTTAGGAGGTTCGATCAGAGAACTGATCGGGGGAGGTTAATGAAGCCAGTCTAATAGCTTGGCTTTCTATTTGTATCTGCTCTGCTATTCAGCCAGTGCCATTTATTGACTCTTCATTCTAGTGTGCTAAATTGCTAGTTTTACTTCCGACCTGGATTTTACCCTGGGCTTTCTGACTTCCCATTTCCCTGCTATTTTGAATCCTTTTCGTTAGTTACAACTGGCTCTGACACTGACTGTGTCTTTGGATTCCCTTTGGCCCTGACCTTACTCCGACATTGACCACGGACTATTTGATTCCTCCTTTACCTGTTTGCTCCATTAGTCAGTGGCTACTCTAATTAAGCAACCAGGAAAGTCCAGTGGTGGAGACCACAACCTTTTATATGGTTTAAAGGGTGGAGACCAGGGAGTTCTAATGTTTCTTATTACTAGAGTGTCCTGGACAAAGCCGGACTGTGGGTGGATAGTTGCTAAACATGTAATTACTTATAATACCATTACACTGTCTTCTGATCAGTCCCAAAACCAGCTCATTTTGCCAGGGATCCTGTGAACATCTAAACCTTCTCTATGACAGAAGGTTTAGATGTTCACAGAAGGTATATGTCAATATACCTTAATGGGCAAAGAATACACTGAGAAGACAACCCATTTAAAGTAGCTTCATTGGTCCTAAACAGGTTGTATATTAGAGACCGCCTCCTTTTGGCGATCTACGTTTTGTTCAGTGTAACTACAGTGAGTTTAGATGTTGTGTCTGTAAAACAGATGCTAAAATTTACTTCTGGCATTAGCAGAAATACATTTCCACAGTATTTACCTCAGTCTAAATTCCTGACTTGAATATATCAAGGACCAACCACATCAATTACTTTTTTCTTAAACAACGCTGAACATTTTGATGTTAAAAATGGCAGCATGACAAAGATTATAGAGCATATCCTTTTGGCCTAGCTTTACCACAGATGTGGTTATAAAGCTCTTGGCAACTTTAGGTTGCAAGTATTTTGGAGCACATATGACTAAAACCAATCAAGTAACAGCCTGAAAGAATACAAAAGAGTTTCCGAGTCTCAATGCCAAGTAAATAAGTGTTTTCTCCAACTGTTTAGTACACAGACACAAACATTCAGTGGCATGGAGCCAACATAATAATTGTTTTGCTACAGCAACTACAATTTGTTAAAAGGACAAGTAAATAAATTGAATATTATTCCTGGTTGGATTAGCTTTAACAAAAAAGGGACAATCACAATGAAATAAATGGCTAATGAAACCTCGGTAAGCGATGTATCATGGGTACAGAACATTTTTATAAACACATATAATCTCTCAGAAGCTTCACTAGGAAATAAAGATGGCAAGAAATATTTTATAACTGTTCCTAAATAATCATAAGCAAAGATTCCAAGTACAAGCAAGCACGAGGGTAGAGACTAATGGGGTCATTTATCAAACTGGTGTAAAGTCTGCTGCTGAGCTGACCCTCTAAAACATTAGGGGTGAGGGTCTGCTGCTGAGCTGACCCTCTAAAATATTAGGGGCGAGGGCCTGCTGCTGATCTGACCATCTAAAACATTAGGGGTGAGGGTCTGCTGCTGAGCTGACCCTCTAAAACATTAGGGGCGAGTTCCTGCTGCTGATCTGATCCTCTAAAACATTAGGGGCGAGTGCCTGCTGCTGATCTGACCATCTAAAACATTAGGGGGGAGGGCCTGCTGCTGAAATGACCATCTAAAACATTATGGGCGAGGGCCTGCTGGACCCTCTAAAACATTAAAGGAGAGGGTCTTCTGCTGAGCTGACCCAGTCTAAAACATTAGGAGCGAGGGCAGGCTAATAAGTATGTTGATATGATGGAGGAGGATGAGAAAAGAAAGATTGAACCATATACCCTTTTAGTGGTGGAAGGGGTGCATGGGAATACAGTGTATTCAATACACCATAAAAGCCACATTTAAAGTGCCTTTATGTTCAGCCGCTTTCCTCTGGTGGAGTAGAGAAGTCAGGGGTAATCCAGGCCTTGTTCATTTTGATAAGAGTCAACCTGTCAGCATTTTCAGTTGACAGGCGGATGCGCTTATCAGTTATTATGCAGCCAGCAGCACTAAATACACGCTCTAACAAAACGCTGGCGGCAGGGCAGGCCAGCACCTCCAAGGCGTAGAGTGCCAGTTTGTGCCACGTGTCCAGCTTGGACACCCAATAGTTGTAAGGCACAGAGGGATCACTGAGGACGCTGACACGGTCTTCTATGTACTCATTCACCATCTTCCAAAACGTTTCCCTCCTTGTGACACTAGGCCGCGCATCAGGGTGAGGGAGCTGGAGGGGTGTCAGGCCTTGGAGAGTGTTGCCCTGCCTCTGTTGGAACTGCTGTGTGTTCCCCTCCCCTCCTGTCCCAGGAACTACATAACGCCGCCAGCGTTGTCAGCTGAAAGTTTTTGGAGCAATTTTTCCAAAAGGATCCTCTGGTATTGCACCATTTTGCTAGTCCTCTCCACCACAGGCCAAAATGCATATAACGCGAGGGTCACGGGAAAACAGCATAACATAAAGTCACACATGTGTGCCAGAGTCTCAACAGACAAGGCTTCGCTGTCCTTATCAGGAGGATGACTCTTAATCTCCTCATCCTCTTCCTCCTCTTCTTCCCATCCACGCTGAACAGATGGAATAAACCTGCTATGGGTACTACCCTCTGTAGCGTAGGCAACCGTCTCCTCCTCCTTCTCATCATCATCATCCAATTCGCGCTGAGAAGACGAACTGAGAGTGGTCTGGCTATCACCATGTGTACTGTCTTCCCCCATTTCCACCTCTTCCACATGCAAAGCATCCGCCTTCATTGTTAGCAGGGAGCGTTTCAGTAGACACAGAAGTGGCATGGTTACGCTGATAATAGCGTTATCGACGCTCACCATCTATGTTGATTCCTCAAAGTTGCATAAAAACCTCACAGAGGTCAGACATCCATTCCCACTCGTCGCTTGTGAAGAGCGGAAGCTAAAAGGCGACGACCATGTTGCAGCTTGTATTCCACTACTGCCCTCTGCTGCTCACAAAGCCTGGCCAACATATGGAATGTGGAGTTCCAGCGCGTGCTCACGTCGCACAATAGTCGGTGAGCTGGCAATTGCAAGCGCTGCTGCAGCATTGCCAGACCAGCGGCAGCTGTAGATGACTTTTGGAAATGGGCACACACGTGGCGCACCTTCACTAGTAGCTCAGGCAAATTGGGTAGGTTTTGAGAAACCGCTGAACCACTAAGTTGAATACGTGGGCTAGGCATGGTATGTGTGTGAGCTTCCACAAAGTTACAGCCATTATCAGACACAACCGAGAGAAACAGCTCAGTCTGGTCCCTTATACCCTGCCACAGCTCTGCGGTGGTATGCTGTTTGTCACCTAAGCAAATTAGTTTCAGCACGGCCTGTTGCCGCTTCCCCACTGCAGTGCTACACTGCTTCCAGCTACTGACTGATGGCTGAGTTTGCCGTTCATACCAAATCCTGCTCATCACAAAGACATCTGTAAAGCTGTAAGAAAAAAACCTTTTGGATTCATGCCAGCTGGGCAGAAAAATCCTGAACCCAGTAGCAGAGCAATGGTAGCCTTGATCCTTTACATCTTTTCAGCACTAGTTGCCACCTGTTGGATTTATATGTACTCACCAGTTTCATCTAAGATAAGCCTTACTTGGCTACTCCCCTTAGAGAGAAGGAACAATTCTTTACCTTATGCACAGTTTTTTTTTCCTTAACAATTCTTTCGGGATCACAGCCCCATGGGAGAGAACACTGATGATGATAAACCAAACTAATAGTGTTCAAAGACAAATCAGTTTGGTCACCAACCAGCACATTATAATGTTAGACTACCTTACAGCAGCACAAGATATTTGGTTTGCTTCATTTTTCAATGAGGATTTTCATGCTTATAGTTTTAGTATAGAAAATGATGAATAAGACGGGCCTTCTGGCCTGTTCCCTTCGCCAACCATGCCACGCCCAGAATTTTGGACCTGGTGCGAGCAGGTAAAAGTCGCAGTTAGTGGTGCAAATAACCGCTGTGCCGCCATCTGCTCCTGAAATACACATAATTTAGGCGTATTTCAGATTAGTAAATGACCCTCTATATTTTCTAACCTGCTTATATGACAAAATATATTCACATGTACCTAAATTATTTGTATCTGAAATTAACCATGTAATAGTGATTGCTTAAAATCTGCCACGATGTTAAAGGGGTTAGCCCATGACTAATTGAAAATCAGACATCATATAGTACATGACAATCTCTTTCTAACAAAGACACAACCAGCTCTGTACCTCACATGGATCCAGAGATCTCCCCATTCATAGCTCTGCTAGATTTATACCAAGCTGAAAGCTCAAGGGGAGTGTCTTTTCTGCTGCAGCTGAGGGGGCGTGTCCATCCTCTCCCTATCACAGCTCAGGAGGCGTGTCCATGCTCTTCCTATCACAGCTCAGGGGGAAGATGAAGGATGAAACTGAGCATGCGTGGCCTTCTCAGTGAGCAGGTCAAAGAAATAAGAAAAAAACAAACAGCAGGTGGCGCTATACAGATACATTTTATTTATTAACTCAGTGGCTATGCAAAATGTTTAATTACATGCAATTACAAAAGTATTTAAAAGCAGGGGCTGGTTTTAAAACTCTAGAATATTTTCCGTGGGACAACCAAATGATGATTGGCTATTGTTTGCATATTTAATCATAAAATAAACGAGTTGTAAATTACTAGATTAGAGAACAGTTTAAATTCAGATCCAAAGTTTAACTGTTTAGGTTCCTTCTCTCTCACTGCAGTGATTATTGTATATTTTCAATAATTCAGAATACCAGATGAACTTAGCTGTAGTTTTTGCCTACAGATTTAAAATGGGGCCACTCTAACAATGTAGCACTTGTGTTTTAGCACAATTTTTCGGAGTATTGCACAATCTGACCTTGGGGTGCATTTGCTGGGATGTCCACTCCTGGGAAGACTGTAAATGGTCTTGAATGTTTTCGACTTGTGAAAAATCTTTGTCACTGTAGAATGGTGGACTTCAAATTGTTTGGAAATGGTCTTATAACCCTTTGTAGATTGATGGGCAGCAACAATGCTTCTCTAAGACCATTGCTGATGTATTTCTTGTTTGGCACTGTGTTAACACGCACTTGAATACTCCAGACCAGCAAACTGCTAAAACTTTGGCTTATTCAGAAACGGTCATACTTGCTGATGATCGATTAATAAAGGGCATTTGATTAGCAGTACCTGGCTGCTACCTAATTTCTATGGAAGTGTTAAGGGCTCTTTCACATGAGCGGATGCCGTGCAGGTAATCCGCTGCATGAAAGAGAGCCAAGCCCCGTTCCAGACGGCAGAGACACCCAGCACTAACATGATTGATAATGCTCCGTGCCTCACTGTGATCTTTTTAAAACAAAATCACAGTGAGATAACGTTGTCACTGTGATCTTGTAGCAAAAAGGTCACAGAGTGGCAAAGAGCATTATTAATCATGTTAATGCTCTGTGTCTCTGCCGTCTGGAACGGGGCTTGGCTCTCTTTCACTCAGCGGATTACCCGCGCAGGATCAACTCGTGTAAAACAGCCCTAAGGGTGTAAATCATTTTTTACACAGAGCTTTGGCCTAAGTTTTTGTTAAATAAATAATTACATGGTATAACCGGTTACCTATTGCTCACCTGAGGTTGTATTTACCTAATTGTTACGACCTTCTAAGGACCAGATTTTTTGTATTATGTCTTGATATGTAAAACCATATAATTCAAAAAGGATGTACTTTGTTTTTTTTCACAACTGCATATTGGTGCTATTAGGATGGTATGTCTCACCCAGGGAAAGCTAGTCAAAGGGGTTGTCTCATCAAAGACAATGGGGCATATCACTAGGATATGCCCCCATTGTCTTATAGGTGCGGGTCTCGCTGCTGGGACCCGCACCTATATATCGGGAACGGAGCCCCGCAAGGTGGTGGCTGCAAGACTCCAATCCAGCCACCACCAAGCAGGCCCCCGTAGAAGTGAATGGGAGCGCACCGCACATAACTTCTATGGGCTCGACGGAAATAGCCGAGCCAGCGCTCAGCTATTTTCGCCGGCCCCATAAAAAAATGAACGGAGGAAGGCTGCGCATGCGCAGTGTGTCCTCCTTCACATAGCCCTAGCGATATGCCCCCATTGTCTATTATGAGACAACCCCTTTAAGATACAGAAGTCTAGGAAAATTGGGTTTTCCCTCTGTTCATCAGTCAACTGGGTTGTTAATGGGGCTTAATTAGCAGCCAGATGAAGAACTCATGCAAATATAGGCTGAGCTCTTCCAACAGTGCTTCCAGTCTGGGGAATAAGCAGGCTATGCCAAGGCCTGTGGGAATCAGGACCTCTAACCAGATGTATGCTATGAATTGTGAGTTGTGTTTTGGGGAACTGGGTGATAGATGCAAGTCCTGTTAGAGAGGAACAAAGTCATATTCAGTTAGTGACTAGATGGCCTAGGACAGTGATGGCAAACCTTTTACAGGCTGAGTGCCCAAACTGTAACCCAAAACCCACTTATTTATCGCACAGTGCCAACACGGCAATTTACCCTGAATACTACAGTCCAATATAGAATATCTTCCATGTACTTTATCATGTAGCTATCATAGCCTGCCTACATTCAGTGCACTGCCGGTGCTATTCATAGTGAACCCGGCGCTGATGAATGGCAGGAAAAGTCTAAGGCATATTGGTACACCATAGACTTTTCCCAGGGTGTGGGTGCCCACAGAAAGGGCTCTAAGTGCCGCCTCTGGCACCCGTGCCATAGGTTCGCCACCACTGGCCTAGGATTTGTTTTGTATCCTGTGTTAGAAATGTACACTGACTGCTGTGGAAAGTACACTGTCTTGCTGAGACAAGAGGTAATAAAGCTGGTTACAGCCAATTTGCACTCAAGTCTGTGGTGTATGAGTGGCTTCTTGATCTATCTATTCAGCACAGAAATACACACACATACCTTGGCAAGCTATCAATGGGGTTATTTATGGTTGTCTGAGGAATGTTCTGCCATACTGGGCACGCACATCAAGATCGCCTGGCAGCTCCCTTGCAATTGTTGACCAATGATGTCCCTGATGTGCTTGATGAAGATAAGTCTGGAGACACTTTAGGCCATGGTATCAAGTTTAGGCCACGCAGGTTACCCACAGTACCACAAGCAACATGTGGCCTGCTGTTGTCCTGTTGAAAAATGGCTCCTGAGACACTGGAGAAATAGCCTTACCAGTGGTTCCATGACTAAATTGATGTAATTTCAATCTATTAGTTTACCTGAATTTAAAACTAGATGGGTCTGGTTACCATACATTATGCTACCCCACATCATAATCCCGGTAGTACTGTAGGACTAGTGTGATGTTATTTTGTGAAGGACTCTTCAAGCCATCGCCCACATGGTCTCCAGACCTATCTCCGGCTATCACTGTATCCGTGAAAAAGCGGGACTCAACGGTGAAGAGGATATGCCTGCAATCCAGCCTCCATTATTGTCTTGTTGTGCACCATAATAGCCTTTGATAATGGTGGTGCCAGGTCAATGGAACACCTGTAGCTGGACGTCTGTCTTGTAGCCCAATGTCGTGCAAACATCTTCTCATGGTTTGTATAAAAATTGTTTGTTGCTCTAGACTTAGGATATGATGTTTAATTTCACTTGTAGTACAGAATGGATTACTACCTGCCATTCTTCTAATCAGACGATCCATTCGTGCAGAGCTTCGCCTCTGTGCACCTCTTGCTGTCATTCCAGCTCATCGCTGTTCTCCCAACCACCGAGATGCGCAATGTTGAACTGTGCTGATATATTAGTCTAGGTATGTAGCGATCTAGCGGAGTGATAAAGGTCTCTCAGTCCAAAGATTCTATCCCACTTAGTTTGCGACAAGTGGCAATCACTGGCATGCCAACAAACGGCAGGCATCAAACAGTCATCCAAAGTGACTTGATCTGACTTGTGAGGTTTCTTCTGGCTAAAAAAACCTTGCTTTAAATCTGACTTTTATGCCCCTCCCACATGCATATAGATTGGAGCTGGGTGCTTGAAAATGTGATCATCTGCAAATCTTAGCAACACCTGCTACTTCCTCGATTTGCATAACCTTATGGCTTGTTCTTCATTGTGTTGAAATTTCAATATTGAGGAGAGTAGCCTCCATATACTGATAGTAGCACCAAGATCGCCCCCAACACCAGTTTCCTGACCTAATAAATCCCCCTGATAGTACCCAGTAAGTTATCCAATCAGTCTCCTTTCCGCCTCTAGCTGCCATAATTAATAATAACAAAGAGTTAAGAATGTGATAACTCCACTCAGAGATACCCACACAGCTTTGACATAATAACTAACATTATGCAATATTTCAAAGAGCTGCACTGACTGAGGGTACACTAGAGAAGAAGCAAGGCAACCCCATTGCTCTTTCTACACAACCTGTCTGGTGTTAAGATGTTGAAGAGGGCACCAATAAGCTGCACTGGTATATGGTAAAATTGAAATGAACATTAAAAAAAACAACAGTGATAGGTTCTCTTTAACCACGCAAGTTTTTTTTTTTAGATCCATCCATTTCAATTTTTCCCTCTGTTATATACTTTGCTTTTATAACTTGAGATAATAACGAAGGACATGACCCAGTTCATGCTGGAAACAAAACAGCAGTAATGCCCCACAGTTGCCATGGTTTTCAAAGAACTAGATATAATGTTTCTGTAATATTCACCATCAAGTGAAAACCTTCCTTGTGTTACCTTGCCACAGCTAACAGGCTCAGTTCTCATTTCCTTTTCTGAATACAACGGGCATATACGCTGTCCATATGCCAATAAATTGGCAAAAACATAAGCATTCATGACCATACGCATATATTTTTCTGGTGTATTGTATACTTTTTATACATTTTTATTTGCTTTTCATTGCCACATGATTATTTTCCACATATCGGAAAAAGATACAATATCGAAACGTGGAGTGTAGTTTACATACATCAGCCACTAACTAGACCACTTTTCTAGAAAAAAATCATAAAGGCATAAACAAGCCACAATGGATACACAAAATATATTATGTGTACATGAGTCATGTTCATAGGAATCAATGTAGATTCCACTGCACATTTCAACTTTTGCATTATGTAAAAAGGTGCACGTCGGACTGAACCAGATATAAAAAAGTTGCTTTGTGCTAAATAAAGTAAAGAAACGTATTAGAAAATTTGGAGCATTTTTGTAAGGAAGAGTGGGCAAAGGTTGCTAAGTTAAGATGTGCCATGCTGATAGATTTCTACCCAGAAAGAGTGAATGCTGTCATAAATTCAGAGTACTTCAACAAAGTATTAGTGTATTAAGAGTATTTTAGTTCTTTATTTCCCCCCCATAAAAGATTTCAGTTTGTTTTTCAAATCGTATAAAATACAGATTATAGGGGACATTAAAAGGTGGAAAAAGTTCAGAAATTTTTCTTCTTCGTCAGATTTTTTTACATGCCAAAAAACGGCATTTAAAAAGCAATGTTCTAATATGTGAGGTACAAGGTGTAAATTATACCTCTGATCATGTGACCATCTGCAACATGTGACCTGTGATGTCACACCTCCTTTTACCCACTACATTCTAGCTTCTACCAGACTAGAATGTAGTGGGTAAAAGGAGGTCCTACCTCTGGAGTCAGTCATCTAGACTCAACCCTAACCCACTAACCCATAATCCCTAACCCTAGCCCACACAGCTGACTTCAGGCTAAAGGAAGCACTTACACTATAAGTATAGCCTAGAGCCTTGTGACCAGCATCACGCCTCCTTCAACCACTCCATTTTAGTCTACCAGAACTGCATGAGAAGCTCTTACCCTCCAACCTTAACTACTGATTCTGTCCTGCAAGTCCCCAAGAGAGGTGAGACATATGGGGACATTATTGCTGCCAGTGGTGGAGGAGTTTTCAAGGGACAATATCTATGTAGCAGATTGGGTCTCCAGCTGTCAGGGACCCTGAGGAGAAGACAGAAGTGCTTTATTACCACTTCTGCCTTCTCCTTTGCTCTGTGCATAGAGCCCAATGAGTGTCATGGGGTGAATGGAGGAAGCGGCATAGGCGATCATGTCTTACAGGTTAGAGGGGGAGCAATACTTGGCTTGCCCTAGGCACTGGCAACCCACGCTACACCACTGTGCCAAACTACAGTATTACCTTGATTCTATCCTTCCTTTTGCTTCAAAACTTCTACATTGTCTGGTATATACTTGCTTGGTCAACTGCTTCTCTACTACATGTCTGATTGATCCATTACAATCTAGCTTCTTTGCTTTATACTCTATTGAAACTACACTAACCAAAGTATCTAATGATCTTTTGTCATCCAAATCCAATGGTTACTGTCTTATCCTGGATTTCCACAGACCTCTCTGACAGACTGTCTTTTGTTAACTCTACTTTCTCTCCACTTCCTCTATATTTCAGGCTTCCCCAAGGTTTAGTGTTAGCCTTCTCCTGTTTTCTGTCCCCACACTTACAATTGGGCATGTTTGATTTCAGGGGCCATCTTTATTACGATGAGATCCTCAGCTATACACCTCACCTTAGAATATTTCTCCTGTTCTCCTAAGAAAGATTAGTGAGTGTCTATCAGCCGTTTCTGCTGTCACGTTTAGGGATGAGTGAAGCGAGCTTCGGATTCTAGATCCAAAGTCACCTCGCTCAAAACTTTGGATTAATGCTGTACGGAGATCTGTCTCCATACAGCATTAAAATGTACAGCCTCTGATTGATTACATTCCATATTAAGGGGCTGTGGTGGGGGACACAATGTCCAGCAGGAGAATAAATCTAAATTATATGGACTTCCATTATTTGAATTAAACTCGACTTCATATCATTTATTACATTCAGAACTAATATAATAAAACTTGCTAGACAACAAAAGAAGCATCAGTAGGATAAAAAAAAAAGCAAGATAATGACTTTATAGTAAATGTACATTAAGTGTGTTAGCCATTAATAGAATTGCTTTATTCCTGAGCAGAACAATGGTTAGGTGAGCACGGAATACCTACAGTAAGGTTTACCTTACCCATTGGTTCATCATGAATGGATGTTTGTTAAAATCCAATTTGGTGAACCGTTTTTCTCCCAACAGCATACAACAGTGGACAGATAGGCTGCGCTCATACATAATAGATTGATGTAAGGACATAGACAGGTTCGGGTGACTATTTTTGCAGATGACACTAAACTGTGTAAAGCAATTAACACTGAAGAGGTCAGTATACTGCTACAGATGGATCTGGATAGATTAGAGGCTTGGGCAGAGAAGTGGCAGATGAGGTTTAACACTGAAAAATGTAAGGTAATGCACATGGGAAGGAATAATGCAAGTCACCAGTACATACTAAATGGTAAAACATTGCATGGAAAAGGACTTAGGAATTTTAGTGGACAGCAAACTAAGCTGTAGAAACCAGTGTCTGACAGCTGCTGCCAAGGCCAATGAGATAATGGGTTGCATCAAAAGGGGCATAGAGGCCCGTGATAAGAACATAGTCCTACCACTTTACAAATCCCTAGTCAGACCACACATGGAGTACTGTGTACAGTTCTGGGCTCCTGTGAACAAGGTAGACATAGCAGAGCTAGAGAGGGTTCAGAGGAGGGCAACTAAAGTAATAACTGGAATGGGGCAACTACAGTACCCTGAAAGATTATCAAAATTAGGGTTATTCACATTAGAAAAAAGACGACTGAGAGGAGATCTAATTACTATGTATAAATATATCAGGGGTCAGTACAGAGATCTCTCCCATCATCTATTTATCCCCAGGACTGTGACTGTGACGAGGGGACATCCTCTGCGTCTGGAGGAAAGAAGGTTTCTGCACAAACATAGAAGAGGATTCTTTACGGTAAGAGCAATGAGACTATGGAACTCTCTGCCTGAGGAGGTGGTGATGGTGAGTACAATAAAGGAATTCAAGAGGGGCCTGGATGTATTTCTGGGGTGTAATAATATTACAGGCTATAGCTACTAGAGAGGGGTCGTTGATCCAGGGAGTTATTCTGATTGCCTGATTGGAGTCGGGAAGGAATTTTTTCCCCTAAAATATGGAAAATTGGCTTCTACCTCACAGGATTATTTTTGTCTTCCTCTGGATAAACCTGCAGAATTACATGCCGAACTGGATGGACAGATGTCTTTTTTCAGCTTTACAAACTATGTTAATGTTTTCTTCCAGGTTAAGCTACCACATACATATGACATGTATAATACGACATGGAAATTAAAATTGGGCACTGCGACCCAAGGGAAACTGCTAGCTCTGTATCCCCTGTAAACCCCTGACTTCCCATTAATCGCTGAAAAATAAGAGATGCATCAGTGCTGCCACAACACCATGTAAAGTTATAACTAAAGCTATATAAAAAAAAACAAAAAAACACATAGACCGTTTATCAGCATGCCTACGATAGTTAATCCAGTTTCACAGAATGTCATTTCACTTACTTGATCTCTAAAGTAATCCGCATATTGGTAGGAGTGTACTTATTCACCGGTATGGCATAGAAGTAAATACCAGACCTAAAAAATAAAGTCATACTTATTTTCTAATATAATTATTAATTTAAAGAGTTTTTTTTATTCATCTTAGTATATCTGAAGAATAAGAGGACTTTCCAATAAAATAAAATAAAAATCTGCTTCTCTACAGTGCCCGCTTATTGGAGCACTACTGCCTGCAAACATTTCAGTGGTCCTTTTAACCTTAAAATCAGCAGCTCCAGATGTTAGCTGAAAGTCTAAGGGAAATATAAAATACAAGACAAGCTTCTGGTGTTTTTGTTAATTATTGTAGGTGGTACTTTTTGTCTTTATTGCTTCTTTTCAAAAAATGCAGCATGCAGTAGCTCTTGGCATATTTTCAAGCGTTTTGACATCTCTCTCTATAGATGAAAAATACCATTAAGAAAACATAATTGGTCAAACTCATTGTGTGCAAAAAAAAAAAAAAAATGAAAAACCACCATACAGAAAAAGGTGCTTTTAAAAACCACGAGGTTAGTCTGGTGTTTTCATAGCCCGAAAAAACTTCAGTGCAAAGTTGTATGTGTAGGGACCCACTGACTTATATTTAACGTATATATCATACTCTCTATGCCCTACTGGCAACATCCCATTAAATCGGTTTGCATAATGAACTTCCCCATGAGTAGACAATATATAAGTATACAGGTGAAGTCGTGTTGTGCTTCCGAATAACAGAAACAGTTACAGTAATTCTTAATCTGTCAATACAATACTGCCTTCTACTGGCAAATAACTACTAATGCCAATTCCCGGATTCCTATCCCTAAAATGACATTGCAGTGATGTACAGGTAAGACTCGAAAAATGTTAATATCGTGCAAAAGTCCATATATTTCAGTAATGCAAATTAAAAGGAATTGCATTAATGCAGCTTAAAGTTAGAATTTTGTGAAAAGGTTCAATATTCTAGGCTCAAAGTGTCGCACTCTAGTCAGCTAATTAATCCATACCCCCTGAGCAAAGGGGACCTCAAAATTGTAACTTTGGGGTTTAATAAGCTGTAAGCCATAATCATCCAAATTACACCAAATAAAGGCTTGAAATATCTCGCTTTGCATGTAATGAGTCTATCTCATATGTTAGTTTCACCTTTTAAGTTGCATTACTGAAATAAATTAACTTTGCACGATATTCTAAGGCTACTTTCACACTTGCGTTTGGTGCGGATCCGTCTGGTATCTGCACAGACGGATCCGCACCTATAATGCAAACGATGGTATCCGTTCAGTGCGGATCCGCCTGCATAACAGCTTTTTCAGATCTGAGTTTTCACGATCGTGAAAACTCAGATCCGACAGTATATTCTAACACAGAGGTGTTCCCATGGTGATGTTGACGCTTCAAGTTAGAATATACTAAGAACTGTGTACATAACTGCCCCCTGCTGCCTGGCACCACCCGATCTCTTACAGGGGGCTGTGATCCGCACAATTAACTCCTCAGGTGCGGCACCTGAGGGGTTAATTGTGAGGATCTCAGCCCCCTGATCGGGTGCTGCCGGGCAGCAGGGGCCAGACCCCCCTCCCTCCCCAGTATTAAAAGCATTGGTGGCCAGTGCGGCCCCCCCCTCCCTCCCTCCCCAGTATTAAAAGCATTGGTGGCAGTGGCCACAGGCTAACACCCCCCCCCCCATCATTGGTGGCAGCGGAGCAGCATTTCCGATCGGAGTCCCAGTTTAATCGCTGGGGCTCCGATTGGTTACCATGGCAGCCAGGACGCTACTGCAGTCCTGGCTGCCATGTTTACTTAGCTTATACTTACCTGCGCTGTCTGTGGCCGGCCAGCTCTCCTCCTACTGGTAAGTGACAGGTCTGTGCGATGGCCACCAATGCTTTTTAAATCAAAATTTTTATTCAGATCTGGCATTGGTCAATGTTGTACAGAAAGCAATACAGTACATACAATGGTTGATTTAGTACAGAGAGCTATGACATGTATATACAAGAAGATGCAAGTTTAACATCAAGCACCGCATGTCCAAGAAAATTCTGCCTAGATCCCCTTTTTTTTTTTTTTTTTAAACCTCCAACCTCCCCCCCCCCCGTCCCCCCAGGAAAAACAAGTCAAGATCCGGAGCATCTTGTAAATATTGGATTTCCGCCAAGATAGCTCTAAAAGATCACAAATATAAAGAGAGGTAGTTTTGTTATTCTTGACATCCATTTCCCTTCTCCCATTAAACAATATCAACCAGCAAAACTGCATAGTAGCACTACAGATAATCTAAAGTATCCTAGGTTATATCAAAAGGTCTCCCAAGCTACCTGCCACTCTCGCTTTAATGTACCATGTTGTGTCAACAAATGGTTTCATAACCTCTTTTTTCTCATATAAAGTGAGTGACTTTTCAATAAATGGTCTCCACTTGTGAATAAAGGATTGTATGGATGATTCCTTGTTGCGCTCCGCATCCAATCTATCCATATACATGAGCACTTTCACTGTGCCGATGACTTCATTCAGAGTGGGCAGCTGGGGCTGTAGCCATTTCCTCAGTATAAATTTTTTTGCCGCAAGCAGTAGGATATGTGGCCCCTTGGTGCCCACTATGGGTGAGTCAGCGTCCTCCAATGCTTTTAATACTGGGGAGGGAGGGGGGGGGCCGCACTGGCCACCAATGCTTTTAATACTGGGGAGGGAGGGGGGGCCGCACTGGCCACCAATGCTTTTAATACTGGGGAGGGAGGGGGGTGCGCACTGGCCACCAATGCTTTTAATACTGGGGAGGGAGAGGGGCCTGGCCCCTGCTGCCTGGCAGCACCCAATCAGGGGGCTGAGATCCGCACAATTAACCCCTCAGGTGTGGCACCTGAGGGGTTAATTGTGCGGATCACAGCACCCTGTGAGAGATCAGGTGGTGCCAGGCAGCAGGGGGCAGTTATGTACACAGTTCTTAGTATATTCTAACTTGAAGAGTCCCCATTACCATGGGAACGCCTCTGTGTTAGAATATACTGTCGGATCTGAATTTTCACAATCTAACTAAAATCCGATGGTATATTCTAACATAGAGGCGTTCCCATGGTGATGGGGACGCTTCAAGTTAAAATATACCATCAGATTGGAGAAAACTCCGATCCGATGGTATATTAATAGGGACTCCTGACTTTACATTGAAAGTCAATGGGGGATGGACCCGTTTGCAATTGCACCATATTGTGTCAACGTCAAATGGATCCGTCCCCATTGACTTGCATTGTAATTCAGGACGGATCCGTTTGGCTCCGCACAGCCAGGCGGACACCAGAACGCTGCAAGCAGCGTTTGGGTGTCCGTCTCCTGAGAGGAATGGAGGTGGAACGGAGCCAAACTGATGCATTCTGAATGGATCCGCATCCATTCAGAATGCATTGGGGATGTACAGATCCGTTAGGGGCCGCTTGTGAGAGCCTTCAAACGGATCTCACAAGCGGAACCCCAAACGCAAGTGTGAAAGTAGCCTAATTTTTGGAGTTTCACCTGTATATTAAGAAATAGCCAGGATTATGCTCTCGGTAAATCAGAGAAGCCATTGGGTTTTTCTAAAAATACACATAATCAGTGTTGTAATTTGAACACACTCAGATATGCAGAATTTCTTACCCACACTGCAAGCTTTTTCTACAGAAGTGATGGTTTATTACTTGCTGATTCTCCACAATCTGCATAGAACTGACTGACGTGTCAGTCCCTGAAAAAGAAAGGAAAAATATATATAACATGATATACTCTATACACATATACAGCAATAATATCTATAAACTGTAGGTGAAAAATGAGAGATGAATATATCAGGACACAGCTTTAGGACTGAGAGTCCTTTACATAAACCAATGTTACAGGCAATTATCAGGAACAAAGCAAACATACCCAAAAACTGCCTGTCAGTGGCACTTGTCTCCACAGAGAATCATTGTTTTTGGGCAGCAGATCCCTGTGTACACAGGACAATCTGCTGCCCAGAAAGAATGATTCTTGATGCTGGCTGAATGACATGATCACTCGATGAATAAGTGTTTGCTCGTTCATCAGATGATCGCTGCCATCTTTACACTGACCAACTATCAGGAACAAGTGTTCCAACAAATGCTCATCCTTGATAATTGGTCTGATTATCGGTCCATATGAAATGACTTTTAAGGGCCCTATTACACTGCCCAATGTTTGGCCAGGATGAGCGCCAATCGAGGATAAACACTTTGATTGGCACTCATTTGCATTGCCTATTGCACAGGATGATGCCAAGTGAATGGGGAGGAACAATTGCTACTGCAGTCATTCCTTCGGCCCCTGGCAGTACTGATTGGATAGTGTCCGACTGTGCAGGTACACATCCCCAACTGGTAACACCCCTCAGTACCCTTACTGCAGACTGCTAGCAATTAACTCATAAACATCTAGTAGAAATAATAAAGAAATGCTACAACATAAAGCCATGAGACTAGATGCTCCAGAATGGTTATTACATGGGAAATACAAGTAGTTACTAAAACTGACATGTCAGGAGAGGTGACAGGTCCTCCTTAAAGGGATTCTGTCACCAGGTTTTAGGTTATAGAGTCGCGGACATGCACGGCTAGATCGCCGCTAGCATGTCTGCAATATACCTGTCCTATAGGGCTGTGTGCTTTTATTTTCTTGTAAGGTGCCCAAGGGTCTGTACGAACCTTCCTGGTGCCCAGCCACGCCCGCCTGTGAAGGAGCCCAGCACCGCCTATGTCCTCTGAATCTCCTCCTTTCGTCACCGTTAGATAGCCGTAATCTCGCGATGCGCGAGGAGATTCGAAGGACATAGGCGGTGCTGGGCTCCTTCACAGGCGGGCGTGGCTGGGCACCAGGAAGATTCGTACAGACCCTTGGGCACCTTACAAGAAAATAAAAGCACACAGCCCTATAGGACAGGTATATTGCAGACATGCTAGCGGCGATCTAGCCGTGCATGTCCGCAGCTCTATAACCTAAAACCTGGTGACAGAATCCCTTTAAGGAGGACCTGTCACCTCTCCTGACATGTCAGTTTTAGTAACTACTTGTATTTCCCATGTAATAACCATTCTGGAGCATCTAGGCTCCTTCACAGGCGGGCGTGGCTGGGCACCAGGAAGGTTCGTACAGCCCCTTGGGCACCTACAAGACTAATTTACATATCTCTAAAATAATTTTTTTAAGAAAATGAAAGCACACAGCCCTATAGGTCCGGTATATTGCGGACATGCTAGCAGCAATCTAGCCGTGCATGTCCGTATCTCTATAGCCTAAAACTTGGTGACAGAATCCCTTTAAGATTCTTACTTTTTAGGAACAAAGCTGCTTATTTATCCAAGAATACTGAAGTGAAAAAGTTGGTCATCCAGGATCAGAATAAAACATTAACTTACAGTCACTTGAAAATCCTGGTTTATTCTGCCATCTCCTATTGATTGCAGCTTTGTTAAGGTCTCCTACAAAAAAAAAAATGCTTAAATATATACAAAATATGGTGGAATGTAAGTGGAAAAAATACTTTTTAGTTCAGTGTTATTGTGATCCACGCTACTTCTTATGGCTGATCTGTACAATAGCAGAAATTACGCCTCCACCCATGTACAAGATGATCTGGGTGTAGGCACTGAATCGCTGAACATGAGCAACCACCGAAACTAGACACATTAGGTGGAATTTCTGAGAGGGAATCAAAAGAACACCAGGAGGCCCCATAACAAGTATGTAACAGCAATGTCTACACACCTCCAGATTTAAAGGGGTTGTCAGAGTTCAGTAAAAACTCGGGCAGCCCCTGTAAATGTAATAACATAACAGAAGAAGAGATACTTAAAGGGGTTGTCTCACTTTAGCGAGTGGCATTTTATCATGTAGAGAAAGTTAATACAAGGCACTTACTGATGTATTGTGATAATCCATATTGTCTCCTTTGCTGGCTGGATTCACTTTTTCACCACATAAGAAAAAGTGTCAGCCTCTCTGTTGGCCGTGACCATGGGAGCGCATATAGGCTTGTTTTTTTTCTATATTGTGCAAGCACGGCCACCACTGATGGATTGCAGGGTGGTCTGTAACCATGGAAACGAGCAGTGTATGATGTGATGGAGAAATGAATCCAGCTAGCAAAGGAAGCAATATGGATAATAATATATTAGTAAGTGCCTTGTATTAACTTTCTCTACATGATAAATGCCATTTACTGAAGTGAGACAACCCCTTTAAGCTAGTTTCACACTAGGGTTGGTGAGATCTGGCAGGCTGCCCAAGTTTTTATTTGATTCGGACAACCCCTTTAATCTTTTCATGACAAGGTTTTTGGATTTTCTTTTGCTTTTTTTGGTATTATAAAACACTGTAGGAGCTTTCTGGGTTACCATTTGCTGGAGTGTATTTGCTTGCTTACTTTTTTCTGGATACTGCCCTTCCTCATAACTGATATTTCTCATCTTGCTTTGTTGGATAGAACAGCAATACTCTTGATCACAGGGCAAGATATCACAGAAGCTAATTTCCTGTCCTCCCGCTGATGGCTGTTGAGTAGTTGTAGACATAGATTCAATTATAGCTGTTGAATGAAAGCATTTATGTTATGTGATTATGGAGAATTATCTATTTAAACTACTTCAACAATGTATTGTTATGCCAGGCGGCAGGATTGTTAGCGCAGTGAAACACGAAGACCGTCAAGCTTACACATTGGACTAGCTCATGCTGGCAGAAAAAATAAACCTTTTCTATTTGTAAAACTTTTGTATCAGACAACAAGAGTTAACATTCAAAATCCTAACTGAATACTTCTGTATTAGCACATACCCATTGTAGTGTAAACTGAAGGCATTAATGAGCTTGCAAGTTCTGTAAAATTATTCCTGTGGATGGGAAATAGAAAAAATGTAAATACTAAAAGAATTTCTCTTTCTTAATTTAAATCATTTTACTTCAAAGCCTTCTATAAAAGAATAAGGTTTCTTAAGTAAGTCTCGACAACGAATATCCGGGAGTAGACAAACGATATTTGCAACCTGTGGAGTATAACAGGAGCCATATCACCCCTGCACTTATAGAGGGATAGACTGCGCTACTTACTATAACTACTCATCTACACATCTTATTTTTACACAGGAAATGTCTTCTCTACTCCAAGCAAAATACTTACTGTGATTGGTCTCGCTCAATGGCTTCTTCTTGGACATACAGGATATACAATGTGGAAATGGTGAGAGCACTAAAAGACATGGACAAGATTTATACTCACTGCCCCAGTAAAATGAATTGTATAAACTTACAGTATATGCATAAATTAAAGGGGTATTCTAGGACTTTATTATTGATGGCCTATGGTCAGGATAACTCACCAATATCAGATCAATGGGGGTTCAACACCCCACACCCAGCTGTTTTGGGGTAGCTGCAACGCCTGAACTACACAACTTTATCCACTGGGTAGTGTACAGAGCTGGTCACTGCACATGGAAAAAGTTGTGTAGTTCTGGGGCCAGAGTTCTGGTACCCTAAAACAGCTTTTTTGGCAAGGGTGTGAGATGTTGGACCCAGTCAATCAGATATTAATGGCCTATCCTGATGATAAGCTATCAATAATAAAATCCTGGAATATCCCTTCAAATACTAGAAACATCAAGAGCAATCATTTTCATTTAGGAGACAATGATCTTCAACCTTTTACAATGCTGATCATCAAACCTTATCTCAACCATGAAACAACAAAGTTTAAAGGGGTTCTGCAGTTTGTTTAAACTGATGATCTACCCTCTGGATAGATCATCAGCATCTGACCGGCAGGGGTCCGACACCCGGGCCCCCCACCGATCAGCTGTTTGAGAAAGAAGCGGCGCTCCAGCAGCGCCGCGGCCTTCTCACTGTTTACCGCTGGCCCAGTGACGAGACGACTAGTATCACTGGCCTAGGCGCGGCTAAGCTCTGTTCACTTGAATGGAGCTTAACCCCACCCAGACCAGTTGATACAAGTCGTGACATCACTTGGCCAGCGGTAAACAGTGAGAAGGCCGTGGCGCTCATAGAGCTCCGCTGCCTTCTCAAACAGCTGATCGGCGGGGGTCCCGGGTGTCTGACCTCCGCCGGTCAGATGCTGATGATCTACCCAGAGGATAGATCATCAGTTTAAACAAACTGCAGAACCCCTTTAATGTATCCAAAGTAAGTGGCCTAGTCTATTTGCCCCATTGGTTAGTTGACAATTTGGACATATATGTTTGTCTGATAATGATGTTGTACATTTGATCCGGATTTAAAGCGACTGACAGCAGATATCTTTATTTTTTCTTTGCTTTATATACATTACTATGCTCTGTCTGCAAAGGTACCAAAAAAAACTGCATTGCTAGCATGAATGGAGGCACATCGGTCACATTTATTTGCAGGGGTGGCTGTGCATGTGTCTGTGTGGCTTCTCCAGTTAAGTCTATGGAAATTACAGAAAACACTGATCACACTTACATTACATTAAATGCTATGTACAACTTTGTGGGCAATTTTTTTATTATTGCATTGTACTCATTTTAGGCTACTTCACACTTGCGTTTTGGACAGATCCGTCATGGATCTGCAAAAACGGATCCGTTGCAATAATACAACCCCATGCATCCGTCATGAACGGATCCGTTTGTATTATCTGTAACATAGCCAAGACTGATCAGTCACGAACTCCATTGAAAGTCAATAGGAGACGGATCCGTTTTCTATTGTGCCAGATTGTGTCAAAGAAAATGGATCCGTCCCCATTGACTTACATTGTGTGCCAGGAGGGATCCATTTGGCTCAGTTTCGTCTAGCGGACAACAAAACGCTGCAGGCAGTGTTTTGGTGTCCGCCTCCAGAGCAGAATGGAGACTGATCGGAGGCAAACTGATGCATTCTGAGCGGATCCTTCTCCATTCAGAATGCATTAGGGCAAAACTGATCCGTTTTGGACTGCTTGTGAGAGCCCATGACAGATCTCACAAACAGAAAGCCAAAACACTAGTGTGAAAGTAGCCTTAAGCTAAAAAATTTTTTTTTTTTATTGGTCTTTATTAAAAAATATGGAACCCTTTTTTTCTGTACAGAGCTGACATGCTCTAGTAGCAACTCTGGATTTTTCTTTCAGTTTGGGAGCTGACGGGCTCCTTATCTTGGCTCTCTGACATTATAAACACTCATTGTAGCTCAGTTCTTATCTTACTGATAAGAATTTGACTTAAAAGATTCTGTCACCAGGTTTCACCCCCTCCAGATAAATAATGGTTATGTTCAGGGAGCTTTAACCATTCCTAATGTGGTCTTATAGATGTAATCTGTAGGCTCATTTTGCTAAAAATACGCTATTACTAACCTGTCAGTCATAAAAATAAGGTGCCCAAGGGGATGTAAATGGCTCCAAGCTGCAGCCCTCACCTTTTGCCGTTCGTGCCCAGTGCCGCCTCATAATCTTCTGTGACGCCTCCAGCTCTCCCTCTGTAACATCGCTGTGAAAGCCTCCTGCTCGGTCTCTCTCCCTCCCCCCTCCCCCCTCTGTAACATCGCTGTGAAAGCCTCCTGCTCTCTCTCCCCCCCCCCTCTCCTCCTGCTGCTGTAACATCACAATGTTACAGCAGCAGGAGGAGGGGGGAGGGGGGGAGAGCAGGAGGCTTTCACAGCGATGTTACAGAGGAAGGAGGGAGGAAGGGGGAGGGAGAGAGAGCGAGCAGGAGGCATTTTCACAGCGATGTTACAGAGGGAGGAGGGAGGCTTTCACAGCGATGTTACAGAGGGAGAGCTGGAGGCGTCACAGAAGATTATGAGGCGGCGCTGGGCACGAACGGCAGCAGGTGAGGGCGGCAGCTTGGAGCCATTTACATCCCCTTGGGCACCTTATTTTTATTACTGACAGGTTAGTAATAGCGTATTTTTAGCAAAATGAGCCTACAGATTACATTTATAAGACCACATTAGGAATGGTTAAAGCTCCCTGAACATAACCATATTTTTATCTGGAGGGGGTGAAACCTGGTGACAGAATCCCTTTAAATAAGTGTTTATGACCTCTCAGTAGTTTAGAGATAAGGGTTATCACATGACTGGCACAAAGTGAAAGTACAGGTCACACAGTTAGAAAAACTGTTAACTCTTTGTGACAGATTGGCTCAATATTTTTAATAAAGGCCAATTGAAAATATGATTTTAGCCAATAGATGAGTAAAATGCAATCATTAACAAAAATTGTCTTCCAAGGTGTACATAACCTTTAAGTCTGGACTCTCATTGCCCCGACGCCCTCCCCCCAACCTATAAGATATTTATGGCAGATCCACAGGGAAATGTTAAAGGGAATCTGTCACTAGCAATTTAGCAAAAAAATTTTTTCATGAATCCATGTGTAATAAAGTACCTTATTTCCAGATGTCTTGTTCTTTTTATTGTGTCTTGTCATTTCTTCTAAAAAACGCTTCTTCTGATATGCAAATGAAGCTGTAAGGAGCCCAGAGGGGCGTTATTCTTTCTCCACGGTGCCCAGGAACGCCCCTCTGAAGTGCCCTGCCCGCCTAAATTTGAAAACTAATAATGCCTCCAAGTTCAGCTAAATCGCCTCCCAGAGGCGCGGCTAAGTGCTCAACACCCCCCCCAGCGCCGCGCTCTGCGGCAGACACCCCGATCCTCCTCTTGCCCGCATCCGAAATCCCGCGCAGGCGCAGTGCCGTCAGTCGTCTTATCATAGCGCAGACGCAGGCAATCGCCGGCATTGCGCCTGCACAGGATTTCGGATGCGGGCGAGAGGAGGATCGGGGTGTTTGCCGCAGAGCGCGGCGCTGGGGGGGGGGGTGTTAAGCACTTAGCCGCGCCTCTGGGAGGCGATTTAGCTGAACTTGGAGGTGTTATTAGTTTTCAAATTTAGGCGGGCACGGCACTTCAGAGGGGCGTTCCTGGGCACCGTGGAGAAAGAATAACGCCCCTCTGGGCTCCTTACAGCTTCATTTGCATATCAGAAGAAGCGTTTTTTGGAAGAAATGACAAGACTCACAATAAAAAGAACAAGACATCTGGAAATAAGGTACTTTATTACACATGGATTCATGAAAAAAATAATTGCTAAATTGCTAGTGACAGATTCCCTTTAATGTCTGGGATGATAACTATGTATAACCTATTTGTAAATTATTGTGCATTAATTTACCAAAGTGCCATAACTGAGACCAAAGCAATCACAGTGGTGTGAAAAATCCTTCGAGAACATTGTTGTTGCTTGGTTGGAACCTGGAAAGAAATAATGAAAAACTAAAAAATTGGCCATGTTTTGCGCTTTCATCCTATAGTTACATATCCACAAATGATGTTTCTATGAATGAAATTTTCCATAAAAGTCATTTGTTCTTCACCTCTGGTGTCATTGAACAAGTTGGACCTATTGGAAAGGCTTTAAAGGCTAATATGGTCTAAACTGTGTAGGGCAGGCATCCTCAAACTGCGGCCAGCCAGCTGTTGCAAAACTACAACTCCTAGCATGCCCGAACAGCCTACAAGTATCAGCCTACAGCAGGGCATTGTAGGAGTTGTAGTTTTACAACAGCTTGAGGGCCGCAGTTTGAGGATGCCTGGTGTAGGGCAATTCTTCAACAGAATATGGGTGATAAAAATTTGTCATTAGCATAGAAAGACAGATGAATTTGAGAAACAATAAAGTTAAAACCAAAATGACTTAATAAGGGCCATGTAAGATGGATGGTTTCTCTGCCTGAGGAGCTTACTGTGCAGAAACCTGGGGCATATATGTTGGATATAGGCTAGTAGGTACATACATTGTCAGTAAAAACTGTTGCCTAGAGGCATGCAATTATCTTTCAGGAGTCTCATCTTCTTTTACTTTAATGTTTACATGGTCACAACAGTCCTGATATCACTGCTTTTACTGTACATTTGTTAGCCAGCTCAGGTCTAATAATGGCAACATTTGGTATCATTTACCTGAAGGTCTTCTTCTTTTCCTCCACTAACCTTTTTTGCTTTTCTTGGAACAGTTTTATTTTGAAGAGGGACATGGTTGACCTTGCTGTACCTGTAATAACATTCAATTTTAAGGACTTTAATGGGAATCTGTCTAAGGGCAGTGTAAGTTAGTGACAGACATGCTGATTGTAGTGTTGTGCTGATATGTGCGCCTGTATGGGGTGAAAGCACCCTACATGTTGGAGGATCATTAATATGTTTGCTGTTTTAATTATACTGTATTATTTGTATTATGCCATTTTGATAGAAATGTTAGAGGAGGGTACACTAGAGCCAATTGCTGGGATAGTGATGAAGTTTGGTAGTTGCCATATTGGTAAGGGAAGGGGGGAACAGGGGCACGCAAGTCACGGAATGATGTGCAGCTCTGAGAGGAGTGCAGAGAGTGTGCATAAAACACCCCTGTTCCTGCCAGGAGGTCAGTTGGACACAGTCAGGAGTGGCCCAAGGAATATTGTGCGGGCACGCTGCAAATAAGAATGCAGCTCAAGAGACACACAGAGTTGGGTCAAATGCAGAGGTGGATGTGACTCATGTGGAGTGTCTGATTATCTGGAGATAGAAGTGTAGGGAATGTTAGCTTCAGACAAAGGAGATGCTACAGCTGCTGGAAACTACATTTGGCAGAACTGTACTCAACCACTAATTATTAGTTGGATCCTCAAGTGACAGAGACTCTTCTTTGCAGTGTCTTGATACATTTCTGCTGATAACCTAGTAAAGTTAAATCTTTATTTTTCCCAGCCTCTGCGAACAAAAACGTGCCTAGTAGGGGGCCTTACATACCTTTGATGCACTTTCTTTGAAGTTTATTAGATGAGGAAGACGTCCTCGTTTAGTTGGGACTTGCCCCATTCACTTGGTACTGATCAACAAATTTCTCCCTTTACTGTATATAGGGACGGAGCTGTCAACCAGCATCCCATGGGGTTAGCCCCACAGCTCATAAACATCAAGAACTTCTACCTCATGAGGACTCTTTCCACGGTGAGGAGGAGCCCCTAATGTTCATGAGCTGTTAGGCCAGTGCTTCTCAATTATTTTCTGTCATGCCCCCCCTAGGAAGAAGAAAACATTTCGCGCCCCCCGCGCGACTGTAAATAGTATCATTTGTCTATAAAATTGTTATAATTAGTAAGTACACCTCTGCATAACACTGTATCCTTATTAACGTATAAGAGAATAAAAAAAGAAAGAAATGTGGATCAATTTACAACAAAAATATTTTTAACCAAAAGGTGTGCTTTTGGTGGGTTTGGAACTAATGGTGGTCTGTGGGTGGCACTATTACTGGGGATCTGTGGATGACGGACACTTTTATGGGGGGATCTGTGGATGACGGACACTGTTATGGGGGGATCTGTGGATGACGGACACTGTTATGGGGGGGATCTGTGGATGATGGACACTGTTATGGGGGGATCTGTGGATGACGGACACTGTTATGGGAGGGATCTGTGGATGACGGACACTGTTATGGGGGGGATCTGTGGATGACGGACACTGTTATGGGGGGGATCTGTGGATGACGGACACTGTTATGGGGGGATCTGTGGATGATGGACACTGTTATGGGGGGATCTGTGGATGATGGACACTGTTATGGGGGGATCTGTGGATGACGGACACTGTTATGGGGGGATCTGTGGATGACGGACACTGTTACGGGGGGGATCTGTGGATGACGGACACTGTTACGGGGGGGATCTGTGGATGACGGACACTGTTACAGGGGGGATCTGTGGATGGCACTGTTACAGGGGGGATCTGTGGATGGCACTGTTACAGGGGGGATCTGTGGATGGCACTGTTACAGGGGGGATCTGTGAGTGGCACTGTTACAGGGGGGATCTGTGGATGGCACTGTTATGGGGTGGGGGATCTGTGGCTGGCACTGTTATATATGTGCCATCCACAGACCCCCCCACCCCATAACAGTGCCATCCACAGACCCCCCACCCCATAACAGTGCCATCCACAGACCCCCCACCCCATAACAGTGGCATCCACAGCCCCCCCCCCCTTAACTGTGCCATCCACGGATCAGCCTAACCCCCCCCCCCTGCTGCCCCCCAGTATTCAAATATAAAATGTCTTATTCAATTAAAATGTATTAGATATGCCCCCTCACTCCTAAATTCCTAATAGTACCTTACATCCTATTCCTAGGTTCTGTACAATTGCGGCAGGCCGGGCGGGCGGGCGAGCGGCCGGCTCATCACTCACTGACGTCATTTGCCTGCGCCGCCTGCTTCATTCATAAAGTAGGCGGCGCAGGCACTTGACACCAGGGAGTTACGCTGCCGCCCGCCCGACCTGACGGCATTACAGAACCTAGGAATAGGATGTAAGGTACTAGGAATTTAGGAGTGAGGGGGCATATCTAATACATTTTAATTGAATAAGATATTTTATATTGCTATACCGGAGCGGCGGGGCTATAGTACACTGACTGCACCGCCCCGCCGCTATTCCCGGGCCACCAGCTCCTCCTCCCAGTCCCTCAGCGCCTGCCCCGGCCTCTGATCAGAGGAAGGGAGATGAGCGCTTCCACAATGGAAGCGCTCATCTCCCTGCCGCATATTACATTGCGAGCCCCCCTTTACGGAGCCTGGCGCCCCCCCTGGGGGGCGCGCCCCACTATTTGAGAAACACTGTGTTAGGCTAACCCCACCGATCCACAGCTGATTGACAGGCTTCTCCCTATTACTGGGTATAGTGAGAAAGCTATCATTAGCAGAAGAGTGGAATTGGCGTGACTACCTCACTATCAAGAACTTCTTCCTCAAGTAATAAGCTTAAACTTTTACGGAAAGTACATCAAGACACACATCAGCACAACAACCAAAACCAGTGTGTCTTTAAGGCCTCATGCACACGACAGTATTTTTTCACGGTCCGCAAAAACGGGGTCCGTAGGTCCGTGATCCGTGACCGTTTTTTCGTCCGTGGGTCTTCCTTGATTTTTGGAGGATCCACGGACATGAAAAAAAGTCGTTTTGGTGTCCGCCTGGCCGTGCGGAGCCAAACGGATCCGTCCTGAATTACAATGCAAGTCAATGGGGACGGATCCGTTTGACGTTGACACAATATGGTGCCATTTCAAACGGATCCGTCCCCATTGAGTCCCTTTTATACCATCGGATCGGAGTTTTCTCCAATCCGATGGTATATTTTAACTTGAAGCGTCCCCATCACCATGGGAACGCCTCTATGTTAGAATATACTGTCGGATATGAGTTAGATCGTGAAAACTCATTTCCGACAGTATATTCTAACACAGAGGCGTTCCCATGGTGATGGGGACGCTTCTAGTTAGAATATACTACAAACTGTGTACATGCCTGCCCCCTGCTGCCTGGCAGCATCCAATCTCTTACAGGGGGCCGTGATCAGCACAATTAACCCCTCAGGTGCCGCACCTGAAGGGGTTAATTGTACTATCATATCCCCCTGTAAGAGATCAGGGCTGCCAGGCAGCAGGGGGCAGACCCCCCCTTCCCAGTTTGAATATCATTGGTGGCCAGTGCGGCCCCCCCCCCTCCCTCCCTCTATTGTAATAATAGGTTAGTGGCACAGTGTGCGGCCCCCCGCCCCCCCCCCCCCTTCCTCCCTCTATTGTAGTAATTTGTTGGTGGCACAGTGTGCGCCCCCCGTCCCCCCCTTCCTCCCTCTATTGTGATAAATCGTTGGTGGCACAGTGTGCGCCCCCCATCGCCCCCCCTCTATAGCATTAACAACATTGGTGGCCAGTGTGCGGCCTCCCATCTCCCCTCCTTCCCCCCGATCATTGGTGGCAGCGGGTTACTTAGCAATAGTACAATAGTAAAACATTCATACTTACCTGGGAGCTGCGATGTCTGTGTCCGGCCGGGAGCTCCTCCTACTGGTAAGTGACAGTTCATTTAGCAATGCGCCGCACAGACCTGTCACTTACCAGTAGGTGGAGCTCCCGGCCGGACACGAACATCGCAGCAGCCAGCAGGTAAGTATGAATCTTCTACTATTGTACTATTGCTAAGTAACCATGGCAACCAGGACTGTAGTAGCGTCCTGGTTGCCATGGTTACCGATCGGAGCCCCCAACGAATTATTACAATAGAGGGAGGAAGGGGGGGCGGGGGGCCGCACTGGCCACCAACCTATTATTACAATAGAGGGAGGGGGGGGCCGCACTGGCCACCAATGATATTCAAACTGGGGGGGGGGTCTGCCCCCTGCTGCCTGGCAGCCCTGATCTCTTACAGGGGGATATGATAGTACAATTAACCCCTTCAGGTGCCGCACCTGAAGGGGTTAATTGTGCTGATCACGGCCCCCTGTAAGAGATCGGGTGCTGCCAGGCAGCAGGGGGCAGTCATGTACACAGTTTGTAGTGTATTCTAACTAGAAGCGTCCCCATCACCATGGGAACGCCTCTGTGTTAGAATATACTGTCGGATATGAGTTTTCACGAAGTGAAAACTTAGATCTGAAAAAGCTTTTATGCAGACGGATCTTTGGATCCGTCTGTATGAAAGTAACCTACGGCCACGGATCACGGACACGGATGCCAATCTTGTGTGCATCCGTGTTCTTTCACGGACCCATTGACTTGAATGGGTCCGTGAACCATTGTCCGTCAAAAAAATACGACAGGTCATATTTTTTTTACGGACAGGATACACGGATCACGGTCTTGGCTGCAAAACGGTGCATTTTCCGATTTTTCCACGGACCCATTGAAAGTCAATGGGTCCGCGAAAAAAAAAGGAAAACGGCCCAACGGCCACGGATGCACACAACGGTCGTGTGCATGAGGCCTAACTCAGAGAGGGCAACGTAAAAGTGGAGACAGGTTTCTTTTAACAAATGAAGCAGGTACATGCAGTGTGCTCTCAATGGCACAATCTGCTAGACATTGTGTGCTATATGTGCTTATTCTTCATAGATTAAAAATAAAATCCTATAATATGTAATATAGAATTATTTCACAGAATAGTAAGCCAGAAATGATCCTTGCATATTGTTTCAATTGTAAGTCAATGTTCTCTAACCTTGACGGAGACCTTTCACTGGTGGTGTGTTTTAAGCTGCTTATTTGTTTTAATTTGGCAAGCTTTTGGTTCCAGAGTTCAAGCTCCTCGATCCTCATTTCAAGGTTATTTGTTAGTTTACATAGCTGTTTCACAGCACCCACATTTTCCATAAAGATCTGGTCCTAGCAGAGAAGAGTGAATAACACACACTTTCAGTCTTAGCTTTCTATTGCAGGCATGTTCTTGATTTACACTGTCACCCATTAATAAATATATATGGATAATGTGACTTCTCCTGTTATTGCTATTATTATTGCCCACAAGGCCAAGAGACCTAACCTAAACTAATCTAATCAAAAGCATGTCTGCAGTTCTTTGGCAGATTCAGGTTATTTTAGTAGCATCTTCTGTTAAACTGGCAACACATCTTAAGGCCCCTTGGCAAGCATACATAACTGATTCTGTTAAACAACGAACGAGTCTTCAATAATCGAATGACAACCGTTTAGATGAGGAATTGTCTGTGCTTTAAACAATACCTGCTTACACTTGTGGAATTCTGGATGATGAACAATGATTAAGGTGTCTACATCAGAGATTGCAAACTAAACAGTTATCGCTTGTCGTTCGATCATTCAGTGCTTTTACACAGTTCGATAACTGACCACTTTCATTTGATTTCACGATTTTTCAAACGATTATCCACCCATCTAAAAGGGGCCTTTAGATTAATGTCAGCTGAACCTGCCAACCTCCTAAGAAAACCTTAAAACGACTTGCCTAATCTTGTGCAGATCCCCTTTGTGCATCCAAAACAGTTCTAATCAGCCAAGGCATAAACTCAAATAAGATCTCAGAAGGTGTCTTTTGGTATATGGTACCATTAGTAGCAGTACCTTTAACTCCTGTAAGTTTCAAGGTTGGGCCTCCATAGATCAGACTTGTTTTTCTAGCACTTTCCACAGATACTCAATTGCATTGAGATCTTGGCAATTTGTATGCCAAGTTGACTCCCTGAACAATTTTCGAGATTAAGGAATACAGTTGCCATGAATGGGTGTACTTGAAATCTGTAACGTTTAGGTAGGGGGTATGTGTCAAAGCAACATCCATATGATTGCCAGGACCCAAGGTTTTCCATAGAACATTGCCCAGAGCATGACACTGCCAGCTTTGCCATCTTCCAATAGTGCATTCTAGTGCCATATCTTCCCAAAGTAAACAATGCACACACACACCAGGTCATTGACATACATAAAAGAAAACATGATTCATCAGACTAGACAACATTCTTCTATTGGTCCAAATCTGAGCTCACATGCTCATTGCATTTTCAATGGTGGATAGGGGTCAGCACTGGAAATCTGATTGGTCTGCAACTATGCAAATCCAAATGCAGCAAGCTGTGACGCACTGCCACACTTCTATCATTGGAAGCATTACCTTTTTCATCAGTTTCTGCTGTAGTAGCTCTTCTGTGGGATTGGACCAGGCTGGCTAGTTTGTGCTTCAATGAGCCTTGGGCACGCAAGTAATGGGACACAGCTCTTAATCATTGCATTCAGGTTTTTCATTCAGTCTTACTGCCACACCTACCCATGCAGTCTGTCCCTACAAACATTTGTGAAAGAATGGGTTGTTCTAAAGAGCCAACTGAATTCAGGAGTGGTACAGTAATAGGATGTCACAAGATATTCCACAATTAACTGTGAGAAGTATTATTGCAAATTGAAAATGCAGCAATTCATTCACGAAGTGGTAGACCACGTAAAGTTACAGAGCAGGGTTGCCGAATGGTGAGGTGCATAGTGCATAAAAGTCACCAATGCTCTGCTGACTCGGTAACTGCAGGGTTCCACTTCCTCTGGTATTAACATTAGCAACAAAAAAAAAGTAAACCAGGGGTTTCACGGCATAGGTTTCCATGGCCAAGCAGCTGCATGCAAGCCTTACATCACCAAGCACAATGGCAAGTGTTGGATAGAGTTGTGTAAAACACACCGCCGGTGGACTCTAGAGCAGTAGAAATGTGTTCTGTGGAGTGACAAAATGCTAAGATATTTTGGACAATTGTATGCTTCCAACTTTGTTGGAAAACTTTAGGGAAGGTAATTTTCTGTTACAGCATGTCTGGGTCCCAGAGTATAAAGCAAGGTCCAAAAAAACATGAGTGGGTGTGGAAGAACTTGACTGGTCCACACATAGCCCTGACATCAACCTCAATCAAACTCCTTTGGGATGAACCAGAACAGAGATTAGAAGCCAGACCATCTCGTCCAACATCAGTGTCTGACCTAACTAATGTTTTTCTGGATGAATAAGCAAAAATTCCCATAGACACACTCCAAAAACTTGTAGAAAGCCTTCCCAGAAAAATAAAAGCTGTTTTAGCTGCACATGGAGAACAACTCCATATTTATGCCTATGGATGGAGAAGAGGATTTCATAAAAGCTCCTGTAGGTGTAATGTATAGGTGTCCCAATATTTTTGTCGATATAGTATATATAATTGTACTTACCTTATCTACCATAAGAAAGTTTTCTATTGTCTCTCCATTATCGCATGTAACATTGCCTGTCTCTTTAACAGCATGTGGTAAAATATTTCTAACTTCTTGAGCAATTATGCCTGTAAGTAAGACACAAATGTTATCCTTTGTTTCCTTATATAATGCACTGAAATTCTGATACTCAGTATTCCTGGGACCCCATAGGAATATCAAGTATGCAGGGCTATTGAATAGTCTTGGAAATCCTAACTAAGAATAAATGAAGAATCCACATAACCCCTTAAAGGGGAATGACAGATACAGGTACATACATCATGGGCGGGTGCTAGTTCCCACATCATGACAGATATAGCCATCATGACGATCTCATGGACACTTTCCCATGTCCCAGTGAGATCAAGGGGCTCCTGTTGCAACTACCAAGATTGGAACTATCTCCAATACTGCAGTTCATTCCTTCGGTTAGTTTCACACTAGCGTTCCAGCATTGCTAGAAGCTACATAGATTCCATCCAGCCCCATTAACTATAATGGGGACCGGCAGAGATCTGGCTGCAACCCAACAAATATGCCGAAAATTGGTCGGAGAAATACAGCTGCACCTGCTGGAAGTTGGAACCCCACTAATCTGATGTTGATGATCTGTACTGAGAATAGGTCATCAATCACTGTTGAACAGCTCCAGCGGAACCCAAGTGCAGGAGTGTACTAAGTGATCATACATTGGAGTCCTCATATTCATAAGCTCATGCCTGTACTAAAGGCAGCTTCCTCTTAATGCACATTATAGGAAGAACGCTGTCAGTCATTCGCAGGAATTGATGCAGCTCATGAATACCAGAACTTCAGCACTCAGGTTCCGCTAGAGAACAAAAAATGGAATTGACCCAGAGTTTGTATTAGGGTCTCTGCCCCTAGTTTATGGTAACCTCAGATAGGGCAATTTAACGAGGTTCCCTGGGCTATTTAAAAAAATCCATGATTTCTTCTAAGCAGCGGAAGAAATAGTTTAGTTAGTACTTACCTTTGCATCGCCCCGACAATGCCACCATCTTCGCTGCCCCACACTGTGGGCTCTTCTGCTCGGGTCCCAACCAGATGTGAGCCCTTCTCTTCCTGTTCAGCTGTATTTACTATTACGTAGCTGAACAGAAGAGAAGGGCACACATCTGGTCAGGACCTGCGTGGAAGAGCCTGCAGCCTGTGTGAGTGCAGTGGAGATGGCGACATTGGTGGAGCAACACACAGGTAAGTACTAACTAAACTATCTTTCATCCACAAGTTAGAAGGAAGCATGGATCTTTTACAAAACCCGGAGAACCCCTAAAAACCTGTTTACAGATCGCCTGTCAATGAATAATGTAATGCCAATTTATACTAAATAACCAGCAGTGTACCTAGAAAATAATGGGGGTCATAACTAACATCAAACTTACCACCCTGTTAAGGTGCGGAATTTTGCCACTAAGGACAGAAGTGTCTGATGTTTCACCCTCCAAACTCTTGGCCAATTCCTCACCCTTTGCTTGTGAACAATGCTGTTCCTCTGTATAGAGGGCCAACACAGGTACTAGCCAACCAATAGCAAATGGGCTAGGGGTAGATTTGGGGAGATAATTAGAGCAGTTGCCAGTTGCTTCCTGACCTCTATACTAATTGTCATACTGGCCCACCGGGGTACCAGAGGAACTAATCAGTACAGACAGTGGTTTGGCAACAGACTGATCACTTGAATGCTGTCCCCCTGATATTAGTGGTAACAGTGAATAGACTGCCTACCAAACCGGCCATCCACCTTCCACCTTTAAGCCTACACTAAGAGCTGGCCGCCACATAGAGTTAAGAAGAAAGGCATGTGGTTGACCTTGTCAAAAAAGTGGCACTGCAACTGTTGCCAGAACTAATACAGGGCAAGCTGGCAATAGGGTACTGTGGTGGGCACTAATTAAGGGTGCAATCTAGCTGGCATTGATGTTGGGCAATGTCACTAGCACTGATCTGAGGACAGTGTGGCCGGCTCTGTTTTCATACCATCATCAGGTACTCTTTTGTGTCAACCCGTTTGCTGGCATAATCGTGTTGGCCTTGTTATAGTCACTCTTATTGGGGCGTTAAGGCTTCCCAAATTATACACTGTATTTCAAATTAAAACCCATATAACTGAAATTCCAATCATAAAATAATAATAAAATATCAAATAAAAAAATGTGACCTGTTTCATGGAGAGAATCGATTCCCATGATGGTTGCAAATTCAGGTCTATAATTGTACTCTACCAGCCTCATCTGAGCTATTCTTTGAAGCTGCTCCATTGTGTCAACCTGATAAAAAATGTAATATAAATGTATCTGAGTATCATACTTCCGTTTATATCTGGTAACTAATCAAGGACCAATCACACAGCCTGCACTTTTATTACATGTCACTTAATGGTTTTCTGGCTTCTTCTTCCCTCTAGTTCCACATCTTCCAGAACTCACTGTTTGTACATAGCAGTCAGTCACTTACAGTTTAGGTAAAAGTTAACCAATTCCAGAGACCGCAAGCAGAATTTTAAACACATTTCTGAGCTATCATACTATCTGTAACTTGGGATAAAAAAAAAGGTAAGCAAACTATCTGTAAAGCTACAACATTCAGTTTTCTAGATGTTGGCAACCAATCAGATTATACCTTCCATTTTCCAAAGGGGCTCTGAAAAATGACAGGGAGAATCTGATTGGTTGCTATGGGCAAGCAATCCGGTTTTCCTTTAACTAGTTTTTATAAATCTTCCCCTTTAACAGGTTGTAAAAGGAAAAAAATGTATTTAGCTGGTTGCCTATAATAAAAGGCAACCAATCAGATTTCACCTTTCATTTTCCAAAGGAGCTCGGGGTTATCCAACAGCTATAATGCCCCCCCCCCCCCCATGCTGGGGCCCCTTGTATACATTATACTTACCTGCTCCCCGGCAGCCGCGTTGCTCTGGATCCCTGCATGACCACTACTACACCTCCCTAGTGTTGGCTGCTCTGTGGCTGTTGGCTAATGTTTTGATCCGAGTGACGGGGAGATACAGTGGCAGCCGTGCAGGAATCCAGAGCGACACGGGTCGCGAGGAGCAGGTAAGTATAATGTATAGGAGGGGCCCGGGCATTGGGGGGTCATTACAGAGGTTGAATAACCCCTTTAAAAATAAAGTGTGCAATCTGATTGGTTGCTATGAGCACCTACACTTGTTTTGATAAATCTCCCCCTGTATGCTGTACTGCATTTCGAGAGCTTTCATTTTTCTAAGGTTTACTGTACAGTGCCTGGTGTAAAGGCTAATGAATCAAATCATCAAAGCAAATACTGAACAAGCATGGCCGGTACATGCAGGGCCGTCTTTAATATTGATTGGACCCTGGGCAAAAATTTACTTGGGCCCCCTGGATCCCGCCTTCCCACACCTTAGCATGCAATCACGCCTCCACCACAACACACACACAAGAAATCCACACACCTGGTAGAGTCCAGTGAATTACTGTAAATACTTCCAGTTCTGAAGACTCCAGCAGCTCAGGATCAGTGCTCTGGGCAGCTGGGCTCAGGCTGGAAGTGGGCACCGCTCTGCAGGAAGGAGACCAGGGCTCGGCTCACCCTAGTATTACAGTGCACCCCAGCACCCCACAGCATGCAGTATAGCACCCTATAGTATACAGCACCACACAGTATGCAGTTTAGCACCCCACACTATACAGTACCCCACAGTATATAGTAGAGCAGTATAGCAGCCCACAGTATACAGCACCTCACGGTATACAACACCTCACTGTATACAGCACCCCAAACTATACACGATACAGCCCCCCACACTATACAGTACAGCAGTATAGCACTCCACACTATACTGCACCCACAGTATACAGCCCCCCACACTATACAGTACAGCAGTATAGCACTCCCCCCCACTATACAGCCCCCCCCCCACACTATACAGGCCCCCCACAGTATATAGCCCACCGCACAGTATACAGCCCACCACACAGTATACAGGCCCCCACACAGTATACAGGCCACCCCCCCCCCCCACAGTATACAGCCCACCACACAATATACAGCCCATTACACAATATATAGCCCACCACACAATATACAGCCCACCACACAGTATACAGCCCACCACACAGTATACAGCACCCCACTATACAGTAGTTTACAGTATATTAACATAACAGCCCCTGTCACCTTTTTCTGATGTAATCTTTACACAAAAAAGCTCCACAGTTAACTTCTGCAACACTCCACAGGACCTGTGATGACCTCATAGCCATGTGACCATTAATTGCTAGGTTACTGGTCACATGGTAATGATGTCATTAAGGTCCTAGATCAAAACTCATTAAGGTCCTAGAATTAAGATCATTAGCACAGTGCGATCATGATGCCTGTGTAGCCGACAGCCTGACACCCGGGGCAGTAGCTAGCAGGGCTCAAGAGGCAGCTGCCTTGGGCCCCCCAGGAGCAACTGGGCCCAGGGCAGCTGCCCCTTTTGCCCCTTGGTAAAGACGGCCCTGGGTACATGTGAGGTCAGAATGGCTATTTTGAATGTAAGGCTGGATGACAAGTGATTCAAAGACATGCTATAACTAGAGATGAGAGAATACATTTGTAACAATGGTTCATCTCATCAAGCAGAGTTCTGCACCTGCGAAAGGTTGTCCCCAAAGCTTAGGAGGCTCCCCCTGCAGCTTGATTGACAGGGCCAGATCTCAGTTATGCCTAGAAATGTATGAATAAATTGTCAGCTGGGTGTCACCAGTCGGGGTGTGTCCCTTGTCCAATCAGTGCTGACTATGTAAGGACACACTGTTTTCATAAAGGTGATGTCAACACCAAGTTATCAATTTATTCATAGATGACTAGGAGGAGTAACAGAGGTACAGTGCAATACAGAGTTCTCCGTAATAGCTTTTTCATAGAGAATACAAAAATTTACCAAAACGAACATGCCAGAAGGACCTCACTTTGTAAGAAACCATATGATGTATAATACTGAGATAATATGAATATGAAACTCATCCCATGGATTGCATTTTCTAGAAAAGATTTGCATACTGCCAGTCATGAGACCTTTGGAAGTAGCTGTTGTATAAGAAGTAAATCACAGAATTATCAAAATGCTAATACTGGTGCTACTACTTTGTAATAACATAACTTGCTGAAGACACGATCTATAGAAAACACAGAAGATATTACAATATAATATATACTGCAGTAAATAATATGTGTGGCAAAGAGTTGTTTTTTTATACAGCAATTTTACATATTGTATACTGGTCAGTATGTGGAAAATGCGGATGTTCTTGCAATTTATGGCCCTGTTGACAATAGTATGAAAGTGACAAACGTGATGCAGACAAATGTAATTTCTAGTGACAGGAGGAATACTGTACGCTGCTCAGGTAGGATAATATTTTAATGTGTTTTGAAGAAGGCAATATCTTTTGTGTCACTTGAGTGATGTTTGTACCAGTGCAGTGTAGACCAGAATAGCATAACAGCTCCTTGGGGCTCACCTCCTGGATGTTCCTCTTTGCTCGACTGTCAGATGGATGCATCACTGTCCCCATCACTTTCACATTACCACAGACAACCAGGGCTTCATCTGGTGTGTCAGTGTTAATTCCTACTCGACCGTGAGACACCACTGTCTCTGGGACATGCCCTCTCTGCCACAGGGCATCATTATCATTCTCAAACTGCCCAGGGTTTGATGCCTAAGATGCAAAGCACAAAACAACATTTTCTAAAATGCATGACAAGTTTGTGTTTAACTGCATGTGTTCTATGTTACTGTAGCTGTATCGTTGTAGAATCATTCATGGATAAGAGGTAGTCAATTACTATTACCATTTTTCAGATTAATCCAACACTACAAGATACCAATGTGGATTCCATAATAATAAAAGTTATGTTTTCAAATGTTATTTTTTTTATATTGATTCATTTTAAAATTAAAACTTAAGCTAATTTGCAAATAGTCTTGATGAAGAATATAACCACAGCTACAGCTCCTATGCAGACCTATGTCGCTACAAACTACAAGCAGTGTCAGACTACACAGGAGTTGTTTGTAGTCTGTAACCTAGGAGACACACAGATGCACAGGAGGTTTGGTCACAATATGATAGTATGTTTTTAATGAAAATGTATGGAAAAGTTGCTAAAGTGTTTTTTGTGTTATTTAAAGGGGTTTTCTGGTTTGTTTTTTAAGCAAGTGTCCACAGCCTGCCTGCTGAAACAGAAGAGTCATTCTTACCTTCTCAACAGCGCTCTGGTTCACCATGCTGCCGCCGCTGTCTCCATCTTCTGATCGCCGCACTGTTTTACATTTCGTGCTGCATGTGCATGGTCACCTGAACCGCTGTGACCATGACCATGCACCACCAGAACAAAACAGTGCCGGGACCAGAAAATGGAGGCTGCCGAGGCTTCACAGAGGATAGGAATGGCATGGTGCAGCTAAGTATGGATCTTCTGTTTCATCAGTCAGGCTCGGTGTCACGGTCTCTAATGTGACAGGTGTCAGAAGACCTAAGAGACTGGCTGCACATGATGGTATCTGTTGTTTTCAGTGTTGTTGCTGGTATGACCACACCTCTTGTCTCAGATGTAGCTTAGTGGTCATTACTACTCCTCTATTTAGTCTGGCTTCACCCATCATGCTATGCAGTTGATAGCTTCAGTTTGGTATTGGAAGTGCTGGTGTGTGGTCCTCTTCAGAGTTCCTGCTCGTCCATTTGCTTCATAAGTTAAGTGTTGCTTCCCTTTCATATTTTGTTATTTCCTCTCTGTCTTTTGTTACTAGTCCTCAGGGAGACGCTGGTTCTTTCATATTGGAAGGAACAGGCCGTCTCAAGCCCAGACACTACTCCAGGTACTCTTAGGTTCCAATGTATGAACCTTCCTACCCTCAAGGTCTGTTCATACAGATAGGAGTCAGGGCTAGGATTATGGTTTCCATAGGTAGTGACCGTTTCCCTTTCCCTAGCTTTGAGGCCTAGTTCCTTTTCCCTTCCCTCCTGTTGTCGGTGTGGTGTTCCCTCCCACATTACTATGTGACACTGGGGGCACTTACGTAAAAATCATTATTACTTGAAAACCCCTTTAAGACACATTTAAAGGTTAACTGTAATTTAATTTTTTTAAATTACTTTTGTAATATACTTGTACTTTAATTAACAACAACAACCTGTAAGTCCCCTCAGCGAACTGAAAGAGGCTCTCTTCCTATTTGACATGCTGACAGTGCTGATCGTTGGCAGCACTGCGTTCCTATATCTGTCTGGTGTATTAATGGTTAATTAGTAAGCATTGGGAAGATGGGCAGAGGCAAGTGGGGCTGTCAGCAATCAGTGCTGACAGTAAGTGATTTAGCTTGTTATAGCTTTCTGCCAATGTGTCCCTGTGTAACACTAACTGTCAGTGCTGACTGCTGGCAGTCCAGCTCCCCTCTATATTCCTGTTTCATAACTATTCAGGGATGCACCAGGCAGATATAAGGAAGCAGCACTGCCAGCAATCAGCGCTGCAGCAGGTCAAATAGACAGTGAATCTTAGAAAAATAGGGAGTATAAGCAAAATAATTAGTAAAACATCCTTTACACAGGTATGAAGGTAGCATCTGGGGCAGGGAGAGGAGAGGCAGACTGAGAAACCTGCTTCTGCATCTCACTGTTAGCCAAATCCAGCATATTATACGCCGTAAAGATGGTTATCTTAGCAATGCTCACTTAAGCTGGATTTACACAGGCCAATTGAACGGCCGATTGTCGGGAAGGAAGTGTTCCTTCCTGACAATTGGCTGCTCGTCCAGTGAAGGAGACCGTGGCATTTACATGCAGAGATCTTCTTCACTGTATGAGGATGAGGCCCAGAAGCCATAATTGGTGGTGCCTGCACAAGCGACAGGATCACCCAATGAACGAGTGCTTTGCTTGTTCATCAGGTGTTCAGCGGCACATTTACATGGCCAGATTGTTGGGAACGACTATTCGCAGGAGCAGTCGTTCCCGATAATCTGTTCGATTTTTGGGGCCGTGTAAATGCACCTTGAGAGTGCTACTAAGGGGACCATTTAGATGTTGTTGTTTTTTTATTTTTATTAAAGTACCTTAAATTCCCTAATAAAGTATATTTCAATTGTTATGACATCGCTGCACCTACTCATAAAAAAGGACAGTTAAAACAATATATTGATTGTGAAAGTGGGCACAACTTTAAAGTATAACTGGCTTTTCTTAACACAGTAAATCTAGATAGAGTCCATTTTCCCTAACCTTCTCCTCTGCCAGCCATCAGAGATGAGGCTTCTCAGATACATGCAGTTACTATTAGATCTAAATAGAACTTGACCCCTGCCCCATGCTCCTGACTTCACCCGGCTTCCGATTTACCATCTTTGATCTCTTGCAGGTCTTTGTATTTCAAAGATAAATCAGGGTTAGCCTAATGCCATGTGTTGCTTCTGCTGGCAGATGAAAACTATTGCGAACCATCTTGATGACATCTATTCTTTCACATCCAAATCTGAGTGATGGGGAGTCACACGTGCTGACAAACTCCATCACAGAAGAAGACAGAGTGTCACTTGTCTGGGCATGCATACTAGCCTTCTAAATGACAACTGTACAGCATATTTCATCTTGGGTATTTATAACTAGCTATTATACCTGATGTGAATGCAGGAATACTTTGAGCATTGCGGCCAACATTTATAGTGTATGCACCAATGAAACTGAAGTGTGTGGTTGATGATCATTGCACCCAATTCTTTGCAATGATCTTACTGTCTGAATTTCTTATTACATCTTGTATGAACAGCCATACATGTTCTTTGCTGATTTGTACCTTTGAATAGGCGATCTTTGGACCACTCTAAAACAGGTCATAAGTCTACTGAAACATCAAAAATAGACCAGCTTTGGAAATCTCCTAATGTACGGTCAAAGAGGGAGCTATGATGCCAATTTTTTAAAAAAATGCTGGATCTAGAATGGAGGAGGCGATGGAGGATTGTACTAATGAGGAGGAAAGGGGGGGAGAGAGGATATTCCTGAACTGTCTATTGTTGAATCTTCCCCACTAAAAGAAATTCTAGTGGCAGTTAAAAAACAAAACAAAAAAAACCCAGAGAGTTGATACAGGACATTTCATTGCAACTTGGTGTAATCCAGTCTGATGTGACCCTGATAAAGGATGATGTTTCTAAGATTCAGGATCGATGTCACAATTATAGAAAAATCTGTGAGGAACTTGGAGAGTGAAGCCAAAATATTCAAATTTCCTCCCTAAGGATGGATGTTAACATCCTTAAAAAGAAGGCGGTGGAATTGGAGGATAGGTCGAGGCGATGTAATGTAAGAATCATGGGTCTGCCAGAGGGCGCAGAACGACAGAACATTGTTGAAATGATACAGTCCTTAATAATCGAGAAATTTTGAAAAGAAAATTTTTCGCCACTCTTTTTGGTAGAAAGAGCACATCTGGGTACAGGGCGTAAACCAATTCCTGGAAAGCCTCCACGGATAATAATGGTGAAGATACTTGTTTCACGTGACAGGGATATGATTCTGTGAAGGGCCCGTGAATGTCCCTCCATCGTACATAATGGGAGTAAAGTGTCCTTTTTTGCTGATTTTTCCAAAAAGATTCAAGAAAATAGACACAGTTTTACTGGGGTAAAAAAAACTTTTGCAAGAAAGGGACATTAAATACTTATTTGTTTATCTAGCTAAATTCCAGATAATTTTTAAAGGGGAAACTCTTTAATTATTTTTTATTATACCCCTGATCTTGTGTCGGACTGGTTGGATCAGAATTAATATTTTAGAATTGGTGTCCTGCATTTGTATTTTCCTTTTTTTGATACTGATGGGGTGAGAGGAGAGGGGGAGGAGTGGTCATAGTTAAGAGATCTGGTGCATTATTGTGGCAGATAAAGAGGATCGGGGGGTGTACAGGAGGGTTTGAGATGTGTCTTTCAGGAGGAGGGGGGAGGGGACGTCTTCTAGTCTATTTAAATTATTTTAGTTTTTCTGGGGACCTATTCGTTTAGTTGATGTCGATTAAAATATTAACCTGGAATGTTTGGTGCCTGGGGGTTAGACGTAAAAGACAAGCGGTTCTTCACTTGGTTCAGAGACATTTACCAGCGATTGTGTGCCTACTGGAGACTCCTCTTACGGGCGAGACAGATGCTCGACTCGATAGAGGATGGGCCATGCAGACGTATCATTCTACTTATTCTAGAGGAGTGTCAGTTCTAGTTCATAATCGGATTGATTTTGTCTGCCGGGCATCCTCTATTGATAAATAGGGTAGAGATGTTTTTCTTTATGGAAAGCTTGCTGGGAGATTATGCGTCTTAGCTTTTATTTATGTCCCCCCTCCCTTGAAATACTTAATTATTTGTTAACCTTCATTGATCGTTGGCCTGAGTGTCCCACACTAGTAAATGGGGATTTTAATTGTGCTATAAATCCAGGGATTGATAGGACTTCAATAGTGGCAGACATCCAGACGCCTGTACAAGGGTCCCCTTTGGCAAGATTCTGTCAGGAATCATGCTTTGTTGATGTATGGGGCATTGTAGGGAGAGGGAAAAGAGTGTACTCCTGTGTAAGTAAGCCTGGAAATTCTATGTCTAGGATAGATTTAGATCTGATAAACATAAACTACTGTAGATGTATAAAGCAAATGAAATATGAGGCCAGGGCAATATCCGATCATGTACCGTTCTCTCTTGAGGTGTTATTGGCGGACAACAGATACAGGGTAAGACCCCCCTTTAGAATAAGTCCCCACTGGATTTCCTTAATAAACACTCATAAAATGATGGAACAGGAGTTTGTACAATTCTGGGATAACAATTACAAGTCAGCAAAAACTAAATTGGTATGGGATGCATTTAAGGCCTTTATTAGAGGGGTAATTATTAGTACTATTTCTAATTTAAGAAAGGGATATGGTATAAGAAAAAGGAATTTAAAAGATGCAGTGGCAGGTGCCATGATGGAATTCTCTAGAAATAAAACGTGAATTTATGGAGAATTCCAGTCAGGAATACTCCAACTTTCTCCTGGATAAGGCCCAGCAGAGACTCTTTTTCAGGGAACAGATATACTTTGCTGAATCCAGGGAAATTACTGGCTAGGGTGAGCTCGAATCAGGATAAAAAAAAGAGATATTAAGTATTCGTTCACCTGGAGGGATAATCGAAGATCAAGAGTATATAAAAGGAACCTTTGTTAGACATTTTGTGGAGTTATATAAATCAGATAATATTATTTCTGATGAAATGATTGATGTCTATTTGGACATACCGGTCCTTACGGACACCCAGAGAGAATCCCTTGATCTTGATCTTTTCCTGTATGAGTTAGAGGCAGCATTAAAAGCTTGCTCGGGAAACTCCTCCTCTGGTTCTGATGGACTCCCATATGAATTTTATGGTAAATATAGGGAGGTTATTCTCCCTTGTTTATTGGGAGTGTTTACTGAATTATTAAAGGAGGGTATCCTCCCAGAATCAATGTCAGAAGCTGTGATAATATTAATATTTAAAAAAGTAAGGATCCCTTGGATATGGAGTCATATAGGCCGATTTCACTATTGAATACGGATGTGAAGCTTTTCTCTAGGGTCCTAGATTACATCAATTATACACCCCGATCAGAATGGTTTTATTCCCAACAAGGGCACACGTTATAATCTCCATAGTCTGTTTGCCAATCTGCAGTCTTCCAAGGGGGTTTCTCGCTCCATCCTATCTCTTGATGCCTCTAAGGCCTTTGACAGGGTGGAGTGGAGATTCCTCTGGAAGGTTTTAGAAAAAATGGGATTTGGTTCTAGGTTTATTAATATGATTAAACCTTTGTACAACTCCCCTAAGGCCAGTTTGAATATCAACGGGAGTTTGACAAATCATTTTTCATTGAGTAGAGGTACCCATCAAGGGTGCCCTCTCTCCCCATTACGGTTTGATATTTACATTGATCCCCTTGCAGCTAGGGTGAGGCAGGATTCTGTGATTGAAGGGTTTGGGACAGTAGGAATAGAGGACCGCATTTTGCTATATGCAGATGATGTGTTATTCTTCATATATAATACCAATGTTACACTCCCAAGAGTTATTCAAACAATCAACTCCTTTGGTGAAGTTTCAGGTCTTGATGTTAATTGGTCCAAAACTACTCTTATGCTTGTAGATACATTTGAACTTCCCAATAAAGGCCCCCTGAGCATGCTGAGGATCTCAGACTCTTTTGATTATTTGGGTATGATTATTTCCCCCAAGACTGAAGATTTTTTGCATCTTTATCTGAACCCTTTGATAAGTAAATTGAGGTCTAAAATTGCAATATGGCTTAGACTTCCCTTATCTAGAGCTGATAGAATATCCCTAGTTAAGATGGTGATTTTACCCCAGTTCCTTTACATTCTCAGGAATTCCCCAATATGGATTGAGGATATATTTTTTTAATTGATCGAGATAATTATTAATGATCTTCTCTGGGGAAGAGAGCGTGTAAGACTAAAACTGGAACATTTTTATAGCTGGATTGAGGAGGATTGAACCTTCCATATTCTAAGGGATATTTTATATCTGCTCAGTTATGGCTATATTGCCATTGGAAGAAAAGCCCACTATGTAGGACTTTGGTGAACAGATCTGGTTACGACAATATGTTTACTTTGGAATCTGGGCATTTAGCTAATGAGTGGCAGGATTATGGAGAGATAAAGAAATTGTTTAGTAAGTCCTGGTGCACTATTAGAGGATGGCTGGGAATAAAGGGATCCTCATGTTGTACACCCCCTTTGGCACAATTATTATTTACAGGTTATAGAGTAATTAGCAGGGCATCAGTACTGGCAAAAAAATATTTTCTATGTTGCACATAGGTTAGAAAAGGAGATATACTTCCCTTTGCGGAGTTAGCGCAAAAAAAAAATATATATCTAATTTATCATGGTTGAGGTATTTTCAGCTCCGTTCGGCACTTTACAGTCTTAAACAAAAATCTTTGTTAGATATAGACACTTCTACACCTTTAAATGAATTAATAGGGGATTAAGGTCACAATGTTAAGATTGCCCAACTTTATAGATTACTAGTTAAAGCACTTTTTAATAATATAAGCTCTCCCGGTCAAAAAGCCTGGGGAATTGAATGTCCAATGATACATGTAGATGACTGGGAAAATATATTCTCAAATTTAAGATTAGAGTCGCACAACTTTTATCACGTCTTGGTTCAATTTAATATTTTACATAGAATATATGTCACACCATTATGACTTAATAGATGTGGTTTGAAAAGTACATCCAGTTGTCCTAGTGATTCACCTGGGGCAGATTTTTTGCACATGTTCTGGTTTTGAATAGAATTAAAAGGGTACTGGGGAGCAATTGATACGGTTATTACTGAAAGATTAAAAGTGGTGATCCCTTTTAAGGCTGAATCATGGACTCTCCAAAGTAAACTGCCACAAAGACAAAAAGATTATTTTGTTAAAAGTAGTGTTCCTGACAAGACTCTTGATTGTACGGGTCTGGTTCTCACGGAATATAGCAAATTTAACTATATGGTTAAACTTAGTGAATAAGGTCAAGAGATGTGAGAAAGTTCTCTATACACAGAGAAATATAGAGGATAAATGGACTAGGATATGGGGTGCTTGGAAATGTTAGTCCTCCTTATTTTGACTCGTCCTTAGAGAGACACATTGCAAAGGGGGGGGGGGGTGAAGGTGGGTTGGGAGGGTAATATGGGTAGGCGTAAAAAGGAAGAAAAGTAATAACGATGTTGAAGATGTATGTAAAATAATTCTTTGATTTTTAATAAAATATAAAAATTAAAAAAAATTGTACCTTTTTAAAAACATTTTGCATTTAAAGAAGTCATTTGGCTTTGACGCTAAAAGTAAATGATTAGTTGGGTTAGGACCCATTTTATTACCTGATTTATTTTTTTGGGGAGTGAAAAGAAAAATGTTGCAAGTTTTGCCCAAATTTGGAGCATTTCTAAATGTGATTTTAAACCTGTACTTTCCACTCAAATCAGATATCAACTGATTATTAAATGTGGGCCTAAGTATTTAGAGGTTGTTGATATTTACGTAACATATACTGTATGTGGGCAAATATTTTTATCTATCTGGCGAAAAAAGATGAAATTACTTGTGTGCAGTTTGTGATTTGGTACTCATGCATGCCTTTTACATAGCTTGATATGTACTGTACCAATGTTTTAACGTATAACATGCAGACATTAAACACTAATATTGTATCAAAATGAACAAAGAATTCACACATACCCTTACAATGATCCTTTCGGAGACATGTGCTACTACTAGATAAGGTTCATCCTTACTTATAGCATACAGACCCACCACCAACATGAAATACCTGTGAAAAAGGCAATCAGGAAAGCGTTGACAATCAAGATAGAATGAACACAAATAATAACCCTTAGCTGCGCTTACAATTTATAATTCCTATAATAATAGCTGCCCTATTCTATCCTACTTGAAATTAACTTCATAAATATATCAGTGTTTAGAGTACAATTTCAACTTATATGTGCAGTGTATGCTCCAAAGCTGCTTTCCATACTATAGCCATTTTGTAATCGATGATGAAATGTCTCTGATCAATCATTTACTAACCATCATGCAAGTATATATAGATACTTCCTTATCCTCTTCTCCCTCCCCCATCTCCTCTCTCATATCTGTCACTAATACACCTGTTCTTACTTCTATTAGGATGCAGGGGGAACTCAATCCTACACCAGGGCAGGACTGCAAAGACAATCTCTTAAATAGTCACTAACTTTTTACACAACTTTGAATAAATCAATAGTACAAGTGACCACAAGAAACTTTGTAATATGTCTTATTAGTGAGAAATGTCTAGTTATGCACAAACTAGCTCCCCAGGATATTACACATGTCAATGCAAGTCTATAGAGAGGAGAGGGAAGGAGTGAGCAGGAGCAAACACAAACAAGTAGACTTCTGGGGCAACATGGGCTGAGTTATAAACTTAGAAGTGCTTTATTCACAACCATACAAGTCAGTACCTCTCTGTAATGCCCTCTATGATCCCGGGCCTGCTTCTGAGTGCATGTGAAAAGGTTAGGAAGCAATTCTCCTCTACTTTTTGTCTGTGATGGATGGCAGCTAGTCTCCACCCACCATGTCTGAGAGAACTGCAAACTAGATAGAAGATAGATGCGAACATAGCCAAAACAGCTATAAAAGTATAGGAATATTCCAGAAAAAATTCCTCCATAATGATTAGTAAGAGACTCATAAAATATAATACAATATTATTAATTAGGGGCACTGTGGCTGTAACTGTTCTTTGAGGGCACCCATACAATAGTTACACTTTGGATGTCTCTTAACCTGACACTCTGGTTAGCACTCGTATGAAGTACTGTATCTCTAGAGGACTCTGTTTTGAGGGCACTATGACTGCCATTTTTAGGCTAGATTTTTGCTGTGTTTTTAGGAGTTTTTTAACTAAAAATGTAGCAGCTATATGTGACTTTAACATCTATAGTGATATAATAGCCACACTACATATAAAGCGTTTTGGTTTGTGGCCTTTTTTTTTTCAAAACACAGCATGCCCTAGGCATGGTGATTTTTCTGAAGTTTTTCCCATAGATTTCACTATTGGACTTGAAAAACATCAGAAAAAAATTGTGAGAAACTAGAATGATAACGGTAGACTAACTAGGAATAAACCTTAAATCTAATATAGGTATTGTTTTCTAGTTTTTTTGAGACAAACACTTGTAAAGGGTATTTACTAACTGAGGAAGCTGGGGGGAAGATCTGATTTCTGATGATGAGCCCATATATTGTACGGTAAGTCGATACCTTTGATCTGGATTTGGCTTCCCTTTCTTTCTCATGTTATTTGCTGTAGTTTCACTAAAATGTAACCTTCCCAGAGTTACTTTAGTGACCTGATCTGGAGGCAAATTTACCCTGTAAAACATAAGAAAAACTAATCAAAACGGAAGATTGGTACAATATTTCCACAATGTCCATAGGCTTCGCTGTGACGACACATAACTTCCATATTATACATGTAGTCACACAGGAGGGGATTGTCCACCACTCACTGGCAGATTTCTCTGTTGACTTGGTTGAATTTCTGACACAGATTGCTGTCTTGAAACCCCTAAGGGTACCATATTTCTTAAAGGGGTGTTCCACCTATTAGATATTGATGATGTATCTTCAGGAAAAGTAATCTATATCACATCAGCAGGAGTCTGACTCCCTGCACCTCCAGCAATCTAATTTGTGCCAGAAACATAACAGTGGAAGGAGCCAGAAGGAGAAGGCTCTGTCCATTGTGTAGTGGCCATGCCAGCATACCCCAAGTTCAGCTCCTATTCTGGCATGACCACTACACAGTAGATGGAGCCTCCTGCTTCTGACTCCATCCACTGTAATGGAGCTGCCACAAACAGGTTATCATTGGGAGTGGAAGAAGATAGGAAAAAATGCTCCAGCACCGCAGTGGATAGTATGAAAATCCCGGTCTTTATTAACACCACAGAAAATTCAGGTGTATACAGCAATCAGAGACAAACACTGGTGGTCCCCGGTACCCCGGATCTACGCGTTTCGAACTATTGAGTTCTTAGTCATGATCCTAGGTGTCTCCCATGCTCCAAGCCTCAAATACTATCCGCCCGCCACTATCCCCTCCTAGTAAGGGAGGGGCATAGTGGAACAGGGCCGGCAGCAGAATCAGCTGGGCCCATGGGAGACACCTGTGTAAACCCAATCACATGTTAACAATCCAAATCCCTATAGTATTCCATGAAAAAAGTAATATATACATAAATAAAACAAACTGATATAAAATCCTCTGTAGGTCGTCTCTCCAGACATATTTAACATAAGATTCTATTCTGATTCCATATGAGTCATGAATAAATAGATCTAATATTCAAAAGACAGAGATACAAAAAGGGGTGGAAACCTAAAACAAAAAATTCTCCTCAGAGAGGCATTTTGGATCTGGAGATTGAGCACAAGATATCCTTTGGGGCTCAATCTCAAAAGGGAACTAATGTATTTATATTGAAAGGGATTTGCAGCATATGTCCGGTTTTGCTATTGTTTTTAGCCCAACATATATACTAATATATGTTCATTTTAATTTTAAAGGTTTATCATCCTCTTCCCTTTTGCAATGGTTTGTTCTCTCCTCACTAAAATACCATCATAAAAACAATACTAAAACTAGTAGGTTCTGGCGCTAGAACTGAAGCCGCATGTGCATCTGACGATATTCACATCATCTGATCATGCAGTGGGTTTTGCAGGGGGATGAGAATTCATTCTCTCCTGTCTGCATACCCCTGCATATCAGATGAACAAGAAATACTTAAACATCATAGGCTGAACTAGAGCGCTGATGTGGACACACATGCGGTTTTGGTCGTTTGTATTTGTTGGTTTGTACTTTTTAAAAAAAAGCCTTGGGTACAAATGGTTCATGTCCTAGAAATGAAAAAATGATGATATGAATAATATATAGGACTTTATACAACAACTTATTATATGTCAGAAAAATATGGATAATCTGTATATCAGTCTATACAGTCTAATAACTCGTCCGTGATGTACATGTACAAAATGGATAAATATACAGAACTACATAAAGGGATTTTTTCCTTTTTAAAATAATATATGCTGGCCAATGATAATTGCAAATCTATCTTATTGTTATAACAATCTTATTGCTATACTAGATTGACCAAAGAAATTGGGAATACAAAGGCCAAATCTTTGGAAATAAAAACTCAACTACATTAAAAACAAAAATGAGATGGAATTGGTAATGACATCTAACCAGCCTATATAGTTATAGTTAGGTATATGTTAATTTTTAATCGAAATTTTTTTTTATATATATAATTGGGTGTTTTTACACCTATCAAATCATCCATTACATGATATGGTGCACCACGGACTTGTTATATGGATCAGGTACTGAATGTATTATGTCTGATAAATGCAGTCCCCTTTTTTTCAGTCTAAAGATTGACCCCGGCTCACACAATGCGTTTTCCAAGCATAAGGAAGAAAATCAAATACTCTAATATATTGGATGAACGAAAGAGAGGAGAAAAATTAAAAGAACAATGTATGGAACCAAACCAAGATGTGACACACATGTGATAAAAATGGGACAATACAATACGATAAAATTCTTACTTTCGTGCGCTGACTGTGATCCAGAGATTTTGTATCTATTTGTATCTCTGTCTTTTGAATATTAGATCTATTTATTCATGACTCATATGGAATCAGAATAGAATCTTATGTTAAATATGTCTGGAGAGACGACCTACAGAGGATTTTATATCAGTTTGTTTTATTTATGTATATATTACTTTTTTCATGGAATACTATAGGGATTTGGATTGTTAACATGTGATTGGGTTTACACAGGTGTCTCCCATGGGCCCAGCTGATTCTGCTGCCGGCCCTGTTCCACTATGCCCCTCCCTTACTAGGAGGGGATAGTGGCGGGCGGATAGTATTTGAGGCTTGGAGCATGGGAGACACCTAGGATCATGACTAAGAACTCAATAGTTCGAAACGCGTAGATCCGGGGTACCGGGGACCACCAGTGTTTGTCTCCGATTGCTGTATACACCTGAATTTTCTGTGGTGTTAATAAAGACCGGGATTTTCATACTATCCACTGCGGTGCTGGAGCATTTTTTCCTATCTTCTTCCGCTTACAAGGGACTGGCTTGAGTCCGCCCCGTGCACCGCCGTGCAGGACGATGAGGTGAGCTGGCTACAACCTTTCTCTATATCATTGGGAGTGTCAGACTCCTACTGATCTGAAATTCCTGACATCTTGAGGATAGGACATCAGTATTCTAAAATTAGACAACCCCTTTCAAATAAAATCTTCTGCACTCATCAAACAGCTCTTCTTCACTCACTTCTGCTTTTGTTTTATTTATGTATCATCCATAATTGTTTGGCAAATTTTTCAGAACAAAATATTCCTGCCCTACCATATGTCTGATAAAATTTGGTGCATATGACATCTTCACTAATTACATTTGCAGGCATATTGTCCAGCAGCGTGTTGCTGATGTTTAGGTTCCTCCATCACTTTTTGATAAACAGGTAACATATACATCTCACAGGGTTCCTCATTTGCTTTATTACCTCAGTACACAAGAGATTTCATATTCTATTGAACACATTTCCCAGCTTCTCCAGTCTACTGTCAGCTATGCTACATAAAGTATGATAGTCTTGACAGTCCCTCAAGTTTATGTTTTGGTCATCTACAACTTGTATTCGTAATCCTAATGTTCAACCAGAAGTATACTGGCAGAGAAAAATTCTGATGTAATCTTGGAAAATAACAAGTCAGGAGGCTTTGAGTTCCAGTATTTGCCAACAGGAGAGATTCATATAATTAGTCCCAAACAAAATGAATTAGCCGTGCCCTTTAAGAGGGTGAGGCCTAATGGGGTCCTCTAGTCATGCATATTTGCATGTTTGTCATGAGCTCCAAAGGCATGGAAGTGCAGGACTGGAAAATAAAAGTTAAACAAGGTGGTGGAAAGGACAATATGATGTAAATTGGCTGATACTTATATTTTCTTTTTTTTTCTTTTATTTTGTTCAATCAAAAGGCTGTTACTATGGTGACTAAGAAAAACCTTGTCATAGGTAAATAGTGTTTTTAACCTTCTTAAAGTCATGTTAAATACAGTGGAATACTTATTGGACAGAAGAGGTAGATGAGAGAAGCACTTACGTAATGGGATTGAAAGCTCTCTTAGAGCGGTCAGACTGAGACTGCTCAATGGTGATTGTCTGGTTCATTGCTTCTACCTATAATAACATTTAATATGTTAACACACAGAATACACAGTACATTTATACAGTACCGCTGCTTATATACACTAGGCTGTGTAACAACTTGGGCTACTTACAGAGGACCTCTTCTAAATACTTGTATTGCCCATGAAATAAAAATACTTTGCTTATAACTCTGCATTGTAGCATCCCTCTATTATTCCTCCTGGAGATATAGGAATAAATTATCAACTAAATGTTATCATTTACATTGTCATTAAGGTATGTTCCTACACAGTCTGACACTACCAGCACTGACTGAACAAAGGAAGGGCATCTGTTTGCCACAGATCTCGTATCCATTAGTGTCCTTTTTTTTTTAAGGAGACATTCTATACTTATATTTCCAAGAGGGATAACAGGAATGGTACAACCTTCTTTTATGGGAAATTCAAGTATTTACTAAAAACAGACACGTCAAGCGAGCTGAGGCATTCTAAAAAAACTGGTTGAAATGCATTTTTAAGAAGTTATTACTATACAAATCTGGTCCTTTAAATCCAGGTTTGATACTTACTTACTGTCTTTAATACCATGGTAATCTGCTTTATGTCCAGAAAATAATAATTTATACAGAAGAAGTGTAATTGTATAAAAAAGAAACACTATAAGAAAAATAGATATCGCACAGATGACATGGTGGCTGCAGAGTGGCAAATGAGGCCCAGGACGCCTATTTCCTAGAGAGCCCCAAAAAAGCAGGAGCAACATCCCTCTCCACAGTCAGCTCCACAAGCTGGGTAGAGATCTAGGGGGTCATTTACTATGCTGAAATATGCCTAAAGTAGCAGATGGTGGCGCAATCTCTAGTTGTGACTTCGCCCCACTCACGCCAGGTCTGAAATTGTGAATGTGGCGTGGGCAGGGAAGGAGGCAGGCCAGCAGGCCTGTGTCATTCTCTGTTTTATTTGCTTGTTCTAGGCATAGAAAATGGTCTTAATGTAAGACAGCTCAGAAGCAGTCTTACATTTAGAAATGGCGCTGGATGTGCCGAAGTTATGGAGTGGCCAGTGCCTCTTCATAAATTCGGCGGATCTACTGCCAGCTTAGGGCTTTATTATGACTGGGTCTAAAATGCCAGTCTTAATAAATGTGCCTCCTAGTGTACACTGATGGCTCTGACTGACAAGGAAGAGAAATACGTGGCTGCTCAATGACAACCTTCTCTGCCTACTGCTCTGTATGTATATAATACTTTGCCTGTTGGGTTTTATAAAACTGGCCATCTGGCTCAATGGTTAGAATATTTCCTTTCAACACTGAAGTCATAGGTTCTAAATCATCTGCTTGGAGTCTGTATAGTCTTCCATGAATACTCCCACATGCCAAAAACAAACGAAGGCCAGTGAATTGTGTCATAGGCTATACATACACCATGGCTTTTCATATTATATGGAAATAAATCATTCTAGGAGCTCTAAAAAATATGCATAGAATGAGGCTTACCTTAACTCCAAAGACTTTCAAAATAAATCTGTCAACAGGATTGAGGCCCAACTGTGTTCTGATATATTTGGGGTTTCCAATCACTCGGATGTGAACTGTGACCTGAAAGTGGTTCTTTTTCTGGCATACATAGGCATCATCCACAGTTGAAAAGTTAAATCCTTTGTCAGTGATTACTTGGTATCCCACCGCAGGACTATGTGAAAGAACAGGGTGATTGAACATCTGCAAACTCACTACATCACATGAAGATTATATACTGTGTATACACTAGTGACCGTATAGCGCACAACAGGTCCAGCTTCGAGAACCTCACCAATCAGATGGGGGAAGTTTTATAAAACATGCCCCTGCAGCTCCCATTGCAGAGAAATATAATATTTTGCTTTATGGCCTCCATCTAACATATATGCTGGGATGCCTCTGGCAGATACCATACAGTAGCATCCATGTCCCATTGTTAAAAATAAAATAAAAAATAAAGTCTACTTTTTTGCTAGGTGCCATTGTATGGAATAGTGTAGTCCAACACGCTATTTTTCACTGTTTATTTTGCCCCTAGATGGAGGCCAAAAGGTCACTCTTTTGGCTTCCATTGGGCTAATAAAATCCTATACACATGTTTAGCATGTACAATGGTAGTTTTCCCGTCATATGTGACAAGCAAACATCATAGATGTGATAAGAACATAGCCCAAGAAAGCACCAGGTTAATTTGAGGAATGCTATCTCAGGGAGTGGGTTCAGCCTAAATGGAATCAGGTAAGGTAACGTGTAAGAATAATCCAAGGTATTGCCAAATTAAGTATAAGTTGTTTTATTTGGAGCACATAAGCCAGAAGCAGCAACGTCTGGGCACACAAGCCTTTCTGTTAAGCCCCTATTAGACCGGATGATAATCAGGCCTCTTATCAGGGACAAGCGTTCATAGGAATGCTGGTTTCTGATAATTGGCTCGTATAATTGAGCAATCGATCACCTGATGATGCCCATCTCGATTTTCGGCTGATTCATTAAGAAGAAAGATGCCCGATTATTAGCAGCACATTTCTCTGTTTAATCAGGGATGTGCTGCCGATAATGAATGGAAGTGAATAAAGGAGGAATGACCACAGTAGAAATCATTCCTCCCTCAGTAATCAGGGTGGTGCAAACAAGTGCCGATAGATGTCTTATCATCCATCAGCGCTCACACTGCTCGTACATCGAGTAGTGTAATACTACCCTTAAGGCTGTTTTACATTTAAAATATTTAGCTGACAGTTGTAGGGAAGGAAGCGTTCGCCTGCTAGTTAGTGGAGAAACCACTGCTATTATATGCAGCACTGCAGCAGTCTCCTCCACTGTATGCCATTGCTTGTCCCCATACAGAATCATTGTTTGCCGGGGGCAGATAGTGATTGGAAGGCATGATCTGCCGCTGGCAAACAATGATTTTTAAGCATGCTTGAAAATCACAATTACCGGATGAATCGGCGACACTTTTAGGGATATACAGTCCTGATCAAAAGTCTAAGACTACTTGAAAAATGGCAAAAAATCATATTTAGCATGGCTGGATCATAACAAGGTTCCAAGTAGAGCTTCAACATGCAACAAGAAGAAATGGGAGTGAGACAAAGCATTTTTTGAGCATTCAATTTAATTTAAAAAAACGAATAAACTGAAACAGGCTGTTTTTCAGCTGATCAAAAGTTTAGGACCACACCTGCAAAAAACAAACAAAACCCCACACAAAACAGAAATCTAACTTCCAAACATGAACTCAGTAATGAGTAGCTCTGCCGTTATTGTTTATCACTTCAAAAATTCGTTTCGGCATGCTTGATGCAAGCGTTTTCATGAGGTGAGTGGGAACATTTCTCCAAGTGGTGAAGACGGCCGCACGAAGGCCATCTACTGTCTGGAACTGTTGTCCATTTTTGTAAACTTCCCTTGCCATCCATCCCCAAAGGTTCTCAATTGGATTTAGATCAGGGGAACATGAAGGATGGGCCAAAAGAGTGATGTTATTCTGCTGGAAGAAGTCTCTTGATCTGCAGGCATTGTGTACTGTAGCGTTGTCCTGTTGAAAAACCCAGTCGACGAGGGCCCTCAGTCATGAGGAATGCTCTCTGCAACACCTGGACATAGCCAGCGGCCGTTTGACGCCCCTGCACTTCCTGAAGCTCCATTGTTCCACTGAAAGAAAAAAGCACCCCAGACAATTATGGCGCCCCCTCCACTGTGGCGCGTAGAAAACATCTCAGGTGGGATCTGCTTGCCATGCCAGTAATGTTAGAAACCATCAGGACCATCAAGGTTAAATTTTTTCTTATCAGAGAATAAAACTTTCTTCCACCTTTGAATGTCCCATGTTTGGTCCTCTCTTGCAAAGTCCAAACAAGCAGTTCTGTGGCGTTCAAGGAGACAAGGTCTTTGAAGACGTTTTTTGCTTTTGAAGCCCTTCAGTTTCAGATGCCGTCTGATGGTTATGGGGCTGCAGTCAGGGCCTTAAGGGCCTTAATTTGGGTAGAGGATCGTCCAGTGTCTTGACGGACAGCCAATTGGATCCTCCGGCTCAGTGCTGATTACATTTTTTTGGATCTTCCACTTGACTTTTTTGTTCCATAACCCTCAGGATCATTTAAGAATTTAAGAAATTCCAAATGACTGTCTTAGGGTCCATTCACACGTCCGCAAAATGGATCCGCATCCGTTCCGCAATTTTGCGGAACGGGTGCAGACCCATTCATTTTCAATGGGGCCAGAATGTGCTGTCCGCATCCACATTTGCGGATCCGCAAGTCCGCATCCGTGCTTCAGTTTCCGCAAAAAAATAGAACATGACCTATTCTTGTCCGCAATTGCGGACAAGAACAGGCATATTCTATTGGTGCCGGCAATGTGTGGTCCGCAAAATGCGGAATGCACATTGCCGCTTTCCGTGTTTTGTGGATCCGTGGCTCCGTGTATCCGTAAAACACATTGCGGACGTGTGAATGGAGCCTTACTGCGTACCACCTCAGCAGTGATGGCGCGCTGTGAGAGAACCTGCTTAGTTCAACAACCCAACCACGTTCAAAAAGGGAGAGTTTTTTTGCCTTTGCCATCACAACGTGTGACTACCTGACAGAAAATGACAATGAATCCACATCTTTGCACAGATTTGGCCTTTTAAAGGCAGGTGGTCCTAAACTTTTGATCAGCTGAAAAACAGCCTGTTTCAGTTTATTCATTGTTTTCATTAAATTAAAGGCTCAAAAAATGTTTTGTCTCACTCCCATTTCTTCTTGTTGCATGTTGAAGCTCTACTTGGAACCTTGTTAAGATCCAGCAATGTAAAATATGATTTTTTGCCATTTTTCAAGTCAACCCATACTACCATAAGTCTCTACTCATCTCCGGCCTCTGTTATGAATCAAAGTTCCCATCTATTCCTGAATGTATTCAACAACGAGCATAGAAAAACTCAGCATTCTCAAACACACTGTAAAGTAAATCACTAAAAATCACTTAAAATCCACTCAACACAACTGTCGTTTTTCACCTAAGCCGCCATTTTGGGAATTATGATAAGCTGCAAGACAAGCCACTATTGGATTCTCATGCTACAACCATAAAAAGCTGCAGCAATCTGTAACACACGGCTGCTGATTAACTGCTGCTACATAGGTCTAATGCTCTTAGTGTAGGACTTGCCACAAAAAGCATCCTTGTAAGCCTTGCCTACAGGCATTCAATGTCAGACATTACAGAGGACCCGACGTTGTTTGATCCTTCACATAAAATTGTAACTCTTTTTCTTGAATTGGAAACTATTTCTTACATTTTCTCAGAATGTGTATTGTACAGGCAACTCCAGTGTGAGGTCTGATATGGCTTCCACGTCAGTGACTGATAACATTTGTCAATGGAAGATACTGTCTGACCATCACTGTCATATCCATGCATATCAGTCATGCAATCAGCAGGGGGTGCTACAACAAAAGAAACATAGTGTTTAATACAAAATCGTCGGAACCAATACATATAGTCACAAATAAACAGATATATGCACATACTAATGGTAACTGTAAATACAGTGGGATGCGAAAGTTTGGACAACCTTGTTAATCGTCATGATTTTCCTGTATAAATCGTTGGTTGTTACGATAAAATATGTCAGTTAAATATATCATATAGGAGACACACACAGTGATATTTGAGAAGTGAAATGAAGTTTATTGGATTTACAGAAAGTGTGCTATAATTGTTTAAACAAAATTAGGCAGGTGCATAAATTTGGGCACTGTTGTCATTTTATTGATTCCAAAACCTTTAGAACTAATTTTTGGAACTCAAATTGGCTTGGCAAGCTCAGCGACCCCTGACCTACATACACAGGTGAATCCAATTATGAGAAAGAGTATTTAAGGGGGTCGATTGTAAGTTTCCCCTCCTCTTTTCATTTTCTCTGAAGAGTAGCAACATGGGGGTCTCAAAACAACTCTCAAATGACCTGAAGACAAAGATTGTTCACCATCATGGTTTAGGGGAAGGATACAGAAAGCTGTCTCAGAGATTTCAGCTGTCTGTTTCCACAGTTAGGAACATATTGAGGAAATGGAAGACCACAGGTTCAGTTCAAGTTAAGGCTCGAAGTGGCAGACCAAGAAAAATCTCGGATAGACAGAAGCGACGAATGGTGAGAACAGTCAGAGTCAACCCACAGACCAGCACCAAAGACCTACAACATCATCTTGCTGCAGATGGAGTCACTGTGCATGGTTCAACCATTTGGCGCACTTTACACAAGGAGATGCTGTATGCGAGAGTGATGCAGAGGAAGCCTTTTCTCCTCCCACAGCACAAAAAGTGCCGCTTGAGGTGGGCTAAAGCACATTTGGACAAGCCAGCTTCATTTTGGAATAAGGTGCTGTGGAGTGATGAAACTAAAATTGAGTTAGTTGGCCATAACATGGGGCGTTATGCATGGAGGAAAAAGAACACAGCATTCCAAGAAAAACACCTGATACCTACATTAAAATATGGTGGTTCCATCATGTTGTGGGGCAGTGTGGCCAGTGCAGGGACTGGGAATCTTGTCAAAGTTGAGGAACGCATGGATTCTACTCAGTATCAGCAGATTCTAGAGACCAATGTCCAGGAATAAGTGACAAAGCTGAAGCTGCGCCGGGGCTGGATCTTTCAACAAGACAACGACCCTAAACACTGCTCAAAATCCACTAAGGCATGTAGAGGAACAAGTACAACTGTTCTGGAATGGCCATCTCAGTCCCCAGACCTGAATATAATTGAAAATCTGTGGTGTGACTTAAAGAGAGCTGTCCATGCTTGGAAGCCATCAAACCTGAATGAACTAAAGATGTTTTGTAGAGAGGACTGGTCCAAAATACCTTCAACCAGAATCCAGACTCTCATTGGAACCTACAGGAAGCATTTAGAGGCTGTAATTTCTGCAAAAGGATGATCTACTAAATATTGATTTTATTTCTTTTTTGTGGTGCCTAAATTTATGCACCTGCCTAATTTTGTTTAAACGATTCTAGCACACTTTCTGTAAATCCAATAAACTTAATTTCACTTCTCAAATATCACTGTGTGTGTCTCCTATATGATATATTTAACTGACATTTTTTTATCATAACAACCAACGATTTAGACAGGAAAATCATGACGATTAACAAGGTTGCCCAAACTTTTGCATCCCACTGTATCTATTCAATAAAATGCAGAATTTTCATATAATTACATTGTCTTGTATCCATATTCCAGGTCTGTGACCAGTTCTCTCTTTCTTCCAAGTGTACATGCTTTCGCTTCTTAAATGAAGAATGCGAAGACCTTGAAAGCAAAGTTACACAAATGTTAAAGAAGAACGCTAGTACCAAGATCTACAAGGGTATGTATGTGATTTTTATAAGGCTGCATTCATACATCCATATTACAGCTACAAGAAACCATGGTTCTTATGGTTCAAGAAACCAAACTTGGATAACTGTATGCTTCCTAAAAGGCAATGTGTCACCAAAAACTGATCTATTGTTTAAATCAAGTGATTATATTAACGATATTTTTAACGAATATTTGGCAATCTTATAGTCAATTGTCCATATTACCATCTATATTTTTTTTCCTAATTCTAAAATCCTTCATTTGCCACTAATAGGCACAATTTCTTGGTCTGTACAGATCACTGTTCTGCAATTATCTGCTTATCATTACATGCAGGATTACAAAGACAGATATCACCTGTGTACACAGATAACACAGGCTCCACCATTAGCAATAGGTGATATCACAGGTTATCTACTCCCTCCAGACCTCTGCACAGGACCCAGAGCATGAAACAGAACTCTCCCACAGAAGTCAGTGAGGTCCCCTCCTGTCCGTTGCGTCGATGGCCCATGGTGGCCGCTGTAAAAGATATACCTAAATGTTCTTAACAACAGTTCAGTCAAGATATCTACCCCATAATCATATTCAGTAAATAGAATAAAAAAAATATAATCAGCAAATAAAAACAGATTTTAAAAAATTATATGCGTCACTATCTTGTTTTCAAGAGGTTTTTACAAGAGTTTTACACTGATGACCTATCCTCTGGATAGGTCATCAGTATTTGATCAGTGGTGGTTCGACACCCAGGACCCCTGTCGATCGGTAGCACCTTAGACTTCTCTCGGCAAACCAAGCACAGCGCCGTACGTTGTATAGTGACTGTGCTTGGTATCGCAGTTCAGCCCCATTCCCTTCAATGAGGCTGAGCTGTGCCTAGACCATGTGACTGATGAACGTGACGTCACATGGCCTAGGAAAAGCCAGATGCTTTCTCAAAGCTGATCAGCGGGGGTCCCGGTTGTTGGACCCCACAGATCAGATACTGATGATCTATCTAGAAGATGGGTCAACAGTAAAAACTGTCAAAAAAACCTCCTTTAACTGACAGAAAAAAATATAGGTGATACACCCCCTTCAACTCCAGAAGGTTCGGGTTTTGTGGCTGTAATATTAACTCTAAAATACATCTGAATGGAGTCTTTACGTGTATAGTTGACTTTGTGTGGGACTTCCTTTTTGTGTGCTTGTTTTTAATGATACTCGATTCAAAGATATATGTATATATAGTAATCTGATATAGCTGGATTTATTTATAGATCTGTGGGACAGCATTGATAATATACTGTGAAATTAAACCTGTATATTGTACAGTCACTTCCATGCTATTCTTTGCTGAACACAACAGTGTTTTAGATTTTATACACTAAGGCATTTCATATTTATATTCTTCATTTATTCACTTTATTCTGTTTAATTACAACTAACCATACTATAATACCGTTCCCTATTTAAAGGGTTTGTCTCAAGAAGACAACCTTAGCCCATATGCCAATATGGACATCATTGTGAGGTGTGACCTGCTTGGGACAACCTTCTCTGAGAGAGTACGGAGCTGCTCTCCTTGTGAAGAACTGCAGCTGTCCTTATATTAATATCATCTAATTAAATACTACTCTTTACTACTAGAAATGCCTCAATGGCAGGGGCTTCCCCAGCAAAATAAGCTATTTGATGGTGGTATTGGGAGCATGACCTGCTTTGACAGCTGCTTTTTGAAAGGGCTTGTCTCTAATGAGATAGACCTTTAATTGGGTAGTTCTAGAGCCCTATTAGTTTATACTATCTGGTGTTAGCTGCTATTAAACAAATGGTAAAACATTTTTTGTACTATTTAGGCTGATAGTACGGTAGATCTATCCCTGTAAAAGGTGCAGAAGCAAAACTATAGAGGGTGCAATGAGCACTGGTACATGTGTCTACTAGAACTACAACCAGTCCTGGTTACATATGTGCCTAGAGACTGCCTCATTTTTGTATGTAGATCTCAGTCTATGAATGTTCAAGTACTGGAATAAGATGTGCAGGCTTATATACTTAGTGAGTATAGCCATCATATAAATGAAATAAAGCATTAAGGCGGTTGAACATAGTTTAGCCATACTCATTGCATTATGATTGTAAATATTTAATTTTCAGGGTATTTTTTATAAAAGAGAAATACACTCAAGAGAATAATGTTGACAACCCTATGATCACGCTAAATGGCTTTTTGAGGACAAGAGAAATGTATATATAATGAGGTATATTACTTCAGTGACATCTAGTGGAAAACATTGCACACACTGCCTAAAGTTCCTTGTTTGTTAGCAAATGATCAAGACAGGTTTCCTGCTTCTGAATATAAACAATGAATGGTTATATTTGCTGACAGGAAGCATAAACAGAATGCATGAGGACTTGACACACAAAGTTTTATTTAGTTTTTAACCACCTCAGGACCGCCGTACGCAGGATTGCGTCCTGCCGGCGGTCCTGCTCTTCTGGGTGGACGCATATACGCGTCCTCCCGCGAGAGCCGAGATTTCCTGTGAACGCGCGCGCGCTCACAGGAACGGAAGGTAAGCGAGTGGATCTCCAGCCTGCCAGCGGCGATCGCTCGCTGGCAGGCTGGAGATCCGAATTTTTTAACCCCTAACAGGTATATTAGACGCTGTTTTCATAACAGCGTCTAATATACCTCCTACCTGGTCCTCTGGTGGTCCCTTTTGTTAGGATCGACCACCAGAGGACTCAGGTAGGTAAGTACAGTAGCACCAAACACCACACTACACTACACCCCCCCCCCCCCGTCACTTATTAACCCCTTATAAACCCCTGATCACCCATGATCACCCCATATAAACTCCCTGATCACCCCCCTGTCATTGATCACCGCCCTGTCATTGATCACCCCCCTGTCAGGCTCCGTTCAGGCGTCCGTATGATTTTTACGGATCCACGGATACATGGATCGGATCCGCAAAAAGCATACGGACGTCTGAATGGAGCCTTACAGGGGGGTGATCAATGACAGGCGGGTGATCACCCATATACACTCCCTGATCACCCCCTGTCATTGATCACCCCCCTGTCATTGATCACTCCCCTGTAAGGCTCCATTCAGACGTCCGCATGATTTTTACGGATCCATGGATACATGGATCGGATCCGCAAAACACATGCGGACGTCTGAATGGAGCCTTACAGGGGGTGATCAATGACAGGCGGGTGATCACCCATATACACTTCCTGATCACCCCCCTGTCATTGATAACCCCCCTGTAAGGCTCCATTCAGACGTCCGCATGCGTTTTGTGGATCCGATCCATGTATCCATGGATCCGTAAAAAATCATGCGGATGTCTGAATAGAGCCTTACAGGGGGGGTGATCAGTGACAGGGGGGTGATCACCCTGATTACCCCCTGTCATTGATAACCCCCCTGTAAGGCTCCATTCAGACGTCCGCATGCGTTCTGTGGATCCGATCCATGTATCCATGGATCCGTAAAAAATCATGCGGATGTCTGAATGGAGCCTTACAGGGGGGGTGATCAGTGACAGGGGGGTGATCACCCTGATTACCCTGATCACCCCCTGTCATTGATAACCCCCCTGTAAGGCTCCATTCAGACGTCCGCATGCGTTCTGTGGATCCGATCCATGTATCCATGGATCCGTAAAAAATCATGCGGATGTCTGAATGGAGCCTTACAGGGGGGGTGATCAGTGATAGGGGGGTGATCACCCTGATTACCCTGATCACCCCCTGTCATTGATAACCCCCCTGTAAGGCTCCATTCAGACGTCCGCATGCGTTCTGTGGATCCGATCCATGTATCCATGGATCCGTAAAAAATCATGCGGATGTCTGAATGGAGCCTTACAGGGGGGGTGATCAGTGACAGGGGGGTGATTACCCTGATCACCCCCTGTCATTGATAACCCCCCTGTAAGGCTCCATTCAGACGTCCGCATGCGTTTTGTGGATCCGATCCATGTATCCATGGATCCGTAAAAAATCATGCGGATGTCTGAATGGAGCCTTACAGGGGGGGTGATCAGTGACAGGGGGGTGATCACCCTGATTACCCTGATCACCCCCTGTCATTGATAACCCCCCTGTAAGGCTCCATTCAGACGTTCGCATGCGTTCTGTGGATCCGATCCATGTATCCATGGATCCGTAAAAAATCATGCGGATGTCTGAATGGAGCCTTACAGGGGGGGTGATCAATGACAGGGGGGAGATCAGGGAGTCTATATGGGTGATCACCCCCCTGTCATTGATCACCCCCCTGTCATTGATCACCCCCCCCCCCCCCCCCCCTGGTAAGGCTCCATTTAGACATTTTTTTTGGCACAAGTTAGCGGAAATTTTTTGTTTGTTTTTGTTTTTGTTTTTTCTTACTAAGTCTCATATTCTACTAACTTGTGTCAAAAAATAAAATCTCACATGGACGCACCATACCCCTCACGGAATCCAAATGCGTAAACATTTTTAGACATTTATATTCCAGACTTCTTCTCACGCTTTAGGGCCCCTAAAAAGCCAGGGCAGTATAAATACCCCACATGTGACCCCATTTCGGAAAGAAGACACCCCAAGGTATTCAGTGAGGGGCATATTGAGTCCATGAAAGATTGAAATTTTTGTCCTAAGTTAGCGGAAAGTGAGACTTTGTGAGAAAAAAACAAAAAAAAATCAATATCCGCTAACTTATGCAAAAAAAATAAAATTCTAGGAACTCGCCATGCCCCTCATTGAATACCTTGGGGTGTCTTCTTTCCAAAGTGGGGTCACATGTGGGGTATTTATACTGCCCTGGCTTTTTAGGGGCCCGAAAGTGTGAGAAGAAGTCTGGGATCCAAATGTCTAAAAATGCCCTCCTAAAAGGAATTTGGGCCCCTTTGCGCATCTAGGCTGCAGAAAAGTGTCACACATGTGGTATCGCCGTACTCAGGAGAAGTTGGGCAATGTGTTTTGGGGTGTCATTTTACATATACCCATGCTGGGTGAGAAAAATATCTTGGTCAAATGCCAACTTTGTATAAAAAAATGGGAAAAGTTGTCTTTTGCCAAGATATTTCTCTCACCCAGCATGGGTATATGTAAAATGACCCCCCAAAACACATTACCCAACTTCTCCTGAGTACGGCGATACCACATGTGTGACACTTTTTTGCAGCCAAGGTGGGCAAAGGGGCACCTTTCGGATTTCGCAGGCCATTTTTTACACATTTTGATTGCAAGGTACTTCTTACACATTTGGGCCCCTAAATTGCCAGGGCAGTATAACTACGCCACAAGTGACCCCATTTTGGAAAGAAGACACCCCAAGGTATTCCGTGAGGGGCACGGCGAGTTCCTAGAATTTTTTATTTTTTGTCACAAGTTAGCGGAAAATGATGATTTTTCTTTTTTTTTCTTTTTTCCTTACAAAGTCTCATATTCCACTAACTTGCGACAAAAAATAAAAAATTCTAGGAACTCGCCATGCCCCTCACGGAATACCTTGGGGTGTCTTCTTTCCAAAATGGGGTCACTTGTGGGGTAGTTATACTTCCCTGGCAATTTAGGGGCCCAAATGTGTGAGAAGAACTTTGCAATCAAAATGTGTAAAAAATGCCCTGCAAAATCCGAAAGGTGCACTTTGGAATATGTGCCCCTTTGCCCACCTTGGCAGCAAAAAAGTGCGACACATCTGGTATCGCCGTACTCAGGAGAAGTTGGGCAATGTGTTTTGGGGTGTCATTTTACATATACCCATGCTGGGTGAGAAAAATATCTTGGTCAAATGCCAACTTTGTATAAAAAAATGGGAAAAGTTGTCTTTTGCCAAGATATTTCTCTCACCCAGCATGGGTATATGTAAAATGACACCCCAAAACACATTCCCCAACTTCTCCTGAGTACGGCGATACCAGATGTGTGACACTTTTTTGATGCCAAGGTGGGCAAAGGGGCACATATTCCAAAGTGCACCTTTCGGATTTCACCGGTCATTTTTTACAGATTTTGATTGCAAAGTACTTCTCACACATTTGGGCCCCTAAATTGCCAGGGCAGTATAACTACGCCACAAGTGACCCCATTTTGGAAAGAAGACACCCCAAGGTATTCCGTGAGGGGCATGGCGAGTTCCTAGAATTTTTTATTTTTTGTCGCAAGTTAGTGGAATATGAGACTTTGTAAGGAAAAAAGAGAAAAAAAAAAATCATCATTTTCCGCTAACTTGTGACAAAAAATAAAAAATTCTAGGAACTCGCCATGCCCCTCACGGAATACCTTGGGGTGTCTTCTTTCCAAAATGGGGTCACTTGTGGCGTAGTTATACTGCCCTGGCAATTTAGGGGCCCAAATGTGTGAGAAGTACTTTGCAATCAAAATCTGTAAAAAATGACCGGTGCAAATCCTGAAAGGTGCACTTTGGAATATGTGCCCCTTTGCCCACCTTGGCATCAAAAAAGTGTCACACATCTGGTATCGCCGTACTCAGGAGAAGTTGGGGAATGTGTTTTGGGGTGTCATTTTACATATACCCATGCTGGGATGAGAGAAATATCTTGGCAAAAGACAACTTTTCCCATTTTTTTATACAAAGTTGGCATTTGACCAAGATATTTTTCTCACCCAGCATGGGTATATGTAAAATGACACCCCAAAACACATTCCCCAACTTCTCCTGAGTACGGCGATACCAGATGTGTGACACTTTTTTGCTGCCAAGGTGGGCAAAGGGGCACATATTCCAAAGTGCACCTTTTGGATTTCACCGGTCATTTTTTACACATTTTGATTGCAAAGTTCTTCTCACACATTTGGGCCCCTAAATTGCCAGGGCAGTATAACTACGCCACAAGTGACCCCATTTTGGAAAGAAGACACCCCAAGGTATTCCGTGAGGGGCATGGCGAGTTCCTAGAATTTTTTATTTTTTGTCGCAAGTTAGTGGAATATGAGACTTTGTAAGAAAAAAATAAATAAATAAAATCATCATCATTTTCCGCTAACTTGTGACAAAAAATAAAAAGTTCTATGAACTCACTATGCCCATCAGCGAATACCTTAGGGTGTCTACTTTCCGAAATGGGGTCATTTGTGGGGGTTTTCTACTGTTTGGGCATTGTAGAACCTCAGGAATCATGACAGGTGCTCAGAAAGTCAGAGCTGCTTCAAAAAGCGGAAATTCACATTTTTGTACCATAGTTTGTAAATGCTATAACTTTTACCCAAACCATTTTTTTTTTTTTGCCCAAACATTTTTTTTTTATCAAAGACATGTAGAACAATAAATTTGGCGAAAAATTTATATATGGATGTCGTTTTTTTTGCAAAATTTTACAGCTGAAAGTGAAAAATGTCATTTTTTTGCAAAAAAATCGTTACATTTTGATTAATAACAAAAAAAGTTAAAATGTCAGCAGCAATAAAATACCACCAAATGAAAGCTCCATTAGTGAGAAGAAAAGGAGGTAAAATTCATTTGGGTGGTAAGTTGCATGACCGAGCGATAAACGGTGAAAGGAGTGTAGTGCCGAAGTGTAAAAAGTGCTCTGGTCATGAAGGGGGTTTCACCTAGCGGGGCTGAAGTGGTTAAACTTTTTATTCTAAAATGAAAAAAATGTAATTTGCATAAAAAAACTAAAACAACTACCATCACAGAATTAACTATGAATCATCCTGGACAACTACCATCACAGAATTAACCATGAATCGTCCTGGAAAACTACCATCACATAATTAACTATGAATCATCCTGGACAACTACCATCACAGAATTAACCATGAATCGTCCTGGAAAACTACCATCACAGAATTAACTATGAATCACCCTGGCAACTACCATCACTGAATTAACTATGAATAAATCTGGACAACTACCATCACAGAATTAACTATGAATCATCCTGGCAACTACCATCACAGAATTAACTATGAATCAAACAAGACAACTGCCAAGACAGAATTAACTATGAATCATCCTGGAAAACTACCATCACAGAATTAACTATGAATCAAACTGGACAGTTACCATTACAGAATTCATTATAAATCAACCTGGGCAGCTGCCTTACCAGAATTAACTATGAATCAAACTAGACAACTACCATGACAGAATTAACTATGAATCATCCTGGAAAACTACCAACACAGAATTAACTACAGTATGAATAAACCTGGACCGCTACTATCACAGAATTAACTGTAAATCAACTTGGGCAGCCGCCTTCCCAGAATTAACTATGAATCAAACTAGACAACTACCATCAGAGAAATAACTATGAATCATCCTGGACAACTACCATCACAGAATTAATTATGAATCAACCTGGGCAGCTGCCTTACCAGAATTAAATATGAATCAAACTAGACAACTACCATCTCAGAATTATCTATGAATCTTTCTGGACAACTACCATCACAAAATTAACTATGAATCAACCTGGACAACTACCTTCACATAATTAACTATGAATCAAGCTAGACAACTACCATCACTGAGTTAACTATGAATCAGTCTGGACAGCTACCATCACAGAATTAACTGCAAATCAACCTGGGCAGCTGCCTTACCAGAATTAACTATGAATCAAACTAGACAACTACCATCATAGAATTAACTATGAATCAGCCTGGCAACTACCATCACAGAATTAACCATCAATCAAACTGGAAAACTGCCATCACAGAATTAACTATGAATCAACCTGGGCAGCTGCCTTTCCAGAATTAATTATGAATTAAACTAGACAACTACCATCATAGAATTAACTATTAATCATCTTGTACAACTACTATCACATAATTAACTATGAATCAGCCTGGCAACTACCATCACAGAATTAACTATGATTCTTCCTGGACAACTACCATCACATAATTAACTATGAATCAACCTGGGCAACTACTATCACAAAATTAACTATGAATTAACCTAAAAAATTTCCATCACAGAATGAACCATGAATCAAACTAGACAACTACCATCACAGAATTAGGTATAATTCAACCTGGACAGCTACCATCACAGAATTAATTATGATTCAACCTGGACAATTGCCTTACCAGAATTAACTATGAATCAAACTAGACAACTACCATGACAGCATTAACTATGAATCATCCTGGAAAACTACCAACACAGAATTAACTACAGTATGAATAAACCTGGACCGCTACCATCACAGAATTAACTGTGAATCAACCTGGGCAGCTGCCTTCCCAGAATTAATTATGAATTAAACGAGACAACTACCATCATAGAATTAACTATAAATCATCCTGTACAACTACTATCACATAATTAACTATGAATCAGCCTGGCAACTACCATCACAGAATTAACTATGAATCTTCCTGGACAACTACCATCACATAATTAACTATGAATCAACCTGGGCAACTACTATCACAGAATTAACTATGAATTAACCTAAAAAATTTCCATCACAGAATGAACCATGAATCAAACTAGACAACTACCATCACAGAATTAGGTATAATTCAACCTGGACAGCTACCATCACAGAATTAACTATGATTCAACCTGGACAAGTGCCTTACCAGAATTAACTATGAATCAAACTAGACAACTACCATGACATAATTAACTATAAATCATCCTGGAAAACTACCATCACAGAATTAACTATGAATCAACCTGGACAATTGCCTTACCAGATTAACTATGAATTAACCTGGAAAATTTAAATCACAGAATGAACCATGAATCAATCTGGACAACTACCATCACAGAATTAACTATGAATCAACATTGACAATTGCCTTACCAGAATTACCTATGAATCAAACTAGACAACTACCATGACAGAATTAACTATGAATCATACTGGACAACTACCATCACAGAAATAACTATGAATCAAACTAGACAATTACAATCACAGAATTAGGTATGATTCAACCTTGACAGCTGCATTCCCAGAATTAACTATGAATCAAACTAGACAACTACCATCATAGAATTAACTATAAATCATCCTGGACAACTACCATGACAGAATAAACTATTAATCACCCTGAAAAACTACCATCACAGAATTAACTATGAATAAACCTGGAAAGCTACCATCACAGAATTACCTGCGAATCAACATGGGCAGCTGCCTTCCCAGAATTAATTATGAATCAAACTAGACAGCTACCATCACAGAATAAACTATGAATCAACCTGGACAACTACCATCACATAATTAAAGGGAACCTGTCACCGGGATTTTGGGTATAGAGCTGAGGACATAGGTTGCTAGATGGCTGCTAGCACATCCGCAATACCCAGACCCCATAGCTCTGAGTGCTTTTATTGTGTAAAAAAAACGATTTGATACATATGCAAATTAACATAAAAGAGTCATATCTTACTTGTGTGACCAGAGAAGAGTCATATTTTCAAGCTCTGACTCATCTTAGGTTAATTTGCATATGTATAAAATCGGTTTCTATACACAATAAAAGCACACAGAGCTATGGGGACTGGGTATTGCGGATGTGCTAGTGGCCATCTAGCAACCCATGTCCTCAGCTCTATACCCAAAATCCAGGTGACAGGTTCCCTTTAACTATGAATCAAGCTAGACAACTACCATCATTGAATTAACTATGAATCAATCTGGACAGCTACCATCACAGAATTAACTATGAATCAAACTAGACAACTACCATGACAGAATTAACTATGAATCATCCTGGAAAACTACCATCACAGAATTAACTACAGTATGAATAAACCTGGATAGCTACCATCACAGAATTAACTGTTAATCAACCTGGGCAGCTGCCTTCCCAGAATAAACTATGAATCAAACTAGACAACTACCATGACAGAATTAACTATGAATCATCCTGGAAAACTACCATCACAGAATTTAACTATGAATCAGCCTGGCAACTACCATCACAGTATTAACTACGAATTAAACTGGGCAGCTGCCTTCCCAGAATAAACTATGAATCAAACTAGACAACTACCATGACAGAATTAACTATGAATCATCCTGGAAAACTACCATCACAGAATTAACAATGAATCAAACTAGACAACTACCTTGACAGAATTAACCATTAATCATCCATAAAAACTACCATCACAGAATTAACTATGAATAAACCTGGACAGCTACCATCACAGAATTACCTGTGAATCAACATGGGCAGCTGCATTCCCAGAATTAACTATGAATCAAATTAGACAACTACCATCACAGAATAAACTATGAATCAACCTGGACAACTACCATCACATAATTAACTATGAATCAAGCTAGATAACTACCATCACTGAATTAACTATGAATCAATCTGGACAGCTACCATCACAGAATTAACTGCGAATCAACCTGGGCAGCTGCCTTACCAGAATTAACTATGAATCAAACTAGACAACTACCATCACAGATTTAACTATAAATCATCCTGGACAACTACCATCACAGTATTAACTACGAATTAACCTGGGCAGCTGCCTTCCTAGAATTAACTATGAATCAAACTAGACAACTACCATGACAGAATTAACTATGAATCATCCTGGAAAACTACCATCACAGAATTTAACTATGAATCAGCCTGGCAACTACCATCACAGAATTAACTATGAATCAAATTAGACAACTACCATGACAGAATTAACCATTAATCACCCTGAAAAACTACCATCACAGAATTAACTATGAATAAACCTGGACAGCTACCATCACAGAATTACCTGCGAATCAACATGGGCAGCTGCCTTCCCAGAATTAACTATGAATCAAACTAGACAACTACCATCACAGAATAAACTATAAATCAACCTGGACAACTACCATCACATAATTAACTATGAATCAAGCTAGACAACTACCATCACTGAATTAAATATGAATCAATCTGGACAGCTACCATGACAAAATTAACTATGAATTAAACTAGACAACTACCATGACAGAATTAACTATGAATCATCCTGGAGAACTACCATCACAGAATTAACTACAGTATGAATAAACCTGGACAGCTACCATCACAGAATTAACTGTGAATCAACTTGGGCAGCTGCCTTCCCAGAATTAACTATGAATCTTCCTGGACAACTACCATCACAGAATTAACTATGAATCTTCCTGGACAACTACCATCACAGAATTAACTATGAATCATCCTGGACAACTACCATCACAGTATTAGGCTACTTTCACACTAGCGTTCAGAGCGGATCCGTTCTGAACAGATCCGCTCATATAATGCAGACGGTGGCTCCGTTCAGAACGGATCCGTCTGCATTATATTGTATACAATTTTCTAAGTGTGAAAGTAGCCTGAGCGGATCCGTCCAGACTTTTACATTGAAAGTCAATGGTGGACGGATCCGTTTGAAGATTAAGCCATAGTGTGTCATCTTCAAACGGATCCGTCCCCATTGACTTACATTGTAAGTCTGGACGGATCCGCACGCTTCCGCATGGCCAGGCGGACACCCGAACGCTGCAAGCAGCGTTCAGGTGTCCGCCTGCTGAGCGGAGGCTGAACGCCGCCAGACTGATGCATTCTGAGCGGAACCGCATCCATTCAGACTGCATCAGGGCTGGACGGAAGCGTTCGGGTCCGCTTGTGAGCCCCTTCAAACGGAGCTCACAAGCGGACAGCCGAATGCTAGTGTGAAAGTAGCCTAAACTACGAATTAACCTGGGCAGCTGCCTTCCTAGAATTAACTATGAATCAAACTAGACAACTACCATGACAGAATTAACTATGAATCAACCTGGAAAACTACCATCACAGAATTAACTATGAATCAAACTAGACAACTACCATGACAGAATTAACCATGAATCACCCTGAAAAACTACCATCACAGAATTAACTATGAATAAACCTGGACAGCTACCATCACAGAATTACCTGCAAATCAACCTGGGCAGCTGCCTTCCCAGAATTAACTATGAATCAAACTAAACAACTACCATGACAGAATTAACTATGAATCATACTGGACAACTACCATCACAGAAATAACTATGAATCAAACTAGAAGACTACAATCACAGAATTAGGTATGATTCAACCTTGACAGCTGCATTCCCAGAATTAACTATGAATCAAACTAGACAACTACCATCATAGAATTAACTATAAATCATCCTGGATAACTACTATCACATAATTAACTATGAATCAGCCTGGCAACTACAATCACAGAATTAACTACGAATCTTCCTGGACAACTACCATCACATAATTAACTATGAATCAACCTGGACAACTACCATCAAAGAGTTAACTATGAATCAACCTGGACAACTACCATCAAAGAATTAACTAGGAATCAAAGTAGACAACTACCATCACAGAAATGACTATGAATTAACCCAGGCAACTACCAATACAGAATTAACTACGTTATAGATTTTGAGCATGTATGGATCATCTAGTGCAATCACATATTTTAATGCAACCTGTTGCTTGGAGAGACCCTCTGTTGAATACATGGATAATTGTATTCCATGAAAGATGGAGGTGGAGAGCCATTCCAAGATGTGCCTTGGTTGTTCACTTTCATGGAGTTGTCCTGTGAAGTGGGAAGGGAATGGATTCCAGGGTTTGGTAATTGTTCCATGTATCTGCAGGATACTGAAGAATGTGTTGAAAGTGAGGGTTGCAACCCATTCGGCCAGCAAGTAGGGTGGATTCGACCTGAAACGGAAAGACATACTGTAAATGTGTGGGCTTTAGAAGCCATGTTTACATATAAGGGCTGTTTCACACAAGCGTGTGCAGGAATCACCCTCCGTGTGTGAGTGTGATTCTCCTTTTTTTGTACACTGCTCGTCTTGCAGGAGTGCACAGCATTATACTGATTTATAATGTTGTGTGTCTCTGCATGGCCTTACATCTACTTAATTACACTGACATAAAGCTGTCAGGAAAATCTGCCACAAAATCTACCAAATGTCAAGGCACCCATAGACATTGAGAGAAATGGCAGCATGCTAAACTGAACTTCCACTTCGCTGTACAACCACAGATGTCCCAATGATTGGGCACCTATTAATTATACAGTTATCACTTAGATAGACTGTCATCACCTGATAGATGATAGGACTTTTCTGGGAAACCTCTTTAAAGGTCCCCCTACACACACATTTGCACTGGCATTTTTATTTATTTTTTGCCATATTTTTTTCTGCCCCAGATTTACTTTTGTGTCTACACATAACAGCTGTCTAAAAAATTGCACAAATTGACACAATTTGGTCCAACTAGGGTTCCTATGCTATTTTCCACCTTGCTTGGAAAGGGGTAGGGACAATTTGAAAGGTGTGGAGCTTTACAGGGAAAGAGGCATGACCTTAGATTGACCAGTTTGCCATAGTTCTGGCTATCTCGACGTAAGCCAACCACCAGTTGCACCACATGTATCATCCAGCCTGAGTCATTGTGATACATCTGGTGCAGGTCTAGACAGCCTGTCCATGCTTAGGCCATCTTTACAATTAGTAGATCTGGGCTGCTGTGTCTTATTTATCACTAGTGTTTTCCTATAGAGTGTTTCCCTTATAGAGAGAGTGCTGTGAAAACAACTGGAAAAACACCAAGAGCTACAGCATGCTATGCTTTTTAAATGAAGCCAGAAAGACAAAAACAAAACCTAATGACGAAAAAAAGAATGCTTGTGTGTCCTGCATTTCATATTTCCCATAGACCATCAGCTAACATCTGGAGCTAGTGATTTTACTGCAAAAACACCCCAAAAAACTGTGCAAAAACCCCCAGAAAAAACCTGTGTGTGAAAGCACCGTAAAGGCTCCTTCACACATCAATTTGGTTTTGCTTTTAATTAAAAAAATGCCATACAGGGGGCGGAGCTTGCCAATGGCGGAGTGAGCAGGACGAGTTTCGGGCTGCTGAACATCTCCGGCATACTTACTCTCTACAGGGCATACTCAGCTGCTATTCATCAGCAATGGTTCGCAGGAGAGGTCCCCTTCCAACACCTGTGCCCACAGATCGGGACTCGAGAGGTATTTCCCTCTTTTTCGGCTCTTCCAGCCAGCATGCTGGGCCTGCTGAGGGCCACGTGTCTACCAATATGGCAGATGCAGCGTGAGGAGCAGCCTCACCTGCACACACACATTGCCTGAGATCTCCAAGATGTGGACTCTCTGCACTCTGGGACGCTAAGATCACGTGTCTTCAGGCTCCTACGCAGCGGCAGCGAGCCCCAGCTAAGCAGCTCCCTCCTCTCCTCCCCCCCCTTTCCAGATATGCAGCGGCATCCTATGGTACCTCGCCCCAGCAAGGAGGCTCACCCACCATGACACTTAGGTCACTGAGGCCACCAGGCACAGATTATCAAAATGGCGACTGGGACTGGAAAACACACCCACAAAATCTGAGCTAGATGCTCTATTCAAAAGATTCATCGTGGATCTGCAAAAACTGATCAGTTACAATAATACAACCGCATGCATCCGTCATGAATGGATCCGTTTGTAATATCTGTAACATAGCCAAGACGGATCTGTCATGAACTCCATTTAAAGTCAATGGGAGATGGATCCATTTTCTATTGTACCAGATTGTGTCAGAGAAAACTGATCCGTCCCCATTGACTTACATTGTGTGTCAGGACGGATCCGTTTGGCTCAGTTTCGTCAAGCGTACAGCAAAACACAGCAGGCAGCATTTTGGTGTCCGCCTCCAGAGCGGAATGGAGACTGATAGAAGGCAAACTGATGCATTCTGAGTGGATCCTTTTCTATTCAGAATGCATTAGGGCAAAACTGATCCGTTTTGGACCGTCTGTGAGAGCCCATGATGGATCTCACAAACAGAAAGCCAAAATGCGAGTGTAAAAGTAGCGAAGAAGAGGGGAGCACTCAGATTCTTTGTTTTGGTCATGAGACAAATAATACCTCATAGCTGGAGATCAACTAAGAATCATCTCAGATTAACATGGGTAACCGCACTTGATGTTCTTGTTCGCATAGAGGAGCTCAGAGCAGAAGATCATGACCTAGTATCTTCCTTTACACAGGCTTAGGCAACTTGGTTTCAGTTCCGAAAGTCTTATTTTTTCTTGGACTGGCTGATCAATGGCGTTGTTCCTTCACAGGTCATCTAGATGGTCAGTATCTTTAATAAGGTATATACCCTTACCCATCCTAACCTCGTGTATCTGTCCGGTCTCCCTTGTAAGTCCGTAAGTATGTCTATACCCCCCCCCCCCCTTTTTTTTTTCTGTTTTCACTTAACTTGCATTATTGTCTCTATATGACATACCTTTTGTACAACAAATAATATGGCTTTACTCTTATGTTTCTACTCAGGTTTCATTACTGTTTCCACTATACATGCTCTTGGTATATCATCGTATTAAGCAGTTACAAATGCCTATGATACTGCATTATGCCAAGCTTTGCCGATTGAGACACAATGTTTTCATGCTTCTATCACTCTGTCAAATGTATATCGAAACTTGTTTAATAAAAAAGAGATTGAACCATTAAAAAAAGCCATAATTATTTTTTTATTGAGTTGAGGCTTTTTTCGCCATTTGTTTCTTAGGGTGGCTGCACACGGTGAAGGTGTTTGTGCTGAAAATCTGCAAAAAATCTGCACCAAAATGCACATAAATCTGCAGTATTTATCGCATTTTTGGTGTGGATTTGATGCTGTTTCCTGCAGATATCACTCTTGCATTGAAAAGGGTAAAATCTGCTAAAAAAAAATAATAATTTACGTGCTGCAGATTTCAAAATCCGGACAGCAGGTCAATTTCCGCCCCTTTGAAAAAAAAAAGGTCTTTGTCTAATCTCATACACTTTGGTGGCATTGTAATATGCTGCATTTTTTCTGCATGGAATCCAAGCTGAAAAAAAGCACACAATCTGCATCGTGTGTAGGCGCCCTTATAGAGAAGGGGATGGAAAAATGCAGTGCTTTAAAAAAAACACCATATCACATATATATATACAGACGTGGACAAAATTGTTGGTACCCTTTGGTCAATGAAAGAAAAAGTCACAATGGTCACAGAAATAACTTTAATCTGACAAAAGTAATAATAAATTAAAATTCTATAAATGTTAACCAATGAAAGTCAGACATTGTTTTTCAACCATGCTTCAACAGAATTATGTAAAAAAATAAACTCATGAAACAGGCATGGACAAAAATGATGGTACCCCTAGAAAACACAGAACATAATGTGACCAAAGGGACATGTTAATTCAAGGTGTGTCCACTAATTAGCATCACAGGTGTCTACAACCTTGTAATCAGCCATTGGGCCTATATATATGGCTCCAGGTAATCACTGTGTTGTTTGGTGATATGGTGTGTACCACACTCGACATGGACCAGAGGAAGCAAAGGAAAGAGCTGTCTCAAGAGATCAGAAAGAAAATTATAGACAAGCATGTTAAAGGTAAAGGCTATAAGACCATCTCCAAGCAACTAGATGTTCCTGTGAGTACAGTTGCACATATTATTCATAAGTTTAAGATCCATGGGACTGTAGCCAACCTCCCTGGACGTGGCCGCAGGAGGAAAATTGATGACAAATCTAAGAGACGGATAATCCGAATGGTAACAAAAGAGCCTAGAAAGACTTCTAAAGAGATTCAAGGTGAACTTCATGCTCAAGGAACATCAGTGTCAGATCGCACCATCCGTCGTTGTTTGAGCCAAAGTGGACTACATGGGAGACGACCAAGGAGGACACCATTGTTGAAAACGAATCATAAAAAAGCAAGACTGGAATATGCCAAACTACATGTTGACAAGCCACAAAGCTTCTGGGAGAATGTCCTGTGGACAGATGAGACAAAAATCGAAGTTTTTGCCAAGGCACATCAGCTGTATGTTCACAGACGAAAAAATGAAGCATATCAAGAAAAGAACACTGTCCCTACTGTGAAACATGGAGGAGGCTCTGTTATGTTCTGGGGCTGCTTTGCTGCGTCTGGCACAGGGTGTCTTGAATCTGTGCAGGGTACAATGAAATCTCAAGACTATCAAGGAATTCTAGAGAGAAATGTACTAGCCAGTGTCAGAAAGCTTGGTCTCAGTCGCAGGTCATGGGTCTTGCAACAGGACAATGACCCAAAACACACCGCTAAAAACACCCAAGAATGGCTAAGAGGAAAAAATTGGACTATTCTAAAGTGGCCTTCTATGAGCCCTGACCTCAATCCTATTGAGCATCTTTGGAAGGAGCTGAAACATGCAGTCTGGAAAAGGCACCCTTCAAACCGGACACAACTGGAGCAGTTTGCTCATGAGGAGTGGGCCAAAATACCTGCTGAGAGGTGCAGATGTCTCATTGACAGTTACAGGAAGCGTTTGATTGCAGTGATTGCCTCAAAAGGTTGCGCAACAAAATATTAAGTTAGGGGTACCATCATTTTTGTCCATGCCTGTTTCATGAGTTTATTTTTTTACATAATTCTGTTGAAGCATGGTTGAAAAACAATGTCTGACTTTCATTGGTTAACATTTATAGAATTTTAATTTATTATTACTTTTGTCAGATTAAAGTTATTTCTGTGACCATTGTGACTTTTTCTTTCATTGACCAAAGGGTACCAACAATTTTGTCCACGTCTGTATATGCAGAGATGCTTTTTTTAATAACACGAGTAAACTGCATTCTCTTCCATTTTTTTCCTATAAAGGAAATCACCTGAAAACAACATTATTGCTTTAACATCCTGTTAAAAAAATCTTCATCAAGACAAAAAAAGGCACCCAAAATAGAAAGAAATGCAACCAACAAAAATGCATGTTTCATAATTCCCACAGACATTCAGTTATCATCTGGAATTGGTGTTTTCCCTTCAAAAAAGCAGCACGTGTAAATCCAGCCTTAAAGAGTTTTTACAAACTCTGTGACGGAGACCCTAAATCAGTGGTTCTCAACCTTTCTAAAGTCGTGACCCCTTAATACAGTTCCTCATGTTGTGGTGACCCCCAACCATTACATTGTTTTCCTTGCTACGTCATAACTAATTTTGCTACTGTTATGAATTGTAATGTAAATATCTTTTTGACCCACCAAAAACACGCACAGACACCAATACACCAAATGTTAATTCAAATACACAAGTATTCATTCATAACCACAGAACTTTAGCATAAATACTAAATATTTGTAAACCAAATAAATAACTTTAAAATAAATAATAAACAACAAATACACCCTAAAAAATAAATCAGCGGTGCGCACAGTACCCCTCAAATGAATAACTCAGTGGTGCTCACTGTACCCCCCCCCCCCCCCCAAAAAAAAAAAAGTAAATAAATCAGTGGTGCTCAGGGTACTCCTCAAATAAATAAATCAGTGGTGCTTCAAGTCCCCCCCAAATAAATAAATCAGAAGTGCTCAGGGTCCCCCAAATAAATAAATCAGCGGTGCTTCAGGTCTCCCTCAAATAAATAAATCAGCTGTACTCAGGGTACCCCCAAATAAATAAATCAGTGGTGCATCAGGTCTGCTTAAATAAATAAATCAGAAGTGCTCAGGGTCCCCCAAATAAATAAATCAGCGGTGCTTCATGTCCCCCCAAATAAATTAAGCCTTGCTCAGCCAAATAATTAAAATAAAATTAGCCAGGCTCAATTAAATCATTGGTGGCAGTGGTGCTCAGCGGCGGTGTCATTAACGAAAAAACTCGGACCTCAGCAGACAGGTGGCCCGACTTACCCGTCCAGACGTCAGGCTCCTTCAAGCACAGGCAGTGATAGGACATCACTTCTGTGCGCGAGGATAAGGGGCCGCTGCCATTGTGCGGGCGACCCACAATAGGAAGCCTCAGACGACCCCTCGGAAAGGGCCGAACGACCCCCAAAGGGGTCGCGACCTCTAGGTTGAGAACCGCTGCCCTAAATGGAGCCACCAACGCAGATGTGAACGTAGCTCTCCTGACGTGCCTTGTAATAACAATTCTGGATTGACTACTTCTTTGTAACCAGCAGTAAAGTCCATACATAAAAAGGCTGTAGAAATGGATTACACAGAGTCATGTTGTGAGCTGAATCCTGGTCCTGGCTATTGATTAACAAGTGAATTAGTTTGTATAACGCAGCCCTGTCTAAAGGATTGTGTGAGATTAGCAATGAACTGGAGTTCTGCAGCTTTCTAATATACTCTCTGTTTCTACTGCTTATCAAAACCTCCAATTACTATCAGTGAACAGAAACACTCTTAATAATTTACATTCAAAGACTGAAAACATATCCTACTTTACTAGCGCTCACATAAGGAGTATTAACAGATTATCTGACAGATTGGCCAATTACACACACAGATCTTTTGTCATACACACCAACTATTGATCTCATTGGACAGATATTGGTCAGATAATCTGTTGGTGTAATGCAAGCCTAGACTGGCCAATTGTCAGCCCCCTTCCCTCAGTGCTTTGTAGCCATGGGCAGAGGAGCACATAGCCTTTCTGCTGCCTGAGGCCTACATTGAAACAGCAACCCCTTCCCTCCAGCCAAAGGTGCAACTTGACCTGCATGCACTTTCTATAATACTGGTGTCTTCCTCTACAGCACAAGGGTCTTTGGGCCCCTCAAGCTCCTGGGCCCGGTAGCGACTGCTACCTCTGCACCCTCTAAAGTTACGCCCCGGGTGCCACTGATTACCTGATAAATTAACAAACCCTCATTGGCCAATCAGAAACTTTGAGCATGTTTAAAAAACGTTGTTTGCCGGTGGCAGATTGTTCCGTGTAATCACGATCTGCTGCCGGCAAACAACTAGACAGCATGGGGACAAGAGATGGCATAACTATCACTCCTCCCCATGCATGCATAATAGCAGCGGTCTCCTCCGCTAGTGAGCAGGCGATTGCCGGGAAGAAACGCTTTCTTCCTGATAACCGCCTACAGAATCAGGCTGTGTAATACACCCTTTAGGTCCTATGCACACGACCATGTCCGTTTTGCGGTCCGCAAATTGTGGATTTGCAAAACATGGATGCCGGCCGTGTGCATTCCTCATTTTGCATAACAGAAACCAACAATACAGCAGGACAAGAATAGGACATGTTGTGGAAATGTTATTATTCGGACATTTTATCTTAGGATGTGTGTGTGTGTGTTTTATAGATTGTCATCATGTCTCAAAGTGGTAATGGTAGATTATTGTATACGTGTTCAAGGATGGGGTGTGTGCATTGTCTACCCAGCCACATTGACTGCCCCTCCCTGTCCTTTGATATGTCATCACTTCCTGTATCCTTGTCTTGGGCCAGCCCCTTGTACACCTTTTGTTTAGTCAATAAAAAGACGGACTGGGCAAGGAGGAGGGGGGAGATGCTCAGGAGAATTCAATCAAGATGGTAGTATTGGGGTGGTTCTCGGGCTGATGGAAGATGGACTTACCTTTTTCCTTACACAAACCTTGATGCGAGCTGATTGCAACTATTAATATTTTACCACAACAGACATGTTCTATTTTTTTTTATTGTAGATGCTGACAGCAGATGAGTGCTGTCCATATCTTTTGCGGCCCCACTGAAGTGAATGGGTCCGCATTCGAACCGCAAAACATGCGGCTTGGATGCAGACCCAAACCACGGTCGTGTGCATGAGGCCTTAGTCTAAAACTAGAAACATCTGCCAAAAACAGACAAACGTTCAGTTTTTAACTGATTGATTTTTTTCACTGATGCCTTTGTGACAAACAGACATTAAAAACAGTCCCCTTCAATTTTTGGGGGGCTGTCGGTCGGTAAAAACACACAAGATAGAGCATGTTCTATTTTTAACATCTGTTATTCACTGGCCATAAAAAAAACTGCCACGTGAATAACCCCATAGACTACAATTTTTCTTAAAACTGACTGTGACAGCTGTTAAAAAAAAACGTCCATCACACGTCTGTTTTTCACTGTCATGTGAATGTAGCCTAAAGGCCCCTTTACACTACAGAGTATGGGGAGGAACGATCGCTAATGCCATCCTTCATCCCCATAAAGAATCATTGTTCACCCGCAGAAGAGTACTGTTTAGATGGCATGGTCTGCTGCCGGCAAACGATACTTTAGTTGACCGCACAAACCATCTTATTACTCTATGACAGGTATGGCCAACCTGCGGCTCTCCAGCTGTTGTAAAACTACAACTCCCACCATGCCCTGCTGTAGGCTGATAGCTATAGGCAGTCTGGGCATGCTGGGAGTTGCAGTTTTGCAACACCTGGAGAGCCTTAGGTTGGCCATCCCTGCTCTTAGGATCAGCACTAGGTCTGGATGGAATTCTCTGAATGCTACCAAGAACATTCACATTCACTGACAGCAAGCAGAGCTATCCAGAATGGTGAGGAATTGAATCACACAGAGTGCGTTTCTTAACTTGTTAACTTAAAAAGTATTCCAGACTGACATTTATGACATATCTGCAGGACCCCAGTATGAGCAGATCAGGTGTCTCCAGCGACCTCTAAGAGAAGGAGGTGCCAGGAAGAGTTGGTTGGCGAGCTCATGACTACAGTCGCTGCGCTGCAGTAACAAGCTACTTCCACTATACTGTTGATATTGCCAGATCAACACCCAAAGAGCTGATTGCAGGGATGCCGGACCCCCGCTGATTAGCTAATGATAGGCCAATATTCAATAAACGCTGGAAAACCACTTTAAGCATCATGCCTACAACCTGAAACACCACCGCCATATATTTCTACCAGTGTACAATTCACGCATTATTCTAAGTACATGTAGTACATAATTTGTGGCCTTGGCCATGTTCTTTAGTACAGAACTTCAACAATACAGTAGTAATAAACCTTACCATTCATCTGTGGGGGTGAACATGGCTCTGATCCAGAATCAGGTGGAGAGTCCGGTAATCTGGTTTACAAGTAGAGAACAGGGTTTATAATATAAATAATCGGTTAATTGGATCATATAGCTGCAACTGCAGAAAACCTGGTGATTAATAAATGTACACTATAAGAGAATATTACAGAGAATGGCAATGCCAGAGAATGTTCTATGATGGAAGGGCATATCACCGCTGCTCTTTATTACAATGCTGTACATACTATACATAAATTATAAAATGTAATAGTTGAGCCAAACTCACATATTCCGTGAAAAAAATACCTGCAAAATAAATTTTTCTAAAAGTACTGATGACGTTCTCTCTACTTACTGATTAGAAATGTGTGGGCTTTACATCACATAACTGACATTAGTTCCAAAGTACTCAGTATTAAAGGAGTTTTCTGGGAATTTAATACTGATGGGCCTATCCACAGGATAGATGATCAATATCTCATCAGTGTCGGTCTAAGGCCTGTATTACACCAACAGATTATCTGACCAATATCTGTCCAATCAGACCAATAGTTGGTGTCTACTACAAAAGATCTGTTTGTGTAAATGGCCATCTGACCAATGATCGGTCCGAAATACAGCCCTAAAGATCAGATGTGTGACAATGCCACTGAGCTCCTCCACACACTGTATAGTGGTTGTGCATGGTACTGCAGCCCAAATCCAGTTACTAGAATGGGACTGAGCTGCAAATAGGCCATGTGACCGATGAATGGGACATCACAGGTCAAGGAAGTGGGTAGAACTGGCCCCTTCAAACAGCTGATCGGACCCCAACCGATGACCTATCTTGAGGAAAGGCCATCATCGATATTGAACTCCTGGAAAACCTGTCAACAATAAATAAATGGTTGTAAGTACAGTCAAAACTAATAACGTAACAGTGCACACACTGCTTTTTTTTTCTCCAATATAATTTTCTTATAATTTATATCAACAGTGATGGAGAGGTCTCTTTAAATGGAACCATCAAACTGAAAAATAGGAATTCTTAGTTTGAAATGCCCTGTTTTTCTCTTGTATATCACTTTATTTTTGTAATGTAATGACTGCAATATGCTCAGTGCCTTGTTCACACAGTGCAGATTTTGTGCAGTTTTAGCATGCAACACCATGCATCCTAAACAAGAAATTATAAAAGAAAGACATCCTTTTATCTTTTTGGATCAAATCCTAGTTTTAGCTTTAAAAAAATTTGAACATCAAGCTTGAGGAAGGCTATTTTGAATTGCAGAAATGTTGCATTATATTTTTCAGTGAACGATAAATTAAATGATTTAAATTTCTTCAACTCTGAGGGTGCTAAGATCTCCTAGGAAACTTTCTTTGGTAGCAAATCTTGTAGCTGTTTCTAAATTAGCTGCCCCTTCCTTATCTCACATTAAACTGTATGGATTCAAAGGAAAGTATTGATTTTTCCAGTTCACATCATGTTACTAAGGCTACTTTCACACTAGCGCTTGATCGGATCCGTTCTGAACGGATCCGATCATATTAATGCAGACGGAGGCTCCGTTCAGTATGGATCCGTCTGCATTAATAACTTAGAAAAATTTCTAAGTGCGCAAGATGCCTGAGCGGATCCGTTCAGACTTTCAATGTAAAGTCAATGGGGGACGGATCCGCTTGAAGATTGAGCCATATGGTGTCATCTTCAAGCGGATCCGTTCCCATTGACTTACATTGTAAGTCTGAACGGATCCGCTCGCCTCCGCACGGCCAGGCGGACAGCTGAACGCTGCAAGCAGCGTTCAGCTGTCCGCCTGGCCGTGCGGAGGCGAGCGGAGCGGAGGCTGAACGCCGCCAGACTGATGCAGTCTGAGCGGATCCGCTCCATTCAGACTGCATCAGGGCTGGACGGAGGCGTTCGGGTCCGCTCATGAGCTCCTTCAAACGGAGCTCACGAGCGGACCGACGAACGCTAGTGTGAAAGTAGCCTAAGCCATGTCCATCTGTTGGGCAAATCTTCATAGACAATAAAAATAGACATAGAATAAAAAATGGAACTCAAAGCAAGTCCCGCTTGCAATTGAGGACCCTCTGAAAAATAAAATTGACGAGACTCAGAGCAAAATGTCTTCAAATGTATTACCTCTTTTCCTCTCACCGCAAACCTTCTCAGCGTGCCTCCTCGCGATGAGTCTAAGGGCTCATGCACACGACCATTGCTGTTTGCGGCCGGCAAATTGTGGATCCACATAATACGGATATCAGCCGTAACTTATTTTTTGGGGAACAGACATGCGGACATATGCCCACGGAATGCATGCAGAGTGGTTTCCTTCTTTTAGTGTGTACCCATGGAAGTAAATGGTTCTGCATACGGGCCGCAAAAAAAACATGAAATGGACACGGACAAAAACATACATTCGTGTTCATGAGCCATAAAACACTACTCTGTTGTCAGCTGTATCACAACCAGCTTATTATTTCAATGAAGCTTGTCCTTTTCAGAGAGTGTACGTGGATCCCACCCAGGGTGTTTATTCCTTTGCCTCCTGATTGTTCATTCAGCTATTTCCTGAAACACTACAAGTGTGAACGTAGGTCTGAATATTCTGTGCATCTGAAGAGGACAAGCTACCTTTAAATGAGAAAGTAAACCTGATTATGATACAGCCGATATCAGAGAGGTTATTTATTGTATGGCATAGGCACTAAAAATAGCAACACATAAAAATGCATAAGTGAATCCATAGGAATAAACACATGCATAAACTCAACACTTAGTAAAATAAGGTGTGTAGGAAAGCGCAAGGGTCTGTTATCGACAGAAGATATGTGTCACCGAGGTTCCTGGCCTCGGTGAGGTAAGAGCTGGTAATTTTAAGTGTCAGCAGCAGCTAGTGCTGACTGACACTATTGGTTATTTAGTGTGGCTGTAAAGCCGATCCGGGCCGGCTCTTACTGGGAGCAGCCAAAGTGCAGGGTGGGTGGCTGTTGCCCACGTTCCAGGCCGGGTTTTGGTTAGGGATATAAAACTCAGCCAGCAGTCTTAGCTGGGTGTGGATTATCCTCCATTTCACAGTGGATCTGAGGAGTCTCTGTGGTTTGAGATCTGCATGATGTGTGCCGTACTAAAGAACCGCATTTCTGGGAAGCAGGCCCTAAAGCTTGTTGGGGACTGCTACTGCCAAAACAGCTGACAAGGTGAATGCTTTTTGTTCTGTGGACTTGCCAAGGTGCGAATGAACACCAAGACGACGAACTGTCATTTTTGTTTATGTGTGAATAAACACTGCACTGTTTAAGTCAAAGACTTTGTTTTTGCCTCTGTACTGCGTCCGCTAATCTGCCTACCAGAGCCAATCCCTACAGGTGACAATGATGAAGCAGAGTGAATATGTAGGTGTGGCAGGGTGGAACAAAGCAGGCTTTGTCTGTTCATAGACACTGAGGAAGGGGTGTATACCCTGAAACGCGGCTGGGTCTGCTGAGACAGTGAGCCGTTCCCTAATAACCAGGATTTATCGACAGAAGAAGGTTACAGTCCTGTGGATTTTCGCATATGGACTATTGCCATTGTCTCGAACTAGAGGCAGAATCGTGACAAGGATCCGATACTTTACAGCTGCCAAGCCGAGGAGTCACGTGAGACGTCACGTTTGAGACTCCATACCACGTGGGACGCCGTGTAGGGTAAGATCGGCAGAATCTTCGATTTGTAACATCGAGCTGGTGACGATACATGGTAACAGATCTCCCTCACGATTATTAATATATCGGATTATCCGAATAAGCCAGAGGACTGAATCTGGACAGAGTGTGGTGTGATACTGCCTCACATAGTAAGATATTTCATGCGAATCATTTGGAGCCCTTCATTTGGCTGGAGATAGGAACCATCACTCCAAGTGCATAAAGTATCTCCTGCGACTATTTACAAAGAGAATCGCTCATAGGAACACTGTGGGAATTGCTATATATTCGCGAATATGATTGTTTCATATACCTATGAATACTCGCGATTATTTGGCGATTATTTGAGGTCCTTATTTTTATGTATATTTTATGGATGTTTTTACTGTCTTATGTATTGGCTCCCTATAGTGAATATGTAATAAATATGTATTATTGACTTAGCCACTATACACTTGCTGCTCTCTTTTCCCAAACGTGGAGTGCCCCTCATTGTCTATTGCTTCTTCCATTGTTCGTGCGGTCTGGGTGGACCGAGAGGTGTGCACCCTGATCCATTCGGTTGATAGGTAGAGTCGCTGTCTTGTATTTTCTTCCATTCTGTTCATAGACAAACATCCAATTTGTCTATGTCTCAGGAAATCTTCAGGGTTGCCATCATGGGACCTTGTCGGACATTCTTCTATGATATGTTTTATAGTCTGGTTATTTCCGCAATCACAGAGTGGGGAAGGTTGTTTGCCCCATTTGTGTAGGAGGTATGCGCACCTTCCATGCTCGGTTCTGATCCTGTTTAGCGTAAACCAGGTTTTGCGTGGCAGGGCGAAACCCGGTGGAGTTTGGGTAATGCATGGCATAGGCATGTTGTTGTGATGCATGTTATGTACTTGGATCCATGCATTGGTGAGGTTGTACCCTTACTCCATGATCATTTTTGCTCCTTTGGTAGGTGATTCACGGGATCGGAGTCTGCCATAATTGGCATCTTCTATGTCCATGTGTATCGGCAGGTTTCTGTTGTCCATTATCTTTTTATATTCTCACTTTAGAGAATTTTTTCTCCCCAAGTGTGGTGGAGGGATATGGCTTAATGTTGGCAGCCAGTATGTGGAGGTTGATTTGACAGTCCCTGATATCATGCGCATAGTGTTTTTCAGTTGGGTTTCAATTTTTTGTATATATGGGCTGTTAAGCCATACTGGGGCGCAGTATTCAGCAGCAGAGAATACAAGACCCAGAGCCGAGGAGCGCAGAGTGGAGGCCGATGCTCCCCAGGTTGTTCCACGAATCTTCTGGATGATATTGTTTCTTGTTTTAACTTCTCAGCTGTTTTTGTTAGGTGTTCCTTGTAAGACAGGGTTCTATTTAGGGTTACGCCTAGGTATTTGGGTGTTTGGTTGTACTTTAGAGAGGTGTTTTCAAATTGTATTTTAAGTTCTCTATTAGATAATTATTAAGGTGGAAACAGGTTACTTTCGTTTTAGTAGCGTTTGGTTGGAGTCTCCATTTTTTTAAATATTCTCCCAGCACTTTTAGGCTGTTGGGATTTCTATTCCATTGATGTGCTTCTTGTTGCCAATACCCAGTCATCGGTGTATCCAAAATTCCTCGATCTAGTTTGAGGTATATCCGCGATGCACAGGCCAAAGAGTAGTGGTGCAAGCAATGACCCTTGTGGTAGTCTGTTCTTTAGCTTTATTTTGGAGCTGGTGTTTGTTTCTATGATTACTTGAAATGTGCGATCATTGAGCATGTTGTCTATTAGGCAGGATAGTGATTTGCAAGGGATTACACAGAGAAATTTAATTATAATCATCCCCTTTCTCCATACTGTATTATAGGCTGTGGACAGGTCTATAAATGCAGCAGAGGTCGATATACATAGTGAGTGATAGGATGGTCTGCGCAGCTTCTTTTGGGTCGAAATCCGGCTTGTTCGATGGGTATTGCTTTGAGTATTTCCAGACTGCTTTGATTATAGATAAGTCTTTCGAGTAACTTGTACATAGCAGATAGCAGGGAGATCAGCCTGTAACTTTTAGGATTATCTGATGGTTTGCCAGGTTTTAATATGGCTATTATCTTTGATTGTTGGGGTGCAATGCTAGTTTGCCTCCATATGGTGTACCCTGGGTAACTCTAAATGAACTAGTGAACATAGGCGGTCAGACAATCCAAGGATCTCCTGATACCAAATTGACACACACCTTATACCTCTTACTACAAAGTAACATGTCCCAGAACAGAAAAAATGGACCTTCTCAGGACGAACAGACCAGAAAGCTCGGACCATCAGTCCAAATCTGTCACCTGAACATAGAAAGCTTAAGCTATCCAAAAAGCCAATACCTATCAAAGCTCTTAAACATCGAATATCGATCTGATTGCCATACAGGAAACACATTGCTACACAGAGATGCAACTACAAAAAAGAGGAAGAATATCGGGTTATGATCTACTAGAAGCAACATACCATCGAGTGTACAGTGCAGCAACATATGTCAGACACAATATTAAAAACGCACTTCTTGTATCTAGTACTACAAATGAAGATATCCATAGTGTGGTTACAAAGATAGGAAATATGACAGTAACGAATATCTACAAACCACCAGTAACATCCTGGCCACCCCAAGTTATCCAAACTCATCCCCACCCTGCCATATATGTGGGAGATTTTAACAGCCATCACGAACAATGAAAGTACAGAGACTGTGATGCAAATGGAGAAGCGCTCGTGAAATGGGCAGAAGACAAACAACTCACCCTCATGTTTGACGCCAAAGAGTACAACCCCGATCTGTGCTTCGCCTCATCTGACCAAAGAGGACAACCCCTGGCAATTTCCAGAAATGTTCCCCTCAATTTTCCACACAGCCCAGTCATAATTGAGGTGGGAATCCAAATCCCCCTAATCAGCTGTATTCCTCGACAAAGATGGGGGGGGGGGGGGAAATGGCATTAATTCGCTACAGAACTGGACAAATGGCTAGGATGGATACCCCCCCCAAAAGCGGGAATTACAACAGATTCGTTGGCGCTGTCAAGTGCACTGCAAGAAAGTGCATACCCAGAGGATACCGCAAATAATACATCCCGGGGTGGTCCCAAGAAAGCGAACAATTGTATCAAAACTACCTCAAAACTGAAAACCATGATACAGCATACGAGCTTCTACACAGCCTCAATAACGCGAGACTGCAACCAAAATGGACTGCAACCGTAGAATCGCTAAATTTCCAGACATCAAGCAGAAAATCATGGTGGCTGCTTAGAAAACTAGAAAGCGGAATGTGCATACAAAGAGATTAGACTGCTGTAAGCCTGAACTCGGTTGCCTTACACATAGTCGCGACCTCCAAAGCACCAATAGACAAGGCTCATACAATAAAAACAAAGCGCGACCTGAAATCGATAAAGGCGGAAGCCACAGAAACTGCACACGCACTTCCCTTTACAAGTGAAGACATCAGAGAGGTGTTTTAGGCTCCTCGGTAGCAGACGCGCTGAGGAGGTTTGCGGTGACAGAAAAAAAAACATAATAAACACAGATAACACATTTGAAGTTATTTGAGCCCCATTAATTTTATGTAATAAATGCTCTGTGCTGTTCACACAGAGGTCCTGTCCAAAAATGACTGCTGATGGAGGGTCATGCGACCAGACACATCACTCAGCCTCCTCCATTCAAACACACTTCACCTGCCATCTGTACTTTCACTGTTGGGAGTTTAGTGATGTGTCTGGTCACATGACCTTCCATCAGCGGCCATTTTATGAACAGAACCTCTACATGGACAGCACAACGACTTGGCCAACAAGAAGGCAAAAACAGAAACAGAATATACAAAAGGCTGTATTAAGAGGAGCCATATAGTCATCTTACAAACACATTGGTCAACAGTGGCCAGAAAGTGACCAACCCCAACCAGCCTCCTTGTCAAACAGGTGATCAATGGGGGCGTTGGACCCCCGCCAATCAGATATTGATGACCTATTGTGAGCATAGGTCATTAATATAAAACCCCTGTACAACCCCTTTAATGTGTATGGCCACCTTTAGAGAACAGATCTACCAAAAGTGATTTGCAGGGATTCTACATTAATGTTGTCATAATACTAAATCTAAATGCAATAAAAATTTTTTTTTCCCAACATGAAATATCATAACAGCAAACGTTTCAAAAATGCATACAGAAACATGGATACATATACTGTACTACATGGATGTCAAACTCATGGCCCTCCAGATGTTGCAAAACTACAACTCCCATCATTCACTGATAGCTGTAGTATGCCCAGGCATGATGGGAGTTGTAGTTTTGCAACAGCTGGAGGGCCACGAGTTTGACATCCCTGCTGTACTAGAAACTAAAGCAAGCGATATTCACTTACAGTGCCCCAAATGCATAGTCACTACTAAGATACTCCTCCAGCATGCTCGTGTCCACCATAGGATTATCCAAGGCTCTGTGTACATCCTGGCCTAAGAGATTATACAAAAAGTCATGTCAGGCAATAGTAACTGTGGTTATAAGAAAATAAGAGTAAAGCCACTGGTAATTTTACGTGCTTCAGAAAAAATAAGCATGTGATAATTTAACACCTCTTTCCTCTCTGCTCTTGAAATCAGCAAGCTTTACTATTTGTATTAATAATAGGCACTAGAATACTCAACTTGCTTTAATTTATGAAAGGACAAAACTGTAATAATTGAAGAATATCACAAAAAATTGACGAATTCAGAATTGGATTTGCATTGATTTTCTTTGAGCCAAAGAAAAACTCTTTCCCCGGTAAAGTGAGTGAAACCACCAGATTTCCACAAAAGTATGAAGATCATCAAAAATGTTTTTCATCACACACACCACTCAACAATAAAACTGCAACACCATGAAGGACAAGCTATAAGGTTATGCAAATCGAGGAAGTAGCAGGTGTCGCTAAAATATGCAGATTGCACCTAGGTCCAATATGTGGAACGTGGGAGGGGCATAAAAGCCAGATTGAAACCCTTTTCGTCATATAAAACCTCAGAAATCAGATCAATAATTGTGTGATAGCTCCTGTTTGTTGATGTGCCAGTTATCACTACTTGCCAAGAACTAAAGGTCAGAAACCTTGAACTGAGAGACCTTGGTTAAAAAAAAATAAAAAATAAAAATAAAAAAACAACAACACAAGAATTAAATAAATAAATTTGGAATTGGTGTAATTGTACAAACCTGAAAAATGAAGGCAGTGTGTCATGTTTACCAGAAAAAACAATGAGCAAGTAAAAAAGTAATGGCTCTTCAAAGACATCTCCCTTCATCAGAGATTGACAACCGGCTGTTGCCAAATGACTGCAAGACTTTCAGCCTTCTCACCATTTATTGAATGCCCTGCCGCCGCACTATATGGCTGAATGAAAAAATCTTCAGTTGCATCATGCACAACACGTCTGCTAGGCCCACCCCTCACGCCTCCACCCCGGCCTCCATAAAGGAGCGATAGCAGAGAGTGGCACTCTGCTATGCTACTGGCTGCCTGCTACTGTACCTTAATGCAGCACGTCTCCTCCTCCTCAGGACTGCCACAAATTAAGAAAGGTATTTGAATGTACTGGGGGTTGGGAGGAGGATGGTCAGCTTTGGGAGATGGGTTAATGAGCATGTGACCAGATTTGGGGTGGGGGAGGAAGGTGAGCATGTGACCATAATTGGGGTGGGAAGAGGAAAGTGAGCTTGGGGAGATAAGGTAACAAGCATGTGACCAGATGTGGGGTAGGGGGGAGGATGGTAAGCTTGGGAGGATGGCGGAAGGAGCCCTGTGACCAGATTGCGGTTGGGGTAGGAAGGTGAGCTTGAGTAGATGGGGTAACGAGCATGTGACCAGATTTGGGTTGGAGGAAGGATGGTGATCTTGGGAGGATAGCGGTACGAGCACTGTGACCAGTTCAAAGGGGGGGGGGGGGGGGAGATGATGAGCCTGAAGTTGGTTATGAAGGGATGGTTTTTGACTACTTTGGGGAAAATAGTGGTGAGCATGAAAATGATTGCTGGGGAGGATAAAGAACAAGCTCTCTAACTACTTTGGGGGGTGCGGTGGGGATGGTGAGTCAGAATATGATTAGTCTGTGTGTGGGATCGTGAGATCTAGGTGTGATTGGTGCCCCTTATACTTGTCACCCTCAGAATAAGAAGAATCAGAGCTACACCAATGTATGTCAGACAGTGGTGCATGTTTGGTCGGGGGGCCCATATACTGGTCCCATAGTCAGATTCTGAGGAGCAGTGACAAGCTTTACTATTTGTATATTTGCCAGGAGGCAATTTTTCTAAAAGGTTGGAAACCTCTTTAAGGAAGCCTTCACACGTGGCAGATTTTGTGGGAGAAAATTCTGCAACTGAAAATCAGTTCCTTCACAAAATCTGCTGCGTGTGAAGGTACCCTAAGGGGTGCAGGTCAGGCAGTGTTTCGGGAAATAGCTAGTAAATACCTGGTTTATGTCACATATTTCCTGTATGGCTCAGCACACTGAGCGCTTCAGCTTTGATTTTATTTTTATTTTTTTCATTGTCACTCTGTACAAAAAAGCTTGCTGACCCCTGCCCTACATCATGGTGTAGGCGTTAAAAAGTCCCAAATGCATTTTTTTTTTTAATGCCCAGCTTGGCTGTTTTTAAAAGGGGAGCATGAGGAGAGCAATGGCAGAAAGTGTGGTAAATAATGACTGAAATATATGCCAGCTGCGAGTTGGCGTAGATTTCACACTGGCTTGACTTTCTATTCTCTCTGCAACTGCCGCTCCCTCTGCACTTTGATTGACAGGACAATGCAGTGAAATCATCATCATGCCTGCCCATGTCAATGAAAGTGCAGAGGGCACAGCAGTTGCAGAGAGAGCAGAGCCTCTAGGTGTGACGGCAATGCCCCCGTTTGCATATAGTAAAACATCATTTTTACCAGCAATGAGGGCCAATATGAACATGGGACCAAAACACAAATGCCTTCAGCTGCTAAGTGCACATGTAACAGATCAGCCAGTGTCATAGGTACAAATCTGCTGACAGATGCCTTTTAATTTATGAGGAGGCCTGCGCTGGAGCAGCATGCAAAAGCTGCATCAAAAGAGCATAGTGTGAACAAGAGCATTTCTGAATAAAGTCACTTGAACACAATAAGGTGTTTAGCGACAATCTTAAAAAAACACTGCTTGCAGAATTTGGATTTATGAGAAGCCGAAGTCACAATGAGCCGCACAAGGTGCTGTGTAGAAAGTAGCCTTGCTATTGATAAATCGATGAAGAGAGTAATGCTGGATTTACACCGCACAATTGTCAGGCAGATTATCAGGAATGAAGATTAGTACGAACACTTGTTTCGATAATCTGCCATGTAAAGGTGTCGCAGATAACCTGACGAATGAGCAAAACACTAATTAGTCGGCTGAGTTCATCGTTCATGCAACACATTAAGGCTAGGTCTACACGACAACAATAAGTCGCGCGGCAGATAGGGCACAACTACACTTCAACAAATGTCGCGCGACTGGATTTTTTGCGACTGTCGCGTCTCAGTCGCAGCATATCGCATGTTGCAGTGCGATACCATAGACTACCATTATAAAAATTGTCGCGCGACAAATGTTGTCGTGTAGACCTAGCCTAAATCAACAGCTATCTGCTGCCCAGAAACAATGAATCTGTATGTGGACGAGGGATAGCAGTATCCATCGCTCATCTCCATACAGTGGAGATGATTGCTGCATGTAAATGAAGCTCTTCACCAAAAAAAAGTGAGAAGGCTATTATCAGGAAAGAATGGTCCCTTCCCTATAATTGACTTCTCCGCCAGGCAGTATAAATGCAACATAAGTTTATAGACTTAACTAGTCAGAAACAAATAGTGACTGATCTCTGTCTTCACTAACTCAATTGTCCTGTATAGCTCAGTGGTATCCACTGTACAATGGATTTAGCAGAGGTTTGTGACTTTTGTTATGAACAGAAGCCACTACCCAAGTGCATGAGCAGAGCGCAAACATAGGGGTCATTACAAAGGGCAATGATTGGGAATGACCTTGGGATCTACAGTACAGACCAAAAGTTTGGACACACCTTCTCATTCAAAGAGTTTTCTTTATTTTCATGACTATGAAAATTGTAGATTCACACTGAAGGCATCAAAACTATGAATTAACACATGTGGAATTATATACATAACAAAAAAGTGTGAAACAACTGAAAATATGTCATATTCTAGGTTCTTCAAAGTAGCCACCTTTTGCTTTGATTACTGCTTTGCACACTCTTGGCATTCTCTTGATGAGCTTCAAGAGGTAGTCACCTGAAATGGTCTTCCAACAGTCTTGAAGAAGTTACCAGAGATGCTTAGAACTTGTTGGCCCTTTTGCCTTCACTCTGCGGTCCAGCTCACCCCAAACCATCTCAATTGGGTTCAGGTTCGGTGACTGTGGAGGCCAGGTCATCTGGCGCAGCACCCCATCACTCTCCTTCATGGTCAAATAGCCCTTACACAGCCTGGAGGTGTGTTTGGGGTCATTGTCCTGTTGAAAAATATATGATGGTCCAACTAAACGCAAACCGGATGGAATAGCATGCCGCTGCAAGATGCTGTGGTAGCCATGCTGGTTCAGTATGCCTTCAATTTTGAATAAATCCCCAACAGTGTCACCAGCAAAGCACCCCCACACATCACACCTCCTCCTCCATGCTTCACGGTGGGAACCAGGCATGTAGAGTCCATCCGTTCACCTTTTCTGCGTCGCACAAAGACACAGTGGAGTGGTTGGAACCAAAGATCTCACATTTGGACTCATCAGACCAAAGCACAGATTTCCACTGGTCTAATGTCCATTCCTTGTGTTCTGTAGCCCAAACAAGTCTCTTCTGCTTGTTGCCTGTCCTTAGCAGTGGTTTCCTAGCAGATATTCTACCATGAAGGCCTGATTCACACAGTCTCCTCTTGACAGTTGTTCTAGAGATGTGTCTGCTGCTAGAACTCTGTGTGGCATTGACCTGGTCTCTAATCTGAGCTGCTGTTAACCTGCGATTTCTGAGGCTGGTGACTCTGATGAACTTATCCTCAACAGCAGTGCTGACTCTTGGTCTTACTTTCCTGGGGCGGTCCGCATGTGAGCCAGTTTCTTTGTAGCGCTTGATGGTTTTTGTGACTGCACTTGGGGACACTTTCAAAGTTTTCCCAATTTTTGTATTCCCAAAGTAATGATGGCCACTCCTTTTTCTTTACTTAGCTGCTTTTTTTTGCCATAATACAAATTCTAACAGTCTATTCAGTAGGACTATCAGCTGTGTATCCACCTGACTTCTCCACAACGCAACTGATGGTCCCAACCCCATTTATAAGGCAAGAAATCCCTCTCATAAAACCTGACAGGGCACACCTGTGAAGTGAAAACCATTTCAGGTGACTACCTCTTGAAGCTCATCAAGAGAATGCCAAGAGTGTGCAAAGCAGTAATCAAAGCAAAAGGTGGCTACTTTGAAGAACCTAGAATATGACATATTTTCAGTTGTTTCACACTTTTTTGTTATGTATATAATTCCACATGTGTTAATTCATAGTTTTGATGCCTTCAGTGTGAATCTCCAATTATCATAGTCATGAAAATAAAGAAAACTCTTTGAATGAGAAGGTGTGTCCAAACTTTTGGTCTGTACGGTATATGCAGCTATAATCTGCTCTGTATGGAAATGAAGGATCATTACTGCAATATTTCGTCCCCACACAGATTCACTGTTTGTGAGCAGCATGTCCCTGCTTACAGCGCTGACGACCGCAACAGCGTGGATCAGGTTCTCAGGGAGGTAAGCCACTGTCAGAGATGTCTATCAGTGACTTTCTCCTCTCTCCCCATTTAGTATACATGCATACCCAGCCAGGCATGCATGTGTATGTAGAGGTAGAGAGATATAGCTGTTGGCCAAAAACTAAGTAATGTGTATGATCAGCTTAAAGTTGCAAGATAACATAAGTGAACCCTTTGGAATTCAGTGCATTGATTATTAACACAAAATTATATCAGAGTCATAACAAGAACCACATACAGGTAAAACTCGAAAAATTAGAATATTGTGCAAAAGTCCATTTATTTCAGTAATGCAAAATAAAAGGAATTGCATTAATGCAACTTAAAATTAGAATTTTGTGAAAAGGTTCAATATTCTAGGCTCAAAGTGTCGCACTCTAGTCAGCTAATTCATCCATACCCCCTGAGCAAAGGTACCTCAAAATTGTGACTTTGGGGTTTCATAAGCTGTAAGCCATAATCATCCAAATTATAACAAATAAAGGCTTGAAATATCTTGCTTTGCATGTAATGAGTCTATCTCATAGGTGAGTTTCACCTTTTAAGTTGCATTACTGAAATAAATTAACTTTGCACGATATTCTAATTTTTCGAGTTTCACCTGTAGTTCCCATGAGTTGTTGAGGGTAGCAGCTGAATTATACAGCTGACACTCCGTTCTAACAGCCATGATGGGGGCTAACTTTGATCCTGACCATTTAACTCCTTGGATGCCTCACTAAATCTGGGTTGCTACATCTAGCTCCCTTTGATCAACCATGGGAACAAAGGGCCTAACAAAAACATCCAGGCCAAGGCATCCGTGTTCTGTCAGTGCGTCACGGACTATTGACAGGAGATGTTCTGGAAATGAATTTTCTGCTGGGCAGTGACAATGGAATATGGATGACACATGTCAAATAACACACACGGACCAAACACGGATTCTTCACAGATGAAAGACGGATCGATTTCTTATGTTTGTCAGACACTGAAATGTGAATGAGGCCTTAAGGAGCAAAGATTTTTAAACCAATGTCACCTATGTGTGAAAAAGTAGGAATCTCTTGATTCCCTTACACTTTAGGCACAACAGTTTCAACCGAACTGCCAATAATTTGATATCAATATTTCATATCACCATATAGGAACTTAATTCACTAATGTTAGCACAGGTGTCCAGACATATTAGTAGGTCAAACAATTGAATAGCCCGGTGCAAAACTTCCATTTTCTTTTCATTTCTCATTTAGATGTAGAATTGCCTTTGTGTTTTGATCAGTCTTGCTGCATAACTCAGTTGAGCTTTACGTTTTTTATAAATTAACCTATTTATGAAAATTTTTGAAAAACCCAAGGGTATAAGTTGTGGCAAAAAAAAAAGTACAGTATGGCCTACACTGTGTGCTTAATATTTCATGAAATGGCATTAATGGCACAACAAACATAAATGAGGCATGGGAATAAATAAAGACCCCTCCAAAGGAAATGTTTTATACTGCAGAGCTATAGGGACTTAGTATTCTACTATATGGTGCTTCTGTATGGCACCATACTATTTTTGTACTCTAGAGGAAGCTTTTAGGGGAGAAAACTTCCATAATACAGAATGTGATGTACTGTAGCATGTTTTGTGTGTTGCGTGAAATGAAATCCTAGACATTTGAGGTAGACATCTATAGAACTGTACAGCTTTCTAGTCATGGATGCTTCAGAAATGGCAAAGGAGGAAACAACTTTAACACTATAACTTGTGCTGGAGGGAAATGGGGGGGGGGGGGGGGGGGTTTGGGCAATACCATTACAGTTTTTGCAATGACAGGTGAAGCACATTGTATTTGCAACCACTACACATAAAGGCAACATAAAGCGGTTTTCACACTGTTGCTAATCTCCTTTCATCTGGTTTCAAGAATATCAAAGTCTGCAGTGACTCCCTTAAATTATTGAGATATGTTCATTTTTCATTCAGATTCGTTTTAAAATGGATCTATGCTGTTAATGTGAACAGAGTTCAATAGAATATTATTCTGTACATATAGTTATTGGTAATATGTACTATGGACAGCAAGTATGTACGTCTGCTTAACTGTGTAAATGCCAAGCCTTCTGGAAAGGTAGAATAATTACTACAGAAAGGACATGTAAGTGTTGAACGTTCAAATATCTTAGCTGATGAAAAAACACAGAGCAATAATGATATCACAATTATGTACAAGAAAACTAAAAATTACCTTCAAAGAATTGTTGTAACGCCTCATTTTCCCCTAATACATCCAGCCGATCCATGACAACTTCCTTGGCAATTGTTCAAAGAAGACAATACTGACAACAGTAGCCAGTAATCCTGGACTGATTCAGTAGGCCATACTTGCTACTGAGAATGCATCACGCATGACCACAGCTCTTCTTGTATAACAGAAAACCTGCTTAAGTCCACCTCATCTACATATTTCAGTAAATCCAGAAAGTTATTTTGCTTAAAAAGTTATGGCAGAATATCCTGTAGATCAGAATATCCTGTAGATCAGTTGAAATATGTTTTAATTCTGAAGCAGATTAGACCATTACCATCCCTTCCTTGTTCCGGAGACCTTTGCTCTAAGAGCACAGCGCATGCATAGACACTAGAGTAATAACCATTAATTCTTATCTAACATTTGTCCTTCCATGCAGCAAAAATATTTTTACAATGCATGCAATCAAGGATTATGATACACCTCCATGAGCATTATTTGGATGACACAGCAGCAGGATGATGTTAAAAGGAACACCAGTCATTTAACTGTACATTATATTCAGTTGCAAGAAAAAGTATGTTAACCCTTTGGAATGATATGGATTTCTGCACAAATTGGTCATAAAATGTGATCTGATCTTCATCTAAGTCACAGCAATAGACAACCACAGTCTACTTACACTAATAACACACAAATAATTAAATGTTACCATGTTTTTATTGAACACACCATGTAAACATTCACAGTGCAGGTGGAAAAAGTATGTGAACCTCTAGACCAGGGATCAGCAACCTTCAGCACTCCAGCTGCTGTGAAACTACAACTCTCAGCATGCAAACTTTCTCGGCTGTTCTTGTGACTTCTACAGAAGTGAAAGGAGGATTCTGGGAGTTGTAGTTTTGGAACATCTGGAGTGCCGGAGGTTGCTGATCCCTGCCCTAGACTAATGACATCTCCAAAAGCTAATTGGAGTGAGATGTCAGCCACCTGGAGTCCAATCAATGAGATGAGATTAGAGGGGTTGGTTACAGCTGCCCTGCCCTATAAAAAACACACACCAGTTCTGGGTTTGCTTTTCACAAGAAGCATTGCCTGATGTGAATGATACCTCGCACAAAAGAGCTCTCAGAAGACATACGATTTGTTGACTTGCATAAAGCTGGAAAGGGTTATAAAAGTATCTCCAAAAGCCTTGCTATTCATTAGTCCACGGTAAGACAAATTGTCTATAAATGGAGAAAGTTCAGCACTGCTGCTACTCTCCCTAGGAGTCGCCGTCCTGTAAAGATGACTGCAAGAGCACAGAGCAGACTTCTGAATGAGGTGTAAAAGTCTCTGGCATATGCTAACATCCCTGTTAGCGAATCTACGATACGTAAAACACTAAACAAGAATGGATTTCATGGGAGGATACTACAGAGGAAGCCACTGCTGTCCAAAAAAAACATTGCTGCAAGTTTACAGTTTGCACAAGAGCACCTGGATGTTCCACAGCAGTACTGGCAAAATATTCTGTGGACAGATCAAACCAAAGTTGAGTTGTTTGGAAGAAACACACAATACTAAACCTATTAAACCTAAAAACTATTCCTATGACCCCTGCTCCTTTGGTTACTCTTGCAGGAGCATTATAGAATGCACGCTCTGTCTGTAACAAACTATCCTATATTCATGAACGTTTTATCTCTCAAAAACTTTCCTTTCTGGGTCTCACAGAAACATGGCTGACACCCTCTGACACCTCCTCCCCTGCTGCACTCTCATATAGTGGATTTCAATTCACTCACACCCCCTGCCCCGGCTGCAAACATGGTGCCCAACTCCACTGCCATCCCTCCATTGCGCTCACCTCATTTGAAGTACACTCTGTTCACATCTACTCTCCCTCCAACCTTCAAGTAGCCGTCATTTACCGCCCCCCAAGGCCCAGCCACCATCTCTCTTGACCACTTCAACACCTGGCTACTACACTTTTTTTTCTGCCGACATCCCCACTATCATCATGGGTGACTTCAACATCCCTATTGACACCTGCCACTCTTCCACCTTCGGCCTCTCACAGTGGTCTTCAGCTCCTACCCACAGAGATCTTATCTTTACCCGCCTCTGCTCCCTATCTAACCTCTCTAATTCACCTCTCCCCCTATCTGACCACAACCTTTTCACCTTCTCTTCATTGGTCTCTTCTGCTGCTCCCCCGGTCCACACACTAGCACACCCCCTCAGGAACCTTAAACATCTTGACTTTCGCTTGCTTTCTGACTCTCTTCTCCCATTCTCCCACTCTCTACCATGATAATTACCCCTTAATACTGGAGGCGGGTACTGGCAGATCAGCGGCAGTGAACCCCTCAGGTGCCGCACCTGAGGGGTTAACTGCCGCTGATCGCAGCTCCCTGTCAGAGGCAGGGTGCCAGCTATGTGATTCTGTTGCCGGCACCTGCCTTCTGTATTATGCGTAAAAGACTACTTTTCCTGGGTCCAGACTTTCAGTATTAGGCTACACAGAGCGGCGCCCAGCGATGTCCCAGCACTTACCATTATTCCTGGGTGCCGCTGCGTTCGCCCGCTGTGCCCCATTACTGTCTCCTCTCCTGCTCCATATGCTAATTACTATCGGAGCGATGGGAAGGAGACATCAGCTTCTCTAGTGGGTAAGTGCTGGGACATCGCTGGGCGCCGCTCTGTGTAGCAAAAGTCGTATCATTGGTGGTGCAGGGCGCCCGCCCGCCCCTCCTCCGCCCCTCTCTCCTCATTGGTGGCAGCAGCAGCACAGGGGGGAGGGAGACACTGCTTCCTTCTCCCCTGTGCTGCTAAAGGGAACATGAGCGCGCTGACAGCAGCGTGCTCATGTTCAGAGATACTAGACTGCGCAGCCCAGTATCGAAAAAATGGAAATCCCGGTATCGTATCGATACCGGGACAAAAGTATCAATTGGGTATCAAAATTTTGATACCCGCAACAACCCTACCTTGGATTCTGCCCTTTTCTTCCGACCGCACATCCAAGCCCTTTCCACCACCTGCCGCCTCCAACTCAAAAACATCTCCCACATCCGCGCTTTCCTCATCTTTGAATCTGTGAAAATGCTTGTACATGCCCTCATCATCTCCCTCCTAGACTACTGCAACATTCTCCTCTGTGGCCTCCCATCTAGCACTCTCGCACCTCTCCAATCTATCCTCAACTCTGCTGCCCGACTAACCCACCTCTCACCCTATTACTCCTCTGCCTCTCCCCTCTGCCAATCCCTTCACTTGCTCCCCATTGCCCAGCGAATTAACTTCAAAGTACTAACAAATACATACAAGGCCGTCCACAACCTGTCCCCGCCCTACATCTCTGAGCTACTTTCCAGATACATCCCCACACGCACTCTCCGATCCTCACAAGACCTCCTCCTCTCCTTTCCTCTTATCACCTCTTCCCACAATCGCCTCCAGGATTTCTCCCGTGCATCCCCCACACTCTGGAACTCGATACCCCAACATATCAGACTCTCACCGACACTGGAATCCTTCAAAAGAAACTTGAAAACCCACCTCTTCAGAGAAGCCTACAACCAGTGACCCTGCTGCCTCTATATCGCCATGACCAGCTTCACCCTCACCTACTGTGTCCTTCTCCTATACCATGTAGATTGTAAGCCCTCACGGGCAGGGCCTTCTCTCCTTCTGTACCAGTTTGTAACTTGTCTTGTTTAAGATTAGTGCAATTGTCTGTATTATGTATGTACACCCCTTTTCATATGTACTGTACAGCGCTATGGAATGAATGGCGCTTTAATTATAATAAATAATAATAAAATTCTATGTGTGTGAGAAAAAGAGGCACAGCACACCAACATCAAAACCTCATCCCAACTGTGAAGTATGGTGGTGGGGGCATGATGGTTTGGGGCTGCTTTGCTGCGTCAGGGCCTGGACGGATTGCTATCATTGAAGGAAAAATGAATTCCCAAGTTTATCAAGACATTTTGCAGGAGAACTTAAGGCCATCTGTCCACCAGCTGAAGCTCAACAGAAGATGGGTGTTGCAACAGGACAACGACCCAAAGCAAGTAAATCAACAACAGAATGGCTTAAACAGAAGAAAATGCGCCTTCTGGAGTGGCCCAGTCAGAGTCCTGACCTCAACCCGATTGAGATGCTGTGGCATGACCTCAAGAAAGCGATTCAAACCAGACATCCCAAGAATATTGCTGAACTGAAACAGTTCTGTAAAGAGAAATGGTCAAGAATTACTCCTGACCGTTGTGCACGTCTGATCTGCAACTACAGGAAACGTTTGGTTGAAGTTATTGCTGCCAAAGGAGGTTCAACCAGTTATTAAATCCAAGGGTTCACATACTTTTTTCATCTGCACTGTGAATGTTTACATGGTGTGTTCAATAAAAACGTGGTAACATTTAATTATTTGTGTGTTATTAGTTTAAGCAGACTGTGATTGTCTATTGTTGTGACTTAGATGAAGATCAGATCACATTTTATGACCAATTTGTGCAGAAATCCATATCATTCCAACGTTTCACATACTTTTTCTTGCAACTGTATCCAGAATATGGTGGAACCTGTCAGCATAGCATAGCATTTTTTATGGGTGTATTATATACATAGAGATGATTGTACATACTTTTGGTATTTATTTCCATGGTTGTCAACACCAAGCTAAAATGTCTTCTTTTAATTCCCAGTGCACTGTATCTGCTTGAATTTATAAAAGGTATCTTACTGATTTTAGCACAAAAGGAGGTACCAGCCCAAGAGACTCACAGGCTGGGTGCATGGACCCCACCTCCGGCCAAGCAGCACAGGATCCAATCCAAGAATGTCCAGCTCCACAGGCAAGTAAAAATGTCCAGTACGTTATTAAATCACATAAGGTTTATAATAATCAAGCGGCAAGAGAAGAGCTTACGCATTTCGATCATTATATGATCTCAGACTGGATTCATATCATGTATTTGCCCGTCCGTTCTGTGCATTGGGAACAGCAACTTGCGGTCCCTAATGCACGGGCAACATTCGTGTGGTTTCCGCTGACTGATGCAGACCTATTCAACTTGAATGGGTCTGTGATCCGTCAGCACCCCAAAAAAATAGAACATGTTTAATTTTTTTTTGCGGTGCGGAGGCACGGACAGAAAAACCACAGAAGCAATCTGTATTGCTTCCATTCGGCACTGCACCTTCCGGATTGCAGACCCATTCAAGTGAATGGGTCCACATCCGTGATGTGGTGCAAAAACGTCTAAGGCCTGTATATTGCTGACCCACTGTCTGCAGGCCGCAATACGGGCCTGGCCGGCACATGTTCGTGTGCATGAGCCCTAACGTATACATTGGGAAATAAAGAATGCAACAGTGTAGTACATTACACTTTTCCATCCTGCAGAGTCCGGCAAAAAAAGTATATATATATAAATACATATATATTGTAAGAAGGTACAAGGAATCATCGTGGATGATAGGTATGTGTCTCAGGAGGTTCCTGGCCTCAGTGGAGTAAGAGCCGGTTTTTATGTGTCAGCAGCAGTTGCTTTTTGACACCTTGATACTTAGTATAGCTGATCTGGGATGGCTTTTACTGGGAGTAGCCAAAGTTCTGGGTGGGTGACTACTCCCCATGTTCCAGGCTGGGTTTGGCCAGGCATAAAAACCAGCCAGCACTGCCAGGTGGAGAGGATTACTTTCGTCTGACAGTGGAAGGTCTCTGTGTTGGGATCTGAGGTTTTGTGCCGGACTGGAGGGCTGAGACCCATGTACAGGGGAAACAGTCCCTCTAAAGCCTGCTGTGAACTACTGGAAGAAGAACTGCCAACAAGGTGATTTGTGCAATATGAACTTTCCATTGTGTGTGAATTAACACCAAAGACTGCAAAGTGACATGTTGTTCTGTGCAAATTGAACTTTCCATTTTTGTGTGAATTAACACCAAAGAGTGCAAAGTGACGTGTTGTTTTATGCAACTGCCGCAAGTGTGAATAAACACTAAAGTTTGAGTTAAGAACTTGTATTTTGCCTCTGTACTGCGTCCGCTTACCCTATCTACCAGAGTGAAACCCCACAATTGGTAGAAGATACAGGCAAGTGCAGTGAGGCTGGCGTGAAGGCCGAAATATATATATATTTTTTCCGGGCACGGTTGTATGTCTTACATCAAACCAGAGAGATTACAACCCGTGTCCCTCGACAAATGGAAGCTGCCGTAAAAGCCCTTGTGGAGGCTAAACTGCAGCAGTGGAAGGCTAATAAGCAGCAGCAAGAAACAAACCAGCTGCTGTTCCTACATGTGATGAATTTATAAGCGGTGGTACGTGCGGCGTTCCCCAAGATGACCTCGGATGATGTTAAAACCTATCTGGCGGTGTTCGAAAAGGTGGCCGTGAGGGAGAAGCTACCCCGAGATCAATGGGCTGAGGTCATTGCTCTGTTTCTGGCATCTGGACCCCAGCAGGTGTATTTCGACTTACCGGACAATCAAGCGGCCCATTACCCGACAGTAAAGGGTGAGATTCTGGCAAGACTGGGGGTGAATGTGTTTGTTCGGGCCCAGCAAGTGCATCAATGAGAGTTTAACCCGGCTGAACCCGCGAGAACTCAGTATTATGATTTATTACCCCTGATGCAAAAATGGCTGCAGCCTGACATGCTATGCTGGACCATCTGTTGGCTGATGTATTCTGGAGGGCTTTGCCATACTCTCTCCAGCACTGGATCGGCCAGGTGTTTCCTGGTAAAAGTGAGCCCATGGACACTATCTATGGCTACCGCCACTCAATATATGCCAGGAAGCTGTGTGCCTCCAGTACCCCAGAGACTATAGACAACAACCACTTGTGGCAGGTGGAAGTAGGACTCTTGTGGTGGCGTTGATGGACTCAGGGAGTCTGGCAGGGGTCGAGTGGAGGGGGAACGCATGGGAACGGCGTTCCTGCACTTTTTTCATGGCAGGAACGCCGTTCCCTTTCAGCCTCAAGCCAGGAGAACACGGCTGAATCAGATTCACAGGGGGAGACGGAGCGCACAGGTTAAGGGAGGAGGGGCGGCTTCAGTTGAGAGGAAGCTGTCTGTGCGGTGCCGCTGCCTGCGACTCCTCTCATGGCGCCCCGCCCCCTAATGACATCATCTCCTTCACTATGAGATCATTTAGAATGTCTTTTAGAAAAGTTTGTCCTGGGATTCGAACTCACGACCTCTACACATCAGAGGAAGGCATTTACCCTCATAGCCATGAAAGCCGTCTAGGTAAATGCTTAAAAAAAAAATATATAAGACTTCTAATTATACCTAGTGTACTGATATCTAGTGTACAACCATACACATGACAGCTGCCCACTGTGTATGGATGTAGCAGAGCTGGGTGTGTTGGGGCAGCTGTCAGGTGTATGGTTGTACACTAGGTATCAGTACACTAGGTATAAGTAGAAGTCTTATTTTTTTTTTTTTAAACAGCTACCTTGACAGCTTTTATGGCTGTGAGGGTAAATGCCTTGCCTCTGATGTGTAGAGGTCATGAGTTCAAATCCCAGGACAAACTTTTCTAAAAGTGTTTTTTTTTTTTTATAAGACTTCTACTGATACCTAGTTTACTGATACCAAGTGTACAACCATACACATGACAGCTGCCCACTGTGTATGGATGTAGCAGGGCTGGGTGTGTTGGGGCAGCTGTCATGTGTATGGTTGTACACTAGGTATCAGTACACTAGGTATAAGTAGAAGTCTTAGTTTTTTTTTTTTTAAGCAACTACCTCAACAGCTTTTATGGCTGTGAGGGTAAATGCCTTGCCTGTAATGTGTAGAGGTCATGAGTTCGAATCCCAGGACAAACTTTTCTAAAAGTGTTTTTTTTTTTTTATAAGACTTCTACTGATACCTAGTTTACTGATACCAAGTGTACAACCATACACATGACAGCTGCCCACTGTGTATGGATGTAGCAGAGCTGGGTGTGTTGGGGCAGCTGTCATGTGTATGGTTGTACACTAGGTATCAGTACACTAGGTATAAGTAGAAGTCTTATTTTTTTTTTTTAAGCAACTACCTCAACAGCTTTTATGGCTGTGAGGGTAAATGCCTTGCCTGTAATGTGTAGAGGTCATGAGTTCGAATCGCAGGACAAACTAAAAGTGTTTTTTTTTTCTTTTTCTGATACTTCTACTGATACCTTGTGTACTGATACCTAGTGTACAACCATACACATGACAGCTGCCCCAACACACCCAGCTCTGCTACATCCATACACAGTGGGCAAAGTTACCTACAGTAGAAGTCTTATATATATTTTTTTTAAGTAGCAAGCTAGACAGCTTTCATAGCTGTGAGGGCATATGCCTTGCTTCTGCTGTGTAGAGGTCATGAGATCGAATCCCAGGACAAACTTTTCTAAAAGTGCTATTTTTTTAATTTATTTTTTAGTCCGCAGCGACACAAATTACAGCATGCTAGATTTTCTGTGCTTTTTTATTTTTTGGAGGGGGGGGGGGGGGGGGGGGTTGCAGTGGATCTTGGGTGAGTTCCCACACTTTTTTTCCCAGGACTTGACCCCTGGAGTCTGGTGGCCCTAGTAAGGGCTACACTGGTACAACCCGCTGAGTATACTGGCCGAAAGGTCGGCATTGTGTGCATTCATGGGGACTTAAAAGACTATCCCACCGCCCTGGTCTATCAACGGTGGCTGGCAGGTTGACTCATGAGGTGGCCGTCGCCACCAATCTACACTATGAACTAATAATAGGGGGAGACTTCCCGGCACTGTGGCCTGCTACAAGAATTACCGATACCCATGAGACAGGGGTAACCCTAGCAGAGTAGCCCTGCTCAGGGGGGAGACCAGAACCCTGGGAACCCGAGACCGAAGGGCCAGCAGTAGGGGTGACCGCCACTTCAGTGGAAGAGGGGGAGACAACCACGCTGAGTGTGATGGTGGGAGACATGGAGGACTTGCCGCCGGGTCCTGAATTGGCAGACCTCAATGTCTCCGGGGATAATTTTGGTACCCCCCAACGTCGGGACCCAACCCTATCCCGAGCCTGGGAAAATGTGTTAATAGTAGGTGGTGAACCACAACAACCTGGGGCAGAATCCGCGTTTCCCCGTTTTGTGGTTCATCAGGATATGTTGTATCATGTTGTATTGGATAAATCAACTACAGGGTGAGCCTATTGAACAGTTGGTAGTCCCCAAGGCTTATCATAAACTCGTGTTACATCTAGCCCACCAATACGTTCTCGGGGTCACCAGGGGCTGCAGAAAATTTTGGATCGTATTCTACAGCGGTTTTACTGGCCCATCATATTTAGACAGGTGGAAGAGTTTTTTAAATCTTGCCTGACCTGCCAGATAACTAGCCCCCAGACACATTTTAGTAGCCCCCTAGTACCTCTCCCGATTATCAAAGTACCGTTTGACCGAATAGCTATGGATCTCATAGGCCCAGTACCGAAGTCCGCCAGAGGGCATCAACGCATCTCAGTCATCCTAGACCACGCCACTCGGTACCCGGAGGCGGTGCCACTGCGACATACATCGACCAAACTCATAGCTAAGGAGTTAATGGAGATGTTTTCCCAAGTAAGACTACCTAACAAGGTTCTGACCGACCAGGAGACCCCTTTTATGTCCAAGGTGATGAGGGAACTCTAAGTAGCTGCACATAAAACAACTACGGAAGTCCGTTTACCATCCGCAAACGGACGGTCTGGTAGAAAGGTTTAACCAAATATTAAAAAATATGTTGAAAAGGGTAGTGTCTAAAGACGGGAAGGACTAGGACCTCCTTCTGCCCTATATCATGTTCGCAGTGCGAGAGATATCCCAGGCCTCTACTGGGTTCTTGCCCTTCGAACTCCTATATGGCAAACACCCTCGCAGTCTCTTGGACGTAGCCAAAGAGGCGTGGGAACAACAATCCACTCCACATAAAGGTATCATTGAGTACGTTACCCAGATGCAAGATTGGATAGACAGTGTTGCCTCTTGTTAGGGAGCATATGGAGGCTGCTCAGCAAGCCCAGTCGGGTCTATAATCGGCAGGCTCGGGTCCGGATTTTTAACCCGGGTGATCGGGTTATGGTTCTGGTGCCGACCGTGGGCAGTAAATTCCTGACTAGGTGGCAGGGGCCCTACGAGGTACTCGAGAAAATTTGAGATGTAAACTACAAGGTACACCAGCCAGGGAGTCGAAAGCCGAAGCAGGTTTACCATATGAATTTACTCAAACCATGGAAAGATAGGGAAACCTGTACTCAAGACAGCCCGCAGCCGGGTTTTCTAGGAGAAGAGGTTCCGGACCCTCGGTCTGATGCAAGAGAAGCGGCTGCCACAGTAAAAATTGCTGACAGCCTATTCTCTAAACAGACTCTAGAGGCCAGGGAGTTCGTTAGTCGGAACACAGTTGTGTTCGCGGACCTCCCTGGACACGCTTCCATAATGCAGCATGATATTGTCATTGCGCCTCAGGCAAAAGTCTGGTTAAAACCATACCGGGTACCTGAAGCTCTGCGACAAGCCATCTCAGAGGAGGTGCAGCTTATGTTGCAGCTACAAAGAAAAAATATGGGGGATTCAGCCCACACAACCCCTAGCAGGTGCAGATTGCTATGGCGAAATACAGATACAAATGCAAAAACACAAAATGCAATCACACACTGCAACCAGCACTCTGCCCTGCCTTTATGCTGGATGTTGAATAAGGCATTGGTGTACATTTTGGCCAAAGCGTAATAAGCCACTCACCACGTCAAGGTCGCCTTAATGAGTGGTCCCTAACGCTAGTTCCTACCTTTTATGGGCCATGACAGCCACACAAAGTCCAGGGAGCGCAGGTACAGCATGCACGCCAAGCACACTCTGCTTTTAACCCCGTCCGGTGCCATTACAGCTTGCATCGGATCCAGGGATGCAAGTACCAACATGCATGCTGAGCCCACTATATACTTCTCCTGGAGCCTAATGGCTACTGGTAGGTGCTATGTAAGCAGACTCAGTTTTATACTGACTTTAAAACCAGCCTCCAGGGCATAGTAACTGGTCAGGTGTGCATGACTGCTTGGAGATCGCCACGCCTCCAATATATACTACAAAGAAAAAATATGGGGGATTCAGCACAACCCCTAGCAGGTGCAGATTGCTATGGCGAAATACAGATACAAACGCAAAAACACAAAATGCAATCGCACACTGCAACCAGCACTCTGCCCTGCCTTTATGCTGGATTGAGAGGTTAGGACAAGCCGGGTATTTTTCAGTTTTGGACCTCACCAAAGGGTACTGGCAGGTACCCTTAATGCAGGCTGCCAAAGAAAAAAATGCCTTCATTACACCGGAGGGGCTATACCAGTATAAGCTGTTACCCTTTGGTCTGCATTGCGCCCCTGCCACTTTCCAAAGGCTAATGGACATTGTGCTGCGTACTTACCTGGACAATACCGACTGGGAAAGTCACCTGACCAATGTGCAGGCTGTAGTAGACTCCCTTCGGAAAGCTGGACTATCTGCTAACACAAAAAAAATGCGCGATAGGGTTAAAGGAGACAAAATACCTGGGGTATGTCATTGGGTGCGAAGTGATCAAACCCCAAGTAAACAAAAATAGAGGCGATAAGAAATTGGCCGCGATCTGTCACTACTAAACAAGTAAAGAGTGTTCTGAGCATGCTCTGTGTCTTGTGCAGGGGTTATTGTGCAGCTCTATCAAGCTATACCAGTCACGTCCCCGACTGTCTATGGTGGATACTATATGGTCTTTATTACTTTTCATTGTAATCCTGCTGTTGCAAGTTTTTTTCTTCTTCCAAATTTTCTGATGAGAATCCGATGAAAACAATAGGTCATTTTCTGATGATACATTCCTTTTAAAGAGTACCTAAAGATTAGGAAATTAAATTGGAAGCCTTACTTTGAAGAGACTATAAGTAAACATAGATGAACTTTCCTTATATTTCATTTTGGATTGAGATATCCCGTTATGAGTGGTGAAGGATGACCAGCTTTGGAGGAAAAACAAAACAAAAAACTAGCACATGAGTACACAGATTTCGCTGGTTTAGGTTGAGTTCGCATCACTGTTTAGCTTTCTGTTCTTCTGATTGGTCAGAAGAGGGGGGAAAAAAAACTGTATCCTGTATGAAAAAAAAAACAAAAAAAAAGAAAAACATTCTGTTTCATCAGTTGGCATCCGTTTGAGCCATTTCCGTCATAATTTTTTTTTTTTTAACAGGATTCTGTTTTTATTATTATTATTTTTTTCTGACAGTTCAGAAGAACAGAAAGCTAAATGGTGATGTTTTGTGTAGCTTAAAGGGAGTCTATAAGCAGTTTTATTAATGCTAAACTGCTGACAACTCTAGATGAGGCCTGGAGACAGCAATACAAACATACCTTTTGTGAAGCTTTTCGGATCTGGTGTACCGAGAATATGAAGTTAGATTCTGCTAAATTGTGTTCTTCCAAGTGCCCAGGATGGGGCTTCACTGCGAAGTGATCTCTGTATTGAGCTGCTTCAGAACCCCTCCCTTCTGCTCTGAGTTGTGGCTGTAGTGGTCGCCAAATTTGATGCCACAGCCGTCACTCACAGCAGAGTGGAGGGTCTTTAAAGCAGCTCCATTCAGAGAGCACTTCACAGTTAAAGGGGTTGTCCACTTTTTTTTTTATATTGATGACCTAGCCTCAGGATAGATCATCAATATCAGATTGGTCGATCTGATATCCAGAGGCTAGGTCATCAAGATAAAAAAAAAAAAAGTGGACAACCCCTTTAAGCCCCACTCTGGGTACTTGAAAAAGCAGAATTTGGCAAAATAAAACTTCATATTCTCACTACTCCTTATGAGAACAGCTCTACAAAAAGGTAGGTTTGCACTGCTTTCCCCATCCCCCACCTAGTGCTCTCACTAGTTTAGCATGATCAAAAGTGCTAATAGACTCCCTTTAAATGCAATGGTGTTAGTATTTTACGGGGTATAGGCTATGGTGTCAGGATACTGCAAACACTCTCCCTCAACCAATAAAAACCATTCACAAACATGTACATGCACATATCATATAACATACAGCGCAGGCTTGAGATTACAGGGTCAGGCAAAAGGACTTTGATAATGTCTAATGATGTGAAACGACAGTGAGAAATGCCAAATCAAGAATGCTTGATAGGAACAGGTCTAACTGCTGGGATCCTCAGTTGTAATAAAAACAGGGGTCCTGGAGGTTGGACCCATACCCATCAAAAATTTATACCGTAGAATATCTTGTGGATATGCCCATATTAATTAATTTTTACTTGTTTTCTTATCCACATTTACTATGCCAATAAAAACTGGGATATCCAAAATTAGATCAAGGATGTATAATGCAGAGGTTTTTTAATAGGTCAAAATGTCACATTTGTATAACATTTCAGGTTATGGTGACCAAGCACTTACAAAACTTGTGCCTGTGTGGTAATAGTTATATTAGGAAATATTCTTCTAAATACGTTTTTTTATTTTTATCACGAGTCCTTATTTGTACTTTTAGATTGGATTCATAAATGCAATTGCTCAGAGGTACATAGCTCTAGATAGTCCATTTTCTTGTGCTGAAGGCATGTATAAATAACTGCTTATCTCTTTATCACATTCCTGGTGTAAGTACAAGGAATAAAACAAACTACAACAAGTGATACCTCCAAGGTTAACTTCCATGACGAATGCCAGAGTGACACCTTACTCTAGTGATTCCTCATCTGTTTACTACAGAAGCAAGTCTATTCTCTCTTTCCTAGTGTTTTAGAAAAGTTTTGAAAAGACCTACAAAAACCTATTGTATGTGTGCATGTGTTCCATTAAATCAATACACTCTGTTTGTCTGTAAATCTAGCCATCACACTCATGGGTGGACATGCTGCATGAGGGTCCCAGAAGTAGGGGTCCCTTTTCTGCCAATGTAAGGCGAAGGAGCTGGCCCTTGCCATTTCAGAAGCTGCTTACTATATTGGGTCATGGCTTTCTCTCCGCAGTAGACCTCTCCTTCGCCTGCCTACACAATTTTACCAAGGATTATCACTGGTTAAAAGAAACTCAGTAAGTTTGAGAGATTTGTATGTAGTGTGACTGATTTAATTAAGCATGTCACCAGCGCGTGACTTGTGAGTTCCTTCTGCAGCTCCTGAACATGCTCTTCATTTCCAGTTTTACAGTATTTTGCTGCACACATATAAAGCCGTGTTGTGACCAACATTTATTTTTCTGTTCTTCTCACGGATCAGAAGAACAGAAAAATAAATGGTGATGTGAACCCGGCCTAAAGGGTTGTGTTAGATTAGAAATGGAGTATTGGAATTCATGAGGAGACATGAAGTATAGAGGACGGACAGGACAGACTGTGGTAATGGAGACTGCATACAAGAGCTGCTGCTCATTAACCCCACCTCCTCTCTGTACTTAATGTCTCCTCATGAACTCGAGAGGAGGATGAGGCAGCTCTTCAGCTCACTGCTGTGAGGTAACTTGTCCTGCTGTGTGATTAGGACAGGTTTTATGTGTACTAATAGGACGGCGGACATTTTATTTCCCCTGATGATCCCAGACAAAACAAGTTATTATAACTAATGAAAGGTATTTGGGAATATACATGTATTTATAATAAAGTAATCTTTTAGTATTTTTAGTAATTTTATTAATTACAGTAAAATCCCCTTTAAGAGGAGGGGAGGAAAGATCATTTTTCCTACTTCCGATTACTGTACAGTGGCCACAGTATAAATCAATTGAGGAAGGAAATGCTGGGAGGTTTTAGCTTTTAAGCCTGCAGCAGAGAGAGTACAGATCGTGACTTAAGGGTACCTGCACACAGGTGGAAGTTTCCAAACAGAAAAGCCACACAGGTATCCATGCAGATTTCTGTGCTTTTCAGTACCAAATCCACAAAAACAAACAAACAAAAAAACATGTTACTTGCAGTTTTTGGTATGGATTTGATGCAGTTGCCTCAGATTTCACCCTTGTGCTGAAAAGGTTTAAATCCGTACAAAAGAACTGCACAAAGAATTTATATTCATATCTGCGTTTAACTGATCCAACAAGCTGTTCCAGTAAAGGTGCAGCGGTTTTTGTCCATCCGAAACCCGGCGCTCATGACGGAAATTGGCTGGATACCATTATAGTCAATAGGGTCTGGCGGTGAATGGCAGTAGAACAGCCTGCTGGATGAGCTAAACGCATAAGTCAGTTGCCGAGACTCTGCAATTAGGACAATGAGTGATGTGATCCGGGAATTGAGGAGAGGCTGGAAAATTAAAACCAAAAATTGCGTGGTGCATCATTTTAAAATGTTTCACGCCACGTTTCGCTTATCACACACTGGCGGACCTTGCCCCAGCCCTCCAGGATTTATTCCCCGATCTCATCATCCATGGTGATGTGTTCCCACTTCTTAAACAGAGTGGATGGCTTGAAGTTGCCTGAGAGTGCCCCATATAACCTTGAAAGGGATCCTGTTTGAGGAGAGAAACTGAGAATATCATCAAAGGAGTTCTTAATCGCCTCCTTTGACAAGTCTCGTAACCTGTGTGTACAGAAACCCAGAGTCTGCATAATCAGCAGGAAATGGGAATCAGGCAGGGCGTATTTTTTTCTTCAGTTCCTTAGGGGTCAGCCATCGTTTCTCCTCTCGGTGCATCAGATGTTCCGCCCTGACCAACCCTCTAGACACCCACAGCTCAGAGAGTCCTGTGCAATTCCCCTGGGGGAACTCAGGATGTTCCCACAGTGGCATACACTTAGAGATCGAACGAGGCAAACCAACTGTTTTCCTAATCACCTTCCAAGCTGCCACCGTATCCCCTAATAAGAGTGAGGTTTTGATATCCTTGGGAAGCGAGGCCAGATTGGAATGGAGGCATGCCACTATATTCCACGGGGTCACTAGGTTTTGTTCCAGCTCTCTATTTGAAAAGTGGTCAGTTTGTGTACCCAATTCGAGATATGTCTCAGAAGGCAAGATAATTTGTATCCCCTTATGTTCGGGAATTTCACCCCTCCCTCTGGTTTCCATAACATAAGCTTTGAGAGAGAGATGCGGGGTCGTCGGCCAGACCACAGGAAGGTGGTAAATGCCCTATCCAAAGCAGTAACATCAGCATGTTTCAGTAGAATCGGGAGCGTTTGGAGGGGGTAAAGTAATTTAGAGAAGCTCATCATTTTGATGAGCTGACATCTGCCAAGGAGAGACAAGGGAAGCCAATGCCATCTCTGTAAGGCCTCATGCACACGACCGTTGTGTGCACCCGTGGCCGTTGTTCCGTTTTCTGTGATTTTCTGCGGATCCATTGACTTTCAATGGGTCATTTGAAAACTCGGAAAATGCACCCTTTGTTATCCGCCTCCGTGATCCATGTATCCTGTCCGTCAAAAAAATATGACCTGTCCTATTTTTTGGACGGACAACGGTTCAGGGACCCATTCAAGTCAATGGGTCCGTGAAAAAACACGGATGCACACAAGATTGGCATCCGTGGCCGTAGGTTACTTTCATACAGATGGATCCGAAGATCCGATGCTTGAAAAAGGCTAACACACAGCCGAAACGTTGCATCTGGAATTAATTCCACTTTTTGCACCCTTTGGGCGTGCTGTCTCCATTTTTTTTTTTTTTTCTGGATACCTACGAGTTGCTTTACTAGGGGCTTTTTACCTCCCCTCCTGGAGATGAGCACCCGAAACATTATTACTAAGGAGTGCTGTCCACCCGTATTTTCGGGATCCGAAGATCCATCTGCATAAAAGCTTTTTCAGAGCTGAGTTTTCACTTCGTGAAAACTCAGATCCGACAGTATATTCTAACACAGAGGCGTTCCCATGGTGATGGGGATGCTTCTAGTTAGAATATACTGAGAACTGTGTACATGACTGTCCCCTGCTGCCTGGCAGCACCCGATCTCTTACAGGGGGCTGTGATCCGTACAATTAACCCCTCAGGTGCCGCACACTGGGCCACCAATTATAAATACAATAGAGGGAGGGAGGGGGGCCGCACACTGTGCCACCAATTATATAAATACAATAGAGGGAGGGGGGGGGGGCCGGGGGCGCACACTGTGCCACCAATGATATAAATGCAATAGAGGGAGGGAGGGGGGGCCGCACACTGTGCCACCAATGATATAAATACAATAGAGGGAGGGAGGGGGGGACCGCACACTGTGCCACCAATTATATAAATACAATAGAGGGAGGGAGGGGGGGCCGCACACTGTGCCACCAATGATAAATACAATAGAGGGAGGGAGGGGGGGGGCCGCACACTGGCCACCAATGATATTCAAACTGGGGAGGGAGGGGGTCTGCTGCCTGGCAGCCCCGGATCTCTTACAGGGGGATATGATACGCACAATTAACCCCTTCAGGTGCGGCACCTGAGGGGTTAATTGTGCTGATCACAGCCCCCTGTAAGAGATCGGGTGCTGCCAGGCAGCAGTCATGTAGACAGTTCGTAGTATATTCTAACTAGAAACGTCCCCATCACCATGGGAACGCCTCTGTGTTAGAATATACTGTCGGATATGAGTTTTCACGATGTAACTCAAATCCGATGGTATATTCTAACATATAGGCGTTCCCATGGTGATGGGGACGTTTCAAGTTAAAATATACCATCGGATTGGAGAAAACTCCGATCCGATGGTATAAAAGGGACTCCTAACTTTACATTGAAAGTCATTGGGGACGGATCCGTTTGCAATTGCACCATATTGTGTCAACGTCAAACGGATCCGTCCCCATTGACTTGCATTGTAAGTCAGGACGGAGCCGTTTGGCTCCGCACGGCCAGGCGGACACCAAAACGACTTTTTTTTCATGTCCGTGGATCCTCCAAAAATCAAGGAAGACCCACGGACGAAAAAACGGTCACGGATCACGGTCCTATGGACCGCGTTTAAAAAAAAAAAAACGGTTGTGTGCATGAGGCCTAATTCAGATATTATTTTCGCTATGAGGGGTGGGTAGTTTAGCTGATACAGTGACCCAGGGAGCTTACCAATCTTTACCCCCAAGTGATATGTCGCTTAACAGTCGCTAGGGAAAAACCAGAGGCAGTCCAGAGGTGAGGGGGACTCGTGGTGTGCAGCTCCAGGACTTCGCTTTTGGAAGAATTAATTTTATATCCCAAAAAAGACCCAAAACGATGGAGGAGATCCATTAAGGGGCCTAGATATCGCTGGGGAGTAGCCATAAAAAGCAATAGGTCATCGGCATATAAAGCCAATTTGACCTCTTTCCTGCCTGTAGTGATTCCTGAGTACAGCTAGCCAGAGGTTTGATGGCCAAGTCAAAAAGGAGGGGGGAGAGCGGGCACCCCTGCCTGGTTCCTCTCTGAAGGGGAAAAATAGGGGATAGAAACCCTCCCGTATAAATGCGTGCCGCGGGGCTGGTATAGAGACCCTGTAGAAAGGTACGGATATCCCCGTATATCACCACCCCCAGCCAGTCCCACCGTAGCGAATCAAAAGCTTTTTCCGAGTCCAAAGCCAACAAGATAGGGGCTGTGTCCGGCTGGGGGCGGCACCGAACCCAATCCAAGGTTGCCAGCACTTTTCTGATGTTTGCTACCCCCGACCGCCCCTTTATGAAACCCACTTGCGAGGGGCCTATCAGGGCGGGCATTAGAAGGCTCAGTCTATCAGCCAGGATTTTGGTCAAAATCTTAAGATCCTGATTGATGAGCGAAATCGGGCAATATGAACCCGGATCCTGCGGGTCCTTGTTAGGCTTCAGTATCAATTTAAAGTAGGCCACATTGACGTGGGTGGGGAAACCGCCCATGTGCAGGAGGTGATTGAAGTATTCAACTAGGGTGGGGGCAAGGTTATCTTCTAGCATCTTATAGAATTCCCCTGAAAACCCATCAGGGCCTGGCGCTTTGCCATTATGTAGAGAACGTATAATATGCAGGACTTCCTCAGCCGATATTTCGGCATTCAGGATCCCCCGCTGTTCCTCCGTCAGGGACGGTAGCTTGATTGCTGATAAAAAACTTTCGCCCTCCTCCTGTTCCCCTGGAGTGTCCCTATAAAGCCGCTCATAATACTTTCCTAGCAGTTCATTTATCAGCTTAGGGTTCGTGTGAATTGCTCCGTCCTCACCTTTCAATGACGTAATAACCGTGGGAGCCCTCCTTCTCTTAGCTAAATTTGCTAGCATTTTGCCCGACTTATTTCCAAATCTGAAAAGATCTGACTGATATTCTGATCTATACATGGCTTCCCTTCTATCCACCCACAATTCAAAATTACTTCTAGCTACCATGTACTATATATTCTTATGGTAAGGTTCCATTAAATGATTTATCGTGCTTATTTCGTATTCATTTGAACAGTTTTCAGGAAAATGTACACAGGACAAAGTCTAAGGCATTTGCTGGTCTAATGGCTGCAGCTTCAGTGAAAGCTGTATTAAAGGGACTGTCTCATCTATTGCTAGGGGACCCACACCCATCTCCTAAATGGAGCCCCACATGCGCAGACGCCCTCCAATCATTTCTATGGGGCCGCCGGAAATAGCCGAGCACTTGACTCGGCTATTTTTGTCGGGCCCATAGAAGTAAATGGGAGCGCTGACCAGTCATGCTCAGTGCGCTCCCATTCACTTCTGTGGGGAGAGTGATTGGTGGTGGCTGGACTGCAATTCTCCAGCCTCCACTTTGCCGGCTCCGTTCTCGATATAAGTGTGGGTCCTGAGGTGGGACTTGCACCAATCAGTCTCAGATGAGACAACCCCTTTAAACTGTCTTGTCATAGTTTAACTATGGTTTTTCTAACTGAATTTATAGGCCAATCCACATGTAACATGAATATGTTTCTTGTATTTTACATTCAAATACATTACCATTCAATCCAACACTAGAAAATATAAACGTGGGAGGGTGAACTGAAAACCATTACTTTAGTGATCATGGTCTAATATAATGAACTGTGTAAGTAGGGGACAAAATCTACTAAGACTACTGTATACAATGTTCCATAGGCAGATGCTTCCTGACGGCAGCCTGCGTCTAATTATTACTTATCAGATGCTTGTGTTTAACTAAACAGAATGTATGTCTTTTTATCTATATTGAAATATGTAAAAAGCCATTAATGCATACTGGTGAAGAAACTAGCATGCTTTATTCATGTTAATACTGTATTTACATTGGCAAAAGAGCCCTCATTCTTAATCAGACAGGAAAAACTGAACAAAGCTACCTGCACCCAGCCATGCCTAATCGTATACTTGAAAAAAGTATTAACAGAGAGTAATACTTAAATCAATGTATCCAAAGAAATATTCTGACTGAGGCTACTTTCACACTAGCGCTTGATCGGATCTGTTCTGAACGGATCCGATCATATTAATGCAGACGGAGGCTCCGTTCAGTACGGATCCGTCTGCATTAATAACTTAGAAAAATTTCTAAGTGCGCAAGATGCCTGAGCGGATCCGTTCAGACTTTCAATGTAAAGTCAATGGGGGACGGATCCGCTTGAAGATTGAGCCATATGGTGTCATCTTCAAGCGGATCCGTTCCCATTGACTTACATTGTAAGTCTGAACGGATCCGCTCGCCTCCGCACAGCCAGGCGGACAGCTGAACGCTGCAAGCAGCGTTCAGCTGTCCGCCTGGCCGTGCGGAGGCGAGCGGAGCGGAGGCTGAACGCCGCCAGACTGATGCAGTCTGAGCGGATCCGCTCCATTCAGACTGCATCAGGGCTGGACGGAGGCGTTCGGGTCCGCTCGTGAGCTCCTTCAAACGGAGCTCACGAGCGGACCGACGAACGCTAGTGTGAAAGTAGCCTAAGAGACAGTTGATCCCATGTAACGAGAGGAAGAATGTGGTAAATAAAATATATGTACCAAACAATAAAGATGATTCAAAAGAGGGCTTGATTTTTGGAAGACAACTTGTAGTTTTCATTGGTACCATTTTGGGGGTACATATGACTTTTTAATTCTTAAAAAAAAAAAAAATTTAGGCAGATAAGCAAAAAACATTTCTGTTATTTTTTTTATTGCATTTACATACAAGATATTTGTATAGCTTGGGTGATTAGGGATGCGGCAATACCAAATATATGGAGGGGATTATATTATTTTTTTCAGTTTTTCTATTGAAAAGCATATTTTTCATGGAAAAGGTGTGTGTTTTTGACTTGGAGATATATTTTTTTAATAAAACGTTACCGTATTTAATTATTAATTTTACTGCTTACTAGTTGCACAAGGACATGTGATCTTCTGATAGCTCACATAGTACACTGTGCTACTTATATAGTTCAGCATATTATGCTGTCAGTAGAAAACTGACAGTCAATCTAATAGGCTGTGCCTCCAGTACAGCGTAATAGGCATACACAGAGGGCAGACCTGGGCCTTCCATGTGAAGACATCAGCTCCCCATAATCTCATTCGTGGAAGTGCCACTGGGTGACAGAGGAAAGCCCCCTTCATCTGAAACCAGTAAGATGCCACGGTATGTGCTGACTGTGCATCTAAGGGGTTTAAACGGCGATCAGTGGTTCTGCCGATATAAGCTATTAGAGCAGGAGCCCTGCTGTCATAAGATAGCCGAGCTCCTGCTCTTCCCTGCACAAGAGACCCATGCAGCGCTTAAACTAGGCAGCTGTTAAAAAGGCAGCAGCTTATCCTAAGGCCCCTTAGTGACCGCCGTAAAAAGTCGTATTGGTGGTCTTTTAAGGGGTTAATTCATTGTGTCATTACTCACCCTCTACCTTACTTCCCATTAAAATAAATATGGGGTTTGCAGATTTTCACTTACCTTGATGCCAAGAGGCTACTTGTCTGTGCCTGCAAACATTTAAAACATCTTGGGTCAGATGTATCATCCTCTTTACTTCACCTTTATGAAATAAAACAAGTGCAAATTATGGCACACACCATCGTTACGCCATAATTTGCGACTTTTCACTTTACTGGTGTAAATGATACTTCAAATCTATGTAAATTCATAGCTGGAGCAGATTTAAGTTAGGCTGATTTCACATCACCATTATTTTTCCGTTCTTCTGAACCGTCAGAAAAGAAAAATAAAGAAAAATAGGATCCCGAGTATCTGTTATGCACAGTTGGCATCCGTTTGAGCCATTTCCATCAGAGATCCGTTATTTTAGATGGAAAAAAAAAATCCTGCCTGCAAAATATCGGTGATGTTAACTGCTAATGCACCAAATTTATTAAGAGACTCGTGCGCATTCTACGCCAATTGACTTTTCACCAAGACTGACGTATGTATATTTGCCCCACCTGGTTTTGCTTCTGTAGGACATGAACCTTTCAAAAAGTAGCGGCAAAATAAAAAAGCCCAGTGAAATGCTTAAGTGGAGTTAGATACCCGAACGATGAGTCACAGCTCCAAACCTTCATGTAGGCCTTTAAAGCCCCAAGTGCAGACATTCAACAAAAATACAGAAATAACAAGATATACTTCAAACTACCGTTTATTTCTTCAAATCTGGATGTCACTAATAATTTACAGATGTAATGCCTGCAAATGCTTACCAGAATCTTAGCAGCCAGTCATATCAGGCGCACACAGGACAAGTCAATTTCAGAATACCACATGAACTCTACGGAGTTTAGCTCACAAAGAACATAGTATAAATATGTTGTGATATGGAGTTATTACGGTGGCTTACATATGCAGATCCCTGTGTTACCACTATTCATTTGTATTTCTTCCTTCATGTTTTTGAAAAAAAAAGTCTAGATATATTATTTTAGTGTCCTAAAGTTCTTCTTTGAAAAATCCAAGCTTTGCTCGAGACATTTCTTTTCTCAACTGCATAATTTCCCAAAACATCTGATCAGCTGTAAAAATAAGAAAAAAAATTATAAATATATGCACAGAAATACATATGTCATATGAATAATCTACATTACAAGCATAGATGTATAAAAGCATATAAATCACATAAAATCAGCCAAATGAACATGTGATTTGTATGCTTTTATACAGCTATGCTTGTGAATGTAATAAATATTTATATGGTAGAATCCTACAGGACTTCACTATTTGGAGCACACTTCCTTTGCAGCGGTGACTAAAGGGTGCAAAGTACAACAGGAATAGAGAAATGAATACTCTGATTGATGTGCATGTGTTTTCTTCTACGCTTGTAAGTACAACCTGTGCAAGTGTGTGTGAATAGTGACCACAATACTTCACTATCAGTGCTGTTTTTGGCATTCCACAGAGCTCTTAGTGGTGAGAAGACGTCTGTGGGAATCGATGTTTTACCCGTGTGTATAAAGTTGGATGACTCTGGGAGGAAGAGGTTACTGGTAGAAACTGCGCGGTCCACTGAAATATATCAACTTTATGCTGCCCATACTAATGGCATTTTACCATCTGGTGTAGGATTGTCTCTGTGGCACTTGTGGTCTGCTGCTGGCATCCTCCATTGTATGCATTTTTTGCTGGGGATCCCCGTTAGCAACAGACCACAAGCACAGTATCTGCTCCCCCAAGCATAAATGCACAACTGCATTTGGGGTTGAGCATTCCCTGCCTTTTGAGACCACGTATTTTTGTCATTTAAATCGTATATTTACTTTTGGAGGTGTATAAACTCAAATTTAAATGCGCCTTGATTACCATCCATAGGCAGCATTTAGGTGCACCTGTGAGACCTGCAACATATCAGCCAGCCATGGGTGGGAATCTAAGCCTCCTCCCATTGTATGTGTGGTTAGTCAAACTGGGAGCTGTGCTGCGAGTCGGACCTTACGCTGCTGTAATTTGCCCACTGGCTCCTGGTACTACCCATATGGTTACAGGTAGGTTTAGCGTTAGGTCCCGTGCCACTTGAGACACCTTGGCGTGGTGTGCAGGGTCAGGTATGTCCTTAATATAAGGATATACTGGCTAATGTCTCATTTTTAACATCAGTGTGAGGGTTAGTCAGGTGTTACTGTTTGCATCCACCACAGTAGTGCAGCTAATATTATAACTATTTATTCTATATATTATTCTACATCCACATATTTTACCATCTGGTGTAGGATGTCTCTGTGGCACTTGTGGTCTGCTGCTGCCATACTAATGGCAGCATAAAGTAGACAGAAGTGGGTTGATTTCAGCGGTCTGTGATTTAAAAGTTAAAAGTAAGTGGTTGCCGAGAACCAATATCACAATTATTGCAGACTGGGCCTGGAAAAGAGTCATGGCCACCTGAAAAGAGTCATGGTTATTCATGAATTCCTGCTCTCCCTGCCCACCTGCTGATGACTGACAGTCTTCTACCTAGTTTTCTCCCTTTCTTTCTAGGAGAGAACTGCCAATCATCAGCAGATGGGCGAGAGAGCAGGAGATTATGAATAACCAGGACTCTTCTCATTTAGATTTGACTCTTTTCAAGGCCTGGGCTGTAATGATTATGATGCAGGTTCTCGGCAACCACTTACTTTTAGCTGATGTGTGACACACCGCTGAAATCAGCATTTTTGTCACTATTTTATGCTGCCCTCAGTAAGGTCAGCATAAAGTTGATGAAAGGTTCCCTTTAAGTCCTCCTTTGAGGATGAACTGACTTTCAATGATAAAAATACATATATACGGTATATATACATATATACAATATAGCTTCAAAATTGGAAAGTATGCATTTATACAATTTTCGACCATAATCTATAGAAGTAATTTTTTTTTTAAATCAGATGATTTTTATTTAACATTTTTCTTGAAAAACAACGGAATACAAGCAATCGGGCACCTATTCCAACCGCCCCAAGACCACCCACTCCAGGTCTGCAACATATTGTCCATAGTAACGTTTCTGTTAAAGGTTCTCCTATAAAGTTCAGATTCATATCTTATCTCTTGACTGTGTGGTTCTTCGATCGTGTCTTCTGCTGTTTACACACAATTAGACTATCATCACATTCCCATGCACTCATCGTGTACAATTTTCGGCTAGTAAAAAAAACTTTTCTGTCTAGCTGCCACCTTCGCTCGACATTTCTACTTCAAACCCCATCGTTTCTAGACTACAGGCCCTGTCAGAGTCTCACTCCTGACCTCCTCATCCTGCAAACATGTCTCCTGTTACCGATTGCCCTATTAAACCGAAAGGGTGTTAAGTTATATTGTAATGTGTCATCCATGAGTTCCATATCGCCTCAAATTTTTTAATGGTGCCTCTCTTCTGGTATACGAATCTCTCCAACTGTATCAAATTATGGACCTTATCTACAAGTTCCTGCACCTTTGGGGGGCTGAAGCAATCCAATAGTATGCAATAAGTTGGCTTGCCTGGTATAGAATATGTATAATAGCTAGTTTCCTCCCTATTTTCACACACCCCATAATACATATCAGTGCTGACGGATCTATTTTTATGCGGAACACTGTGGTCAATACTCCCACAACTCTGTCCAGTAACGTCTTAGGGCTCTTTCCCACCTGCGTTCTTTTCTTCCGGCATAGAGTTCCGTCGTCGGGGCTCTATGCCGGAAGAATCCTGATCAGTTTTATCCTAATGCATTCTGAATGGAGTGAAATCCGTTCAGGATGCATCAGGATGTCTTCAGTTCCGGAACGGAACGTTTTTTGGCCGGAGAAAATACCGCAGCATGCTGCGCTTTTTGCTCCGGCCAAAAATCCTAAAGACTTGCCGCAAGGCCGGATCCAGAATAAATGCCCATTGAAAGGCATTGATCCGGATCCGGCCTTAAGCTAAACGTCGTTTCGGAGCATTGCCGGATCCGACGTTTAGTTTTTTCTGAATGGTTACCATGGCTGCCGGGACACTAAAGTCCTGGCAGCCATGGTAAAGTGTAGTGGGGAGCGGGGGAGCAGCATACTTACCATCCGTGCGGCTCCCGGGGCGCTCCAGAGTGACGTCAGGGCGCCCCAAGCGCATGGATCACGTGATCGCATGGCACGTCATCCATGCGCATGGGGCGCTCTGACGTCATTCTGGAGCGCCCCGGGAGCCGCACGGACTGTAAGTATGCCGCTCCCAGCTCCTACTATGGCAACCAGGACTTTAATAGCGTCCTGGCTGCCATAGTAACACTGAAAGCATTTTGAAGACGGATTCGTCTTCAAATGCTTTCAGTACACTTGCGTTTTTCCGGATCCGGCGTGTAATTCCAGCAAGGGGAGTACACGCCGGACCCGGACAACGCAAGTGTGAAAGAGGCCTTAGCCGTGGACAATTCCACATGAGGTGTATTAAATCAGCATTTGGCACCCCACACCTCAGGCACAAGTCATCTTCTCGATATCCCATTTTCTTCATCACTACTGGGGTTCTATATGCTCTATGGAGCAAATATAATTGAGAGACCCTGTGAGCCTCACTTACTGCTACCTCAGGGAAATCATGTAACACTTCCTCCCACATCTGCTCGGTCAAGTCTGAAACTTCTAGCTTCCATTTCTCATATAGTTGCATGGGATGTTTCTTATATTGCATTTCCATAAGACCTCTATAATTGAGTGAGATTTCACCACTAGTGTCACCATGCGTGGCAGTGAGCTCTATGATGGTGTGTTTCACCGCAGATAGAAGTAATTTGCATTGGGATTAAGATAATCTATTCTCTATAAACATTAGAACATCTTTAATTGTAAAACAGGAAATGTGACTTTTAATACTGGAACATTGAAATACAAATACAATATGAATTCAATGTACACTCACTGATAAAAAAAAAATGCTCTCAGAGGCTACTTTTGGGTAGTGTACCTTTTAAAGACATTTTTCCCAATTGACAGACTCTGAGAGGGGGACTGAAAGAAGCAGGATGGTCATTTTCTGACCTAGCTGTTAGGAGGTGTTGATAGCAGTGGTTATGCGAGGGCACACACAGTGAACAAGCTTGATGGACAGACAGACCTCCAGTAGAGAGGATCGTTTGATCCGCTGACAGGCACAAGCAGCACCCGGTGTCCACCATCCATACACACCATTGTCTCTGCTGGATCATTTCCAGGAGCTCAGCAGAAACACTTTCGGAGTCAAGGCTCCCATTATGTGCCCTGCAATTGTCAGTTGGCCGTCATCTTTATTTGCAGGTGGTGTCGTGAACGAGAAACCTGGACTGCTATGAACTGGAACCATATTGTCTTTAGAGACGAATCCAGGTTCTGTTTGGGATCCCACGGCGGTCGAGTTAGAGTATGTAGGCCTTATGGTGAGGGCTATAATCCTGCCTTTTCTGTGGAGTGACACACTGACTCAACTGCTTGTGTGATGATCTGGGGAGCCATCCCATATGGCAGTCAGTCACCACTAGTAGTGACATGTGTGCAGAATCTACAGGACTTTTACACTGGCGTTTTTCTTTTCTGGCATAGAGTTCCGTCCTAGGGGCTCAATACCGGAAAATAACTGATCAGTTTTATCCCCATGCATTCTGAATGGAGAGTAATCCGTTCAGGATGCATCAGGATGTCTTCAGTTCAGTCTTTTTGAATGATCAGGCAAATGATAAAACCGCTGAATGCTATGGTTTTATCTCCGGCCCAAAAAATTTATGACTTTCCTAAATGCAGGATCCGGCATTTTATTTAATAGAAATGTATTAGTGCCGGATCCGACATTTAAAATACCAGAATGCCGGATCCGTCCTTCCGGTCTGCGCATGAAAAAAAAAAAAGGTGAAAAAAATAAATGCCGGATCAGTTTTGCCGGATGACACCGGAAAGACGGATCCAGCATTTTAATGCATTTTTCAGACTGATCAGGATCCTGATCAGTCTTACAAATGCCATCAGTTGGCATACGTTTTGCCGGATCCGGCAGGCAGTTCCGGCGACGGAACTGCTTGCCGGATCACTCTGCCTCAAGTGTAAAAGTAGCCCTAGCTGCAACATCTGTGGGGAAATGTGCTGCAGGATATCATATGGAACCTGTATGCATCCATGCCCAACCATATTTCATCTTGCAATCAGGCTAGAGCCTCCTTACAATTGTACAGTTTTCTAATAAACTTATTATTTTGCTCTAATATTGTAATCATTTACATAAATCATCATTACATTCACACATAGAAAGTTTCATTCAATTCCAACAACTGCTTCTTGGTGCGTTATTTTACTTGACAATGAGTGTCAGCAATGTTTTGTCTTAATTCCACAATATTTACTCACCATCCTGCTGTTTTACAAGTCCTTGATGGATGTACCTAATGTAAGTGAAGAAATTACATACAGAGGTAATCTGTAAAAAAAAAGAAAAAGAAATGACTATACATTTACAGTAGTAAGATCGTCAGGGCAAACACTCTCCCCCTACTCACCCTATATCTACAGCATGGGGAAATATAGTAATAATTGCTGGAGTCTCCAAGTTTGATTCTGTGCTTACAAGGTTTTGTTTGACCAGTCAGAGCGCATTTTCTGAAAAACATACATAATAGTAATACATTAGTAATGACAAAAATGTTTAGGCAATTACCAAAAAATGTCTTTATGAAAGCAGACTAAAAGACCTGCTTTTAACATTTTATATCCCCGAAATAAAAGCATCTAAGAATCTCGGTCATCCCATTCCAGAAACTTGATAGTACAGCAGGGCCCTCTGTAGGGCACACCTACTGTAAATAAATTTGACCAAATTTATGTCTCAAGATACCAAAGTGTGTACATTTCATTCCCGTAGAAGTACAGGTAAGGTAAGGAAACAGTTTATTAGTTACCGTATATTAGTAGTTATGAGTTATAAGTTCCCTCAGGCTAGCCTGTAAATCATGCATTTATTTGTTAGCCTGCTTGATGAAGGTACTGCTGTGCTCTGAAAGCTTGCAAACGTAAATTATCTGGTTGGCTAATAAAGGTATTTGTGTTCTATTTTAACACAAAGTCTTTAACATCACATAGATTCTTCTGACTAACTTGGACCATGCTATTTTTTCTAACCTTCACACATGGAAGCAATGTGGATAATACAGCAGGACTGCAAGCAGAAAGCTCAGAACCACCTTCCCATCAAGCAGGATAAGTGGAGTATAGGCAGCTAAAAATGAATCTGTATACTGCTGAGGATGTTACTTTCCACAAACTGCCCAGCTCTATTAGTGCCAGTGCACCAATGTTTTTTTTCCACAAATGACATTCATTACACGATAGGTGACAAATGTATGTTTGCTGGGGGTGCCGCTGCTGGGATCACCACTGATCACTAGAATGGAGGTCCAGAGCACCCTCCCTGCAGGATCACAGTCAGGAGGAATTTGAATGAAGAGGCAATCAAGCCTGCACGCCTCCATTCAAAGTCCACACAACTAGCGTAGACAGCCAAGCACAATTTATTTTTTATTACTTACTTTGGTCCTCCACATTCAACAGCTGAGGCTTTCACAAACCGAACGGGCTGAAGGCCTGCAGGCTCAATACTCAAAGTGTTATTTTCAACAGCTTTCAGTACAGCTGCTGCCAGCTACAAGATAAAAACACCATTGAGTGACATTCATATAATACAATTGATCGCATCCTCTACTCTACTTTTCCTGAACAGTTTAAGAATGATCTTTTCACATTACTGCTTAACAGCAGAGAGGTTTCCACGTGGGACAATACAAATGTTAAACTGCCCCTCCAATGAAGCAGGATTTCCCACTCCTGTTCACGGAGGTGTAGCAGCCTTATATTCAAATCTGTAAATATGAATATACACTTAAAATCTGAAAGTTAATTTCCCTGGGAAATCAATACTGAAGAAGAAAATCATGAAGACCAGCACATGCTATGCTGGTCTTGATGGGCCCTATGCTGCTGAAACAGGCATTTAATTTACAACAAGGAACAGGCCTCAAGATAGATTACCGTATTTTTCGCCCCATAAGATGCATTTACTCCCCCAAAGTGGGGGGAAAAATGTCCCTGCGTCTTATGGGTTGAATACTAATGAGCACTTCCATTATGGAAGTGCTCATTAGTACCGGAGGATTGGGAAGCGGTGAAGGCTCTGCGCTCACCAATTCCTGGTCCTAGGCTGTGCGCGTTGGGTCACATCACAGCCGCAGCGGAGGAAGACAGAGTGTGCTGGATAAGAGGAGCGGCGGCGTCTGGAGCAGGAGAGGTAAGTGTTTTATTTTATGTGCTCTGTGGCATATGGGGGGGTGCTCTTATGTGAGGCATATGGGGGGGGGGGGTGATGAGAGGCATGGGGCTCTTATCTAAGGTCTGATTGGGGGTCATTCACATTGGTGTATGATCTGAGGTCTGATTGGGGTCTTCTTAACATTGGGGGTCTGATTGGGCCTGTCAGGTGAGTTCTGATTAACATTGTGGGTTTGATTGGTGGTCTGACCTGAGGTCTAATGAAAAATATTTTTTTCTTATTGTCCTCCTCTAAAACCTAGGTGCGTCTTATGGGCCGGTGCATCTTATAGGTAAAAAAATACGGTGCCTCCTCGGGCAGTCCAGGCTGTAATCTACTCCAGCTCATACCACATCCCACCCTCAAAATGCCCCCTTTTCAGAATTGCCACAGGCAGTTAAAAAGTCCAGCTTTTTCAATTTTTCTACACTGAATCCATGCGTAAGGGGATGATACATCTCCCCCTTTATCTTTAGTAGTACAAAAACGGTATAAAAAGTGTTATTATAAGGTCTAACAGGAAGGAAATACACCTAATGGAAGTACTTACCTCATTCTTTGGAAATGATAAACAGGGACAGATATCCTCCTGATAGATCCTTTCCAAAAACTGACATGTTCTGTCCATAAGTGGCTCCTCCTTCCATGCTTTGAATTCATTGTAAAGGGATGGGTCAGCCTGTAAAATTGAAGAACAGCATTATAAAATCAAACCTCTCGGCATTAAGCCTCATGCACACGTCAGTGTTTTGGTTAGTTATTTCCATCAGTGATTGGGAGCCAAAACCAGGATTGGAGCCTCCAGAGAAATAAGATATAAGGGAAAGATCTGCCCCTGTTCTTTGTTTAGAGCCGTACCTGGGTTTGGCTCACAATCTCTGATGGAAATCACTGACCAAACACTGATGTGTGAAAGAGGCCTTAGGGCCCATTCACAAGGCCGTATGAATGGGTCCACAAAAGATGTGGACCGAACACACTGTGCTGTCCGCATCTGCAGTTCCGTTCCATGGCCCCGAAAAAAAAATAGAACATGTTCTATTCTTGTCCGCAACTGTGGACGAGAATAGGCATTTTCTAAGATAGTGCAGGCCATGTGCGGTCCGCAAATTGCGGAACGCACACGGGCCAGCATCCGTGTTTTGCAGAAGTGGAATTTGCGGATCAGCAAAACACTACTGTCGTCTGAATAAGCCCTTAGACTGGTAGATTATAAACTGGCATAAAATCTATAGCTGTTTACAGATTTTTAAAAGATTCTTAAAATAAATTTGCCACTATCATATTGGACTATACATGAGTAGTGCTGCAACTATGGGTACACTTCAAAATACACAAGAATTAGTTATTCTACAGATGTAAAACTGGTCATCAATGAGAAGTGTTGCCTTACGAGAGAATAGCAAACCATTATAGTGACTGACATCGGCAATTTTTAATATTAAACGTATTCATAATACCAGAGATAAATGTTTTCATTACCTCCTTACATTTCTTCACAATTGGCTGCATTACAGTAAGGTCCAGAGTGCCACCTCCCATAGCACTGCTTGTGCTTTTGTTCCTTGCATGGCCTTTCTTGAATGGAGTCTTCCCACCTGGCTGTAACTCTTTTGTTGGAGAGGTTGGAGATGTGGACAGAAGAGCCTTAAGGGCTGCAACTTCTGCTTGCAACACATCAATCTATTAAAAAATAATAAGAGACACCAAAAGACAAAAGATATACAAATTAAATTATAATAACATGACATTAATCACTTCCTTCTGTACCTGAAAAATTCTCCTAGATCTCAGGCATGACACACATAAACAGCGCATACATCAGGGGGTCTACACACATACGCTATCTCCTCTGACCTCAAATGCTCTGCTTCCAGGCAGGGATGTTACCTTCCAGAAGTTGCCATGTCCAATACTCCTGCTTGCTAACAAAAGACATTGGGGTTGACCTCATACAAATTTTTCTAAAGGTGGCCATACACCTCATATAGCTGTAGGAGTGGGGAGTAAGCTATTGCCTCTAGCGGTGCCTTTTTTCCCTTGAGGACAAATGGATCAGTTGAAATTCAACATGTCTGATCCACCTCCCTGACATCTGCCATCAGTGGAGATTTAAGACACAACATAAGAGTTGATTGTTTGGTTCTGCTGACAAGTCACCTAATATGTATAGACACCTTATTAGGTATGGGTTATAAACAAGATGAATACATTTATATGATAAAAAGAAGGAAGTACTGAAGGAGCCATGTTAAAATTTTGCATGTCTGTGAAAAAATATTGAAAAATAAAGCACATAGATCCTTGGTAAAAAGTATGCTTTAACCCAAACCGGGTGACATATATATATGGCAGTATGCAGAGGGTCAATCTGTAAAACGTCTGTATATTTATGGTCCCACTATTCCCGACTATTGCAGAGGGCCTGCTAAAGGGGGAAGTCAGGCATGACTGTAATTAATAGCCAGTGGTCTGGGTGCCGAAACTACGTGCCTGGACCTGTGGCTCCTATTAACCCCTTTCAGATCACACTATGTAAATTAACAGGGTGGTTCAGATTACATGATTTGCTTCTTCTATGCAGGTCTGTCCCATTCAGGTCACTAGTAAAAGTAATCTCTGGGCTGTGACCATTAGAGCACTGTTATCAGTGATTTGTATATGGGGACAGCAGAGCACACATAGATAACGTGCCCAATAGAAAAAAAAAGTATACAATAAAATATAAAAAATAATATAAACAAAAAGTAAAAAAAAAAAATATATTAAAAAGTAAAACAGAGGGTGTGTCTAAAGCTAAGGGAGGGAGATCCATATAAGGCCAGGTTCACATCACCGTTTATTTTTCCTTTCTTCTGATCCGTCAGAAAAATAAAGGAAAAAATAGATCCTGTATTTTAAGCATCCATTATCAGTTTTTCTGTTAGTTTTTTTGTTTTCTGTTCTTCTGACGGATCAGGACGGGAAAAAAAACTGCGATGTGAACCCATCCCAAAGCTAAAATAGGGATTTTGGTGCTATAGAGATATCATATGTAAAAGCACACATATTTGACAACATGCCATTTGCTGAAGTGAGACAACCCCTTAAAGGGGACTTAAAGGGGTTGTCTCATCATGGACAATGGGGACATATCGCTAGGATTTGCCCCCATTGTCTTATAGGTGCGGGTCCCACCGCTGGGACCCGCACCTATATCGATAACAGAGTCCTGCAAGTGAAGGAGGGTGCACTGTGCACGCGCAGCCACCCTCCATTCATTTTCTATGGGGCCGGCGAAAATAGCCGAGTGCTGGCTCGGCTATTTTCGTCGGTCGGCCCCATAGAAATAAATGGGAGTGGGGCCGCGCAGGCGCAGTATGCTCCCATTCACTTCTATGGGTAGTGTGCTTGGTGGCGGCTGGCCCGGAGTCCTCCAGTCACCAGCTTGCGGGGCTCTGTTCTCGATATAGGTGTGGGATCCGCACCTAGCAATATGCCCCCATTGTCTATGATGAGACAACCCCTTTAATATAAATGTAAAAAAAAAAAAAAGGATAATAAAAAAAAAAATCATAAAAATTCACCCACTTTTCCCCATAGTAAAAATTAAAAAATATATATAAGATCATTTGCATCCCGCATTCCAAAGTGCTCATATTATTAAAATATAAACGTACTTATCCTGTATGGTAAATGCCGTAACAGAAAATAAAAATGTCCAATCGCTTTTTTTTTTTACCTCACCAAAAATTTTATGAAAAGTGATAAAAAAAAAAAAAGGTCATACAACACTCCTAAATGGTATCAATAAAAATTACAGATCACCCCGCAAAAAAATGAGCCCTCAGACAGCTCCGTAGATGTAACTATTAAAAAGATTTGGGGAAATAAATATGGCAATAAAAAGATAAAATACATTTTTGTTGAAAGTTTTTATTTTTCTCAGTATTAAAACAAAGGAAAAACTATAAATGTGGTATTGTTGTAATCATAATAACTTAGGGATGAGTGAATTTCATATTTTGAAATTTGAGTTTGGGTTCGGGTTGTGGTATAATCTGAATTGCGTTATACCACAGATTATACCACAACCCGAACCCAAACTTAAAAATATAAAATTCGCTTATCCCTAATGACAGTTGACAGGTTAATTTTACCGTGTAGGTAACGGCATAAGACTTACAAAATGAATATCCATTCTAATTTTAAGTAATAAGAAAGAAAGCCCCATGCGTCCCACAAAAATAAAAAAATAAAAAAAAATTGGGGTAGACTGAGAAACAAAAACAATAAAAAAAATAAAAAATCATCAGAATGCAACACTCCAAAAGGTAAAATTCTGCTCTGGTCTGATAATCTGAGATCACTACATTTTAACACATACCTTTCCTTGTGCTTCCTTGAGCTGCTTCTCTGCTGTGGCCTGTTTTACGTTAGCTTCCCGAACCATTTTGTGCGCCTCCTGGGACAAACATAAGTTGACAAATTTGACGTCCCCTGTTTTTCTAGCGGTTTACACGGAAGACATTAATGCCACATTAAAAGTAAAATGGCATCTAAAAGTTCAGAAATACAAGCACACGTTACAGTAACAAAACTGCTAATCTTACAAGAGTAGAAGCATAGGACTGAGATGCGGTTGCCATGCTCATAGTACAATTATAGTAGCATAGTTAATTCTGGCACTGCATTTAGGACTTTTCTGCGCTTGGTAATCGGCACCCATTAGGTCAAGTAAATGCCAGAGGAATTTTACTATGTTTTTCTAGGACGATGTCCAACCCTCATTAAATTTCTTAACAGTGTCTGGTAAAACTAGTTTCTGTTGTACAGAAGGGCTTGTGTTTTTTTTCTTAGAATATTTTTTTTTTGTGGAATGCTTTCCCAGCTGTAAATAAAGATTGTGTATTCTGTACAGAATACAAAGTGAACAAAAAGCAAAAAATCTTTATAAAGTCCAGATACTAAAACACACAATAAAATGCATACATTGCAACAAGTTTAGCAATCTTACAACCCAAACCATAAACACCTTGAGAAAATTAAATAACCTGGACCTAACAATAGGACAGAAAGTTGAAGAAATAAAATAAAGATTAGTATCGGTATCCTGTCAGAATACTCAGCCCATAACATCATTAATCTCATGTGAGTTAAAGGAACATCAAACCTAGAAATAATGGAGGAGAAACTTGCCCCACAGTTTGTTTCAGGAACAAACAGAAAATCCTACACAATGACAAACAGACTTGTAGCTAGCCTGCAGAGAACACAGGGGTTAATCTGCTGGTCAGTTCCATCTTCGGTTAGCGATCAGCTCAGGGGAACTGCTTAGCCAATAGGCTGGGCTTATTCATCCTATCCTACTGCTGACTGGACACAGTAGGAAGACACCTTCAACTCCAAGCTGTTTTATAGCCAAAGTACAGTGAGGAGAAGAAGGACATGGATGTTTTTTTTTTTATATACCTTATTTTTTGCTTTAAAAGACTCACCCGAAAAGACACCTAAGCTCTAGAGGAGAAAAATTATTTAAAAAATGATTTGCTCTATAACATGCTGCCTGTAGCTTACATTGCATTTTCATGGTGACGGGTTCCCTTTAAGAAACACTTCTATGCTGATAGCACTCAGATTTATATCTCTGCTATCCAGAGTTCTAGATTATCATCAATATCCCATTTTCAGGAATCTGCTTGTTTATCAACCTTGAGTCAACAAAAATGTCTGTGCATGTCCTCATCATATCCCACCTAGACTACAGCACACTCCTCTGTGACCCACCTTTTAACACACCCCTCCAATCCATTTCCAACTCCACTGCCTGGTGAAACCATGTCTCTCTCGTTCCTCTTTTACCCTCTCCCCTCTGGCAGTTCCTTCACAAGTTAACCTTTGTGTAGTGAATTCATTTAAAAATACCAACCTATCACCTCCATACATATCATCCCTAAGGTCTTCATCCTTTCCCCATGAGATGTAATCTCCAGTTCTCACACAAGATCTTCTCCACTCTTCTCTTGTCTCCTTCTCCCATTATCATCTACAAGATTTGACCCCTGCATCACTACTACTCTGTAGCTCAGTTACCCTACACATCAGATTCTCTCCCACCATCCAAACTTTCAAAAGAAAACTGGAAACCCATTCCTGCTGGAAACCTGCCATAACCCTGCCTCCGCTACTTTAGCAACTCCTGCCTGCCCCTACTGTCTCTTTCCCCTTCCCTTAGTAAGCCTGTCTAATTTACCAGTTGGTCCCTCAGTCTGCTCATGTGTATTTTACTTGCATAGTTTAATATTTCATTCATGTTATGTACTATATGTAAACTCCTCTTTTGATATGTACAGCAACCTGGGAGATAAGGGCACTAATAAGAATAATTATAAAATTATTAGCTCAAGCTTCCAATTTTCAGCAGCATGTCAGTTGCGCATCATCCACAAATCTGAGCCGCAGGCTGTGGACTGTCTTCCAGTAGTTGGGCATTGTATGACCTACTATATGGCCACTGCTAATACTGCTGTGACTTTATACAATAGTATTAGTTTGACCCAGTTAGGCTGCCTTCACAGTTTGTGTTTTTTTCTGCACTTTCATGGGTTTTAGTCGCATTTTTGCTCTAAAAACGCCACCTCCCGATGTTAGCTAAAGGTCTGTAGGGTAAATATGGAAGGACAAACACTCTTGGTAAGACACACTTGGTGGGGCAGATTTATGAAAACCATAGCAACCACAGTACAGTTTTCATTTTTCAAGAGCACTATAAGGAAATAAACTTATGCTGTGATTGGTTACTGTGGGCGCAAAGGATTTCTCTTTTAGACAGTTTCATAAATCCCCGAATTGTGTGCAGAAAACTAAACAAAAAAAGAACAAGACACAAAAACATACAGTCAGGTCCCTAAATATTGGGACATTGACACAATTCTAACATTTTAGGCTCTATACACCACCACAATGGATTTGAAATGAAACAAACAAGATGTGCTTTTACATCCAAATCAGGTGAACAGTGCAGGAATTACAACAGTTTGCATATGTGCCTCCCACTTGTTAAGGGACCAAAAGTAATGGGACATAATAAATAATCATAAATCAAACTTTCACTTTTTAATACTTGGTTGCAAATCCTTTGCCGTCAATTACAGCCTGAAGTCTGGAACACATAGACATCACCAGACGCTGGGTTTCATCCCTGGTGATGCTCTGCCAGGCCTCTACTGCAACTGTCTTCAGTTCCTGCTTGTTATTGGGGCATTTTCCCTTCAGTTTTGTCTTCAGCAAGTGAAATGCATGCTCAATTGGATTCAGGTCAGGTGATTGACTTGGCCATTGCAGAACATTCCACTTCTTTCCGTTAAAAAAACTCTTTGGTTGCTTTTGCATATGCTTTGGATCATTGTCCATCTGCACTGTGAAGCGCCGTCCAATGAGTTCTGAAGCATTTGGCTGAATATGAGCAGATAATATTGCCTGAAACACTTCAGAATTCATCCTGCTGCTTTTGTCAGCAGTCACATCATCAATAAATACAAGAGATGGGGAGCAGACACAGAGGACAGTGTGTTTTATCTTTTTCTCTCACTGTCTTCCTGTGTCTCCTTCCAATTCCTTTATATTGCTGTTCTTTGCACCAGAATGTTTAAAAACAAATTCTGGGCCTGGGGGAAAGGGTAGCCTCATAGTCTGCTCTGCTTAACCCCTATTAGGTCCGTGAGTCTTGGCTCGCTCATTTCTTTTTGGGCTTTCCAAGAGTCGCATAGTGGATACCACTTTCCACTGTTTTGGTTCTTATTAGTTTTGTCTGAACTGGGCTAGCCAGTTCTGATTGCTCGCCTTCTTTTTCTGGCGTATTGGTACCTGTTGATCTAGTCTGTTAGTGTGGTTTGTCTGACCTTTTGTTTCCCGTCTCGTCTTTTTCTCTCCCCCCCCCCCCCCGATTGTTTTCTCCCTTATTTTTTGTTTTCCACAGATCTTGGTCATGTCTGAAATCACCTTCGCATCCATCAATGCCAATGGACTGAATACGCCTGAGAAACGTTCCTCCATTCTCCGGCTCTTAGGCCCCTTTCACACGGGCGACTTTTCCGTGCGGGTGCGATCCGTGCGGCGAACGTATGGCACCCGCACTGAATCCTGACCCATTCATTTCTATGGGGCTGTGCACATGAGCGTTGTTTTTAACGCATCACTTGTACGTTCAGTGCAAATCGCAGCATGCTCTATAATGTCCGATTTTGACGTGACGCAGGCCCCATAGAAGTGAATGGGGTGTGTGAAAATCGGATGGCATCCGCAAGCAAGTACGGATGCCATGCGATTTGCACGCATGGTTGCTAGGAGACCATCGGGATGGAGACCCGATCATTATTATTTTCCCTTATAACATGGTTATAAGGGAAAATAATAGCATTCTGAATACAGAATGCATAGTAAACCAGCGCTAGAGGGGTTAAAATAAAATAAAAAATAATTTAACTCACCTTAGTCCACTTGTTCGCGAAGCCGGCATCTCCTTGTGTCTCCGCTGCTGATGAACAGGACCTGGGATGAGCTGCTCCATTAAATAGAGCTTAAGGACCTTCGATGACGTCACTCCGGTCATCACATGATCTTTTACCATGGTGAATCACCATGGTAAAAGATCATGTGACGTACCATGTGATGACCGGAGTGACGTCATCGAAGGTCCTTAACCGGTATTTAATGGAGCAGCTCATCCCAGGTCCTGTTCATCAGCAGCGGAGACACAAGGAGATGCCGGCTTCGCGAACAAGTGGACTAAGGTGAGTTAAATTATTTTTTATTTTATTTTAACCCCTCCAGCACTATTGTACTATGCATTCTGTATTCAGAATGCTATTATTTTCCCTTATAACCATGTTATAAGGGAAAATAATACAATCTTCAGAACATCAATCCCAAGCCCGAACTTCTATGAAGAAGTTCGGGTTTGGGTACCAAACATGCGCGATTTTTCTCACGCGAGTGCAACGCATGACAATGTTTTGCACTTGCGCAGAAAAAAATCGCGCATTTTCCCGCAACACACCCGGCTCTTAGCCGGGCCAAAAAAATGACGCCCGTGTGAAAGAGGCCTTATGGTGTAAAAAGGTGCAGATTGCCTCCATCCAGGAGACCCACTTTCGCAAAGACTCTATGCCGAAATTTAGTTCCCCCAGATACCCAGATGCCTACCACAGCTGCTACGACTTATCCAAATCTAGGGGTGTGAGTATCCTTATTGCCAGATCTACTCCCTGGGAATTCCTAGATTCGAGCTTGGATGATACCGGTAGGTTTCTGTTTGTCAAAGGTAAATTAGGTGGCCAGGTGTATACTTTGGCTAACATATACCTTCCTAACACAAAACAACTGAGAGCCCTGACTAGAATTCTATCTAAATTAGATGATTTTGCTGAAGGCACTCTATTGGTCGGAGGAGATCTGAATGTCGCACTGGATCCACTTGTGGATGTATCTAAAGGTTCCTCTCACTTGGCCTACTCCTATATCCGCCGTATCAGGAGCCTTCTCCATACTCATCAGTTGATAGATGTTTGGCGTACAGTCAATCCGGAAACCAGGGATTATACGTTTTACTCGGCCCCTAGAGATGTGTATTCTAGATTGGATTACTTTCTAATTAGACACTCGGCTGTTCCACTAATAGCTTCCTCCTCAATTGACCCTATCACTTTCTCTGACCACGCCATGCTGCATGTCTCCTTGAAATCTCCTCTTCCTACGGCTAGATCATGGCAGTGGCGTCTTAAGGAGTCGTTATTGCAGGATCTGGTAATCTCGCAAGACATTGACCTAGCTCTTTCCCGCTATTTTGAGGAAAACCAGGTTAATGATACCTCACCTTTGACGGTGTGGGCTGCCCATAAGTGTGTGATTAGAGGGGAGTTCATTAGACATGGAGCTCGGCGTAAGAAGGAAAGGGCACTAGAAATCTCTCAAATCCTGAAGGAAATTTCGGATTTGGAGCAGTTGCATAAACGCTCTCATGCGCAATCGGCTCGTTCAGCTCTTATACTAGCCAGATGTAAACTCAAGGATAAGTTAGACACCCGTACAAACTTTCTTTTATCCAAGGGTAGAAGACATTTCTTCGAGTATGGTAATAAATGTGGCAGGCTACTGGCCAGATCATTGAGGGAACAGAGAGCTAGGAATTACATTCCCCGTATCACTCCTCCGAGAGGTCACGCTCTGAGTAACCCCAATTCCATAACGGAGGCTTTTGCCCACTTTTATCGAGACCTTTATAATTTACCGCAGTCTACCCAAGCTGGTTTGTCATTGGATTCAGTCATGAGTACATACCTGTCAGCTTCAGGTTTACCTAAACTACCGAGTGAGGCCCTTGAGGGTCTGAATAGCCAAATTACTACTGAGGAGATAGGTGTAGCCCTAAAGTCAATGCAACCTAGTAAGGCACCGGGTCCTGACGGGCTTCCGGCCTCATACTATAAGAGATATCTCTCCCTTCTTCAAACACCTCTTACTAACGCCCTGAACAATGTGAGCTCTGGTACTCCCCTCCCGAAGGGTTATGTTACATGCTCACATTACTGTGATCCACAAGGAAGGTAAGGACCCGACCGCCTGTGCTAGTTACCGTCCCATATCTCTGCTTAATGTGGACATTAAGCTGTTTGCAAAAATTTTGGCTACACGTTTATCCCCCTTCCTATCTGATCTCATACATACTGATCAAGTTGGATTTGTCCCTTCAAGGGAGGCGAGAGACAATACCACGAAAGTGCTGAACCTGATTCATTGTGCCAAGCTACAACGCTCCCCCCTGTGTCTTTTATCTACTGACGCCGAAAAGGCGTTTGACAGGGTGGGTTGGCCTTGGTTATTTGCAGTACTTAGCCACGTGGGTATCGAGGGTCCTCTGTTATCATGGATAAGCTCTCTCTACTCCTCCCCCTCAGCGTCCACGAAAGTGAATGGAGTGCTCTCGCCTCCCTTTGAAATTAGGAATGGCACCCGTCAAGGTTGCCCTTTATCACCCTTAATTTTCATCCTGACTTTAGAGCCCCTTCTGAGATCGATAAGGAAAAACCCTGACATCTCTGGTCTGGTAGTGGGGAATCAGGAGTTTAAGATAGCAGCTTACGCTGATGATTTATTGTTTATGATTACAAATCCCAGGATTACCCTCCCCAACCTTATAACGGAATTTCAGAAGTTCCATAACTTGTCTAATTTGAAAATTAACTTACAAAAATCCGAGGCCCTTAATGTATCCATTCCAAATTCCCTTGAGGCAGATCTGGCGGGCTCCTTACCTTTCAGGTGGACGAAAGATGCCATCAAGTACCTGGGCACGATGATCCCCAAGGATCTGAAGGAAGTGTTCTCTAGGAATTATATTCCCCTATTGAGTCGGATTAGGGTGGACCTAAAGAGATGGTCCAAAGGCCTATATACTTGGTTTGGTAGGTGCGCTATATTCAAAATGAATGTCCTCCCACGCCTGTTATACTTATTCCAAACCCTCCCTATCCATATACCAGCTAGTTTTTTCAGTTCTGCTCACCGTGACCTCTTCAAATTTATTTGGGCGGGAAGGCATCCAAGGATGTCTAGATCCTTGCTGCATGTCCCGAAGGAAAGGGGGGGTCTGGGGATACCGGACTTAAGGAAATATTATGCTGCCTCCATGTTTCAACGTGTGTTAGACTGGTGCCGACACGTCCCCTTTAAAGGGACTCTGTCACCAGTTTCTAACCCCCCCTTTTAAAACTATTGTTCTCTCCATGGTGCCCTTGTCATTACAAAGCTGTTGTTATAAGATAAATCCGCCGTGTAGTTTTGATATCCTCTGGATAAGGTGCCCAGGGCGTTTCTGAAGGTCTGAATCTGCCGCTTTTCGCCGCCGCCGTTGGTGCCCAGCTCCTCCCATGATCCTTTCAGCGCCACCTCGATGTAATGAAATCCGCCTCCGGCTCTCCTCAGAATGCGCACTTCGCTCCACGAGGCAGAATCTAAAAGTCCGCACGGGCGCATCAGGCACAGGCCTGTGCGCACGCGCGGGATCTTTGAAAAGGAGGAGGGGGCACTGAGGAGAGCCGGAGGCGGATTTCATTACATCGAGGTGGCGCTGAAAGGATCATGGGAGGAGCTGGGCACCAACGGCGGCGGCGAAAAGCGGCAGATTCAGACCTTCAGAAACGCCCTGGGCACCTTATCCAGAGGATTGACAGGTTAGATAAAAGCGATTTTTATCAAAACTACACAGCGGATTTAACTTATAACAACAGCTTTGTAATGACAAGGGCACCATGGAGAGAACAATAGTTATAAAAGGGGGGGTTAGAAACTGGTGACAGAGTCCCTTTAAACAATGGATCTCTATTGAGCAACTCTCTTCCCGTACCCCGTTGGCTTTACTACCGTGGGTTGACAGGAAGACCCCGACTGAAATCTCCTCACACCCTATAATAGGCCCTACTCTACTCCAATTTGGTAAATACCGACGCATTCCAACAATATCGCCTACACCATCTCCATTGTTCCCAATTTTGGGACACCCGGACATTCCGGCAAGTATTTCGGGAGGCCCTTTTGTGCAGTGGAGACGGAGTGGGAGGTGTCGGGCGCCTTTCTTTAGGAAAACGGGACGCTGGCTTACTCACGCCGAACTGCTGGAGCAGTCCGAGCCATGTTCTTTCGGTCCTTGGAGAGCTATGCAACTGCATCACTTCCTTTCCTCTATTCCCTCTTCTCCGGATTTTGATAGAGCCCTCACTCCCTTTGAAAAAATATGCATAGGTTCAGGTGTCTATCGCCATTCTCTCGCAGAGATATACAAGACACTGGTACTACCTGACAAAGATTTCTGCCCTTCTTACGTAAACAAGTGGACTCAGGATCTACAGCTGGATATCTCCTCTGACCAATGGCTTAGAATTTTCCAATTAGCTCATAAGTCTTCCATTGCCAGTAAGTATCAAGAGGCTAGTTACAAAATCCTGTCACGGTGGTACTATGTTCCGACACGTCTCCAAAAGGATGTTTCCGACAGCGTCCCCTCTGTGCTGGCGTTGTGAATCGTCTCAGGGTTCGCTTCTACATATTTTCTGGCAATGTGACAAAATCAGGCCCTTTTGGGACTCAATTCATAGGGCTTTATCGTCCATTTTCCCTTTCAATATTCCGAATTCGCCAGTTTTTTTCTTACTGCTCCATTCGGATTTGCCCATGAGCTTACTCCGACGCTCCTGTTTGCGTCATATGGTCATTGCGGCTAGGTCTTGCGTCCCGATGAAGTGGAAATCCCCAGTTCCACCTTCCATTGAAATGTGGATTCAAAAAGTGGAGGAGATCCGGAGAATGGAGGAACTAACGGCATCCTTGAGGTGCAACAATAAGACCTTTGTTACGACTTGGACCCCTTGGTTCACCTTCCAAGATTCAGCAGAGTATAAGTCGTTGCTTACCTGAGCTGTCCTTTAAGCTTGTTTTGTCTATGCAGTCTTCCTTCGCTGGATGTGTTCCCCTCCCCCCCCCTCCCCGTATGTGGTGTGTCTTTTCCTTTTTGTCAGTCTGATTACTGTTTTCGTGTCTTGATAGGAATACTTCAAGACTAGCTACTTTTGGAGTGTAGTTTTTCTTATGTCTGCCATGTCCTTTATTATTTTGTTTGGTCGCTATCATGGTTACCGTATGCAATGTATATTCAGACTATATTGTCAGGATATCTATGTGTTACTTATATTAGTATGTCGGACTGGTTTCGGCTATGCCTTTTTGTGATATGTGATTTAACATGTTGCAAGCTTTATAATACTCTTGAAACTTATAAATAAAGAATTAAAAAATAAAAATAAATACAAGAGAACCAGTTCCATTGGCAGCCATACATGCCCACGCCATGACACTACCACCACCATGCTTCACTGATGAGGCGGTATGCTTAGGATCATGAACAGTTCCTTTCCTTCTCCATACTCTTCTCTTCCCATCACTCTGGTACAAGTTGATCTTGGTCTCATCTGTCCATAGGATGTTGTTCCAGGACTGTGAAGGCTTTTTTAGATGTCGTTTGGCAAACTCTAATCTGGCCTTCCTGTTTTTGAGGAAGTTTACATCTTGTGGTGAACCCTCTGTATTTACTCTGGTGAAGTCTTCTCTTGATTGTTGACTTTGACACACATACACCTACCTTCTGGAGAGTGTTCTTGATCTGGTCAACTGTTGTGAAGGGTGTTTTTTTCACCAGGGAAAGAATTCTTCGGTCATCCACCACAGTTGTTTTCCGTGGTCTTTTTGGGTCTTTTGATGTTGCTGAGCTCACCGGTGCGTTCCTTCTTTTTAAGAATGTTCCAAACAGTTGTTTTGGCCACACCTAATATTTTTGCTATCTCTCTGATGGGTTTGTTTAGTTTTTTCAGCCTAATGATGGCTTGCTCACTGATGGTCTCATCTTGAGAGTTGACAGCAACATATTCCAAATGCAAATAGCACACTTGAAATGAACTCTGGACCTTTTATCTGCTCGTTGTAATTGGGATAATGAGGGAATAACACACACCTGGCCATGGAACAGCTGAGAAGCCAATTGTCCCATTACTTTTGGTCCCTTAACAAGCGTGAGGCACATATGCAAACTGTTGTAATTCCTACACCGTTCACCTGATTTGGATGTAAATACCCTCAAATTAAAGCTGACAGTCTGCAGTTAAAACACATCTTGTTTGTTTCATTTCAAATCCATTGTGGTGGTGTATAGAACCAAAAATGTTAGAATAGTGTCGATGTCCCAATATTTAGGGATCTGATTGTAGTTGCCAGAAAAATACTTGTACTTATTCTGGTGTTAAATTCATGTGTGTAAGGACCATTGCATAGTATAGTATAGTACAGAGGTACTCAACTGGTGGAATCAACTGGTTGCCAGCTGTCCGGACTCCTGCAGTGGCGTGCTAAATGGGAGGGGGTGCCAGAGTCCAGAAGCAATGAGTGCTTCCATCAATACAGATGGAAGCGCTCATTGCTGAAGTGCAAGGTGCTGGGTCCTGTCACTCACCGCTCAGCTCCCCACGCTTCTCCACTCCTTCAGGCCGGGGGCACTCTGAATGGTGAAGCAGGAAGACTTATCCCTGCTCCACCATTCAGCCTGCAGGCACGGATCGCTCTGCCGGCCTGTTTGAGCGGAGCCTGCAGCCAAGAAATCTGCATAAGCTCCGTCCACACAGTGCTGCAGAGCGATCTGTGTCTGCAGGGGAGAGAGGACTGTGAGCTTCAGGAATGGGACAAGGTGAGTAGTTACTGTGTTGTTGTTTTTTGCCACAGAGGGGGCATTTCTACTCCGGATGTGGCACAATGAGCATTGCAAATGTGAAGGGGGCACAATGGGCGTTTCTACTCTGAAGGGGGCACAATGGGCGTTGCTAATGTGAAGGGGGCAGAATGGGCATTGCTAATGTGAAGGGGGCACAATGGGCATTGCTAATGTGAAGGGGGCACAATGGGCATTGCTAATGTGAAGGGGGCACAATGGGCATTGCTAATGTGAAGGGGGCACAATGGGCATTTCTACTATGGAGGGGACACAGTGCACAGAGGGCATTACTACTCTGAAGGGTGCACAGTGCACAAAAGGCATTACTAATATGAAGGGGGCAATGTGGGCATTATTACTGTGAAGGGGGCACAATGGGCATTACTACTATTAAGGGGGCACAATAGGCATTAACTTGAAGGGGGTACAATGGGTATTACTACTATTAAGGGGCATTATTACTGTGAAGGAGACAAAATCGAGATTATTACTATGAAGGTGGAACAATGGGGATTATTACTATAAAGGGGACACAATGGGGATTATTACTGTGAAGGGGGCACAATGGGGATTATTACTGTGAAGGGGGCACAATGGGGATTATTACTGTGAAGGAGACACAATGGGGATTATTACTGTGAAGGGGGCACAAAGAGCATTACAATTGTGAAGGGGCACAGATAGGGCATTACTACTGTGCAAGTGGCACAGAGAGGGCATTACTACTGTGAGGGGGTATTCATACTCTGTGGGGAGGTACTAAGGAGGCATCGCAATGTGTCAGGGGCACTAAGGAGCATCATAATGTGTGGGGGCACCAAGGGATCACCCTGCTGTGAGGGTGCATTTAGGGGTATCATACTCTATGGACAACTAAAGGGATATCATACTGTCTGAGGGGCATCATTATTGTTAGGGGGCATTGAAAAGACATTCTTACTGTTTGGTCGCAGGAAAGGAGATTAGGTGGGCTTGGAGGTGTGGTTTATGGGAAAAAAATAATGCAGCTCTATACGTCAATGGTGTTGCCCCTCCTTATATATTTTTTTGGTTTTGCAGCTCGGACTTTCATCCTACAGCAGACTCACTGTACTATAGGCATTAATACACTGAGCAACAAAATTACTGATAATTTCAAAGCTGGAAGCCTGGTCTGGATATTTAACACCTTAGGAATGCTCTATGCCCATGTGTTGATGGACAGACAGCACAGATTTTAATTTAAGTTGTGAAAATAACGTTTAAATTAAAATGTTGATCCAAAGTAAGCTATTCTGAGGTTCGGCTGCATATAGGAATGCTGGTATCATCAGATATGAATAGTAAGATCAATTAAGAACAGTTGGTTTGCTGTACATTCATGCACGTCGAATTGCGTATTTATCCCATCTGAGACAATGGGGCATATTGCTAGGATATGCCCCCATTGTCTGATAGGTGCAGGTCCCACTGCTGGGACCCGCACTTATATCGAGAACAGAGAGGGCCAAAGTGGTGGTTGGAGGACTCCGGTTCAGCCATCACCTAGTGCTCTCCCCATAGAAGTCGATGGGAGTGGCGCATGACCGGCCACTGCTCCCATTCACTTCTATGGGGCAACGGAAATAGCCAAGCCAGCGCTTGGCTATTTTCGGCGACCCCATAGAAATTAATAGAGGGCGGCTGAGCATGCGCAGTTCAACCCCCACCACTTTTGGGGCGCCATTTAGGAGATAAGTGCAGGTCACAGTGATGGACCCACACTTATTAGACAATGGGGGCATATCCGAGCGATATGCCCCCATTGTCTCAGATGAGACAACCCCTTTAATATCAAATTGATACACCATGAAAGTAAAGAATATTATTGTGGTTAAAATCAAATAGTTCCCAATACATATTATCAAAATTAAATGTGTCATACAAGACATTTTACTTATCCAGTATATCCACCTACCTCAAAAAGACTGGCTGTCAGCTCTTCCAGCTCCTGCCCCAGTTGATCCCGCACTTTGGAAAGTCTTTCACATTCTTCATCTTTCAGTTTAAGCTCCTGTGAGGAATAACACTTGGTGGTGAGACTACTGAATTCAATGCATAGATTTCTTTATGTAACATTTCAACAGATCCACAAGTGCACACATTATGGATGATGAGCATGATGTAGACTAAGCAGTGACAGTGGATTGCTGTCTTTATTCAAGATCTGTACTGTGTTGATCTGCCTGCTGGAGAGGTCATTTAACCACTTTATCTACATCTTCTGGCGGCGTGGGGTGGGGGTCCTCAATCTGCAAAGATGTATCATTGCTGCAGTAGAGGGGTTAGAGACTCCCTGAACTTTTCTGCTCTAAGAACCACCCGTAAAGAACAACTTGGGTTCTTACAGAAGACTCATGCACCACAGTCAGGGTCTGAGGAAGCGTGGATCCTGGCTATTAACCTATTGATTTCCATGGAAACACATTATCAGGTCAACGGCTTTCCTAGGGACTGCAGACGTCTCCCCCCAGTTATTTGATCAGCTATTTCCACCAGTTTTTGTGAGCCAAAACCCATGGTAAAGCCTACACAGAGATAGGGTATACGGGAAAGATCTGCACCTGTTCAGTGTTTTTTGACCGCACCTGGTTTTGGCTCACAAAAACTGATGGAAATAACTGATCAAATGACTGATGTGTGAACAAGGCCTTAAAAACTTGGGGGAAATGTCTGCAGTCAGTCATGGTGACCTACGCCGTCTGTTCAATAATGCGGCTATTAGGGCACACTAGAGTTGTCCTAACAGGCAGCCTGTGTCGTAGAGCATAAAGACTGACATAATATAATGGCATCCAGGAGTATGCTCATACGTACAAGTTTAGAATAAAGTTGTCAAATAGTAAGCCCATGATGGGATAAAAAAAAAAAAAAATATTTAATAAAATAGTTGGGAAAAAAAAAAATACACCATCATTCCATACAAAATACTTTTATTGTGGATAGAATAAAAAAATTATCATTAAGTAGCCACACAATCATAACCTGAAAATGTAATTTATCAGGTTATTTAGTGTGAACCATGAACAATATAAAAATAAAAAATGCTGAATTTTTTTCTATATTAGCACAGACGCAAACATGAAAAAAAATGTCCATCATTAAAGGGAACCTGTCATCAACTTTATGCTGCCCATACTAACAGCAGAATAAAGTAGACACAGGTGAGTTGATTTCAGTGGTCTGTCATTTATAAGTTAAAAGTAAGTGGTTGCTGAGAACCAACATCACAATCATTGCAGACTGGGCCTGGAAAAGAGTCCCGTCCACCTGAGAAGAGTCATGGTTATTCATAAATTCCTGCTCTCCTGCCCACCTGCTGATGACTGACAGTCTTCTACCTAGTTTTCTGCCTTTCTCTCTAGGAGAGAACTGCAAATTATCAGCAGATGGGCGAGAAGAGCAGGAGATTATGAATAACCAGGACTCTTCTCATGTAGATTTAAGGTCCCTTTCACACGGGCGTTGCGGGAAAATGTGCGGGTGCGTTGCGGGAACACCCGCAATTTTTCAGCGCGAGTGCAAAATATCGTAATGGTACTTCACAGAAGTTCGGGCTTGGGATCGGTGTTCTGTAGATTGTATTATTTTCCCTTATATATAAGGGAAAATAATAGCATTCTGAATACAGAATGCATAGTAAAATAGCACTGGAGGGGTTAAAAATAAATAAAAAATAATGTAACTCACCTTAGTCCACTTGCTTGCGTAGCCGGCATCTCCTTCTGTCTTCATCTTAGCTTTGTGTAGCAACAAGGACCTGTGGTGACGTTACTCCGGTCATCACATGATCCATCACCATGGTAAAAGATGGATCATGTGATGACTGTGAAGTCACCAAAGGTCCTTGTTGCTACACAAAGCTAAGATGAAGACAGAAGGAGATGCCGGGCTGCGCAAACAAGTGGACTAAGGTGAGTTAAATTTTAATTTTTTAACCCCTCCAGCGCTATTTTACTATGCATTCTGTATTCAGAATGCTATTATTTTCCCTTATAACCATGTTATAAGGGAAAATAATAATGATCGGGTCTCCATCCCGATCGTCTCCTAGCAACCGTGTGTGAAAATCGCACCGCATCCGCACTTGCTTGCGGATGCTTGCGATTTTCACGCAACCCCATTCACTTCTATGGGGCCTGCGTTGCGTGGATTAATCGCACCGCAACGCACAAAGAGGAGCATGCTGCGATTTTCACGCAACGCATAAGTGATGCGTGAAAATCACCGCTCATGTGAACAACCCCATAGAAATAAATGGGTCGGTATTCAGTGCAGGTGCAATGCGTTCAACTCACGCATCGCATCCGTGCGGAATACTCGCCCGTGTGAAAGGGGCCCAACTCTTTTCAAGGCCTGTGCTGCAATGATTATGATGCTGGTTCTCAGCAACCACTTACATTTAGCTCATAAGTGACACTCCGCTGAAATCTGCATTTCTGTCACTAATTTATGCTGCCCTCAGTGAATTAGGGAAAAAATTTAAGACAGGGGAACCTGTCACCATGAAAATGCAAAGCCATCTGAAAGGACCATGTTATAGAGCAGGAACAGCTGAGCATATATATATATATATATATATATATATATATATATATATCAATTTGTGAGAAAAGATTCAGTATATCTTGTATTCATTTAAATTCCTGCTCATTCTGGGCTTTGAAGTCCAGGAGACGTCCCTATCAGTGACTGACAGCCTTCCCTCTATGACTGTATATTCAGAGATAGCTGTCAATCGCCGATAGGGCCGCTGCCTTGACTTCAAAGCCTAGAATGAGAAGGAATTTAAATGAGTGAAATATAAGTTTCATTGAATCTTTTCCTACAAGACTGTACATCAAGCTGAGCTCCTCCTGTTCTATAACCTGCTGCTCAACCACAAGTTCAACATGGCAGGTTCCCTTTAAGGGGTTAAGACATGCAACTACACAAGATAGAATCTCCATAAATCAAATTACTTTTGTTTGCATTACTTAAGATGCCATGGTCCCTACTGGCTACAGTGTTTAGGGGGTTAAACTGTGTTATTGCTAGTCTCAATCATACCTGTCCTCCAAAAGAAGATGGCACAGGGACAGCTTTAGTGCTTGCATCATCACTATGCCATACATTTTAAAGGCTAAGGACACCTTTTGGGGGCAATTTTTTTATCATTACATTTTAATCATTTTGGTCTAAAAATAGTTTTTTTTCATTGGTATTTATCAAAAAATGTCAACAGTTGTTATCCTACCGCTCTCATGTTCAGTACATCTATCAGTTTGATAAGAATTTAGCTCAAATGAGTGTTTATGAGCCGTCAGGTGATCAGAGATAAAAGTAAAAAAATACAGCCATCAGAGCAGTTCCCTAACAGATTCAGTGTAACGTAGAAAGCAATAGTCTGTAGATTTTCAGAAAGTGAAAGCTGTAGAGGAAAAACTGTAATATATATTTTTTTTTTTACAGACCAGTTGAAAAAATGATTTTGAACCTAAAATGTAAAAGGCAGTGATGAAAAGAAAGGTGCACATCGCCTTTAAGGCGGCTGTCCTCTACTGCAAGCTTCGAGCACTGTAAATGAAATGGAGTGTGGTGACAAGGGGATAATTATTATAATAAACAATATATATTTATTGTAATGCAGTAGCTAAACAAATACAGAAGTGTAAGGTTCATGCAAACACATAAATATCAATATGGTAAATGTACACATTATGATTACTCTTTGCGCTTTAGCGAGTTCCTCCTTGAGTCGCTCATATCCTTTTTCTCTGACTTCTAGGACAGATGGGCTCCGTAAACGGGACAGGCTGTCTGTGCTCCAGTTAAGGACATCATCCTGCCCATCCACTGCATCTATCACTGCTCCCTGCAAAAATTCCCGCTCTGCTCGATTGCCGTCCTTCCTTCTTCCATGTTTGGGAGAACATGTCTGACATCCAGAGGTAGAACAAGATAAAGTGTCTGTTAGGCTGGTGCTGTAAATGATATAAAATAAATGCTTGTCAGTATAGTTTGCTGCGAGCAATGAACACATGCAAAAAACAGTGGTTTGCGTTATCTGTTTCTACAAGACAACAGTGAGGCAAGCCTATGAACTGCTAGTTTATGGAGAAAAAGGTTAAAGGTTCTCCAAGAGTATGAAATGTCCCCTCATGTGCCGGGCACCCCACATGGAATATACTAACCCCGGGGACGCTCCTGGTCCCTGCACTGCCGCTGACATCTATCTATCTGACATCTACGGAATATCGATATGTCATAAATGTTTCAGATGAGAAAAACTTTTTTTATAAGGATCAAAAAATAATAAAAAACACAATTCTGGCATCATTTTTCTCACTGCGTTCATGTTATGTTCATTAATGTATCACTCCTACGCTGACGACACACAAATCTACCTCTCTGGTCCAGACATCACCACCTTACTATCAAGAATCCCACAATGTCTATCTTCTATATCATCCTTCTCCTCTCGCTTTCTTAAACTTAACATGGATAAGACAGAATTCATAATCTTTCCCCCATCTTGTTCAACCCCCCCAACAGACCTATCACGATCAATGGCTGCACACTCTCCCCAGTCAACAAAGCCCGCTGCCTTGGAGTGACCTTAGATTCTGCCCTTTCCTTCCGACCGCACATCCAAGCCCTTTCCACCACCTGCCGCCTCCAACTCAAAAACATCTCCTGCATCCGTGCTTTCCTTAACTTTGAATCTGCAAAAATGCTTGTACATGCCCTTATTATCTCCCGCCTAGACTACTGCAACATTCTCCTCTGTGGCCTTCCATCTAGCACTCTCGCACCCCTCCAATCTATCCTCAACTCTGCTACCCGACTAATCCACCTCTCACCTTATTACTCCTCTGCCTCTCCCCTCTGCCAATCCCTTCACTGGCTCCCCATTGCCCAACGAATTCACTTCAAAGTACTAACAAACACATACAAGGCCGTCCATAACCTGTCCCCTCCCTACATCTCTGAGCTACTTTCCCGATACACCCCCACACGCACTCTCCGATCCTCACAAGACCTCCTTCTCTCCTCTTATCGCCTCTTCCCACAATCGACTCCAAGATTTCTCCCGTGCATCCCCCATACTCTGGAACTCGCTACCCCAACATATCAGACTCTCACCTACAGTGGAATCCTTCAAAAGAAACCTGAAAACCCACCTCTTCAGACAAGCCTACAACCAGTGACCCTGCTGCCTCTATACCGCCATGACCAACTTCACCCACACCTACTGTGTCCTTCTCCCATACCATGTAGATTGTAAGCCCTCACGGGCAGGGCCCTCTCTCCTTCTGTACCAGTTTGTAACTCATCTTGTTTATGATTAGTGCAATTGTCTGTATTATATATGTGCACCCCTTATCACATGTACAGCACTATGGAATGAATGGCGCTTTAATAATAAATAATAATAATAATGTTGGACAAATAATGCATTTGTTTTATAGTACAAGTGATTGAATACCAAATATCTAGTTTGTGTTTTTTTCCTTTTTAAATATTTCTAAACACTTTATTGTCTAAGTTTTTTTCTTCTTCTTTTAATCCCACTATATTACTTGAGGACTCAATTACTAATAATAATCCACAATACTTCTGTGTATTATGGCTGTCAGTCTTATGCTAGTGGATGTGAAAAGATGGCAGCAATGGGAGCCTACACAAGGCCACCACGGTCATCAGAACATTTTAGCACACTGTGATTGCATTGTAATGTGGGGTTGGTGGTGCCTCTGTCACACAGCACATTCACGATGCAGAGAGAAAGTGAACCCTTGATAAGGGGTGTTGTGCAGTAGCTTGTTTTGGGCTTTAGAGAACAATCATATTCCACTTTTATATTTTTTCATTGATGTATACCATATATATATATGTTGTTTTTTTGCGGGACAAGTTGAAGTTTTTATTGGTACCATTTTGGGGTACACATAACTTGCTGATTAACTTATATTGATTCTTTTTCAGGTGGGGGGGGGGTTAACAGCAATACTGCCATTTAGTTTTTAACGTTATCAATTTTGCAGTGTCCATTTTTATGCATAAATAACATAACTTTATTTTCGGAGTCACTTCTATTACAGCAATAGCAAATACATAAAGTATTTTATTTTTAAGTTTTATCCCTTTTGCATTGATATCATTGAGGTACATAACTGAATCATAAACATAAATCATTTAATTCCCATGATAGATCATCAATATCAGATCGGCGGGAGTCTGACTTCCAGCACCCCAGCCAATCAGCTGCTTGAAGAGAAATCAGCTATGACCTATCATTGAGGATTAAATGGCAGGGATCAAAGTCATCCCCAATATTAGCTGTTGCCGCGCAGTTTCAACTATGATTGTACAACCCCTTTTTTATGGGAATTTGCAGAGGGCGTTATTTGGGCATGCACTGTGCTGGTGCTGTTTACTAGAGGCACTTGAGTAGCACTGTTTATGTGGTACACCCTGCTGGGGTTGTTTATGCGGGTGCTCTCTTGCAAATTATATCTGCTGCCATAGATTTTCAGACCTTCTGCGATGGCTAGGCTGTACAGCCTGGGACTTGCTGTACTACCAAAGGCAGTGACACCAGATTTGAAAAATTATCAGCCATGCAGGCTACTGTGTGCCCTAAAACAGCAGCCCACTAGTACTGCATATGGCTTCTAACTACCCACTCTTTGGGCTGCTTGGGTACTTGAGTATTCTAAGTTCTAAAGCAAGGGCAGGAGGTGGCACTGTTTCTTCCTTTGGGGTCCGTCACAGAGTATGACTCGGGCTCACTAGTGGAGCAGCAGTTCCTGCTCACAGCTTCTACACCAATCAGTTTAACAATACTGCTCCACGGTGCGCAGAGAGGGGAAATCACTCGTCTCTTTCCTCCTCTGCCTTGTTAATGCTGCAGCCTGCTGCACACAGTACCCAGACCCTCTTCGCTTATGATCTGGTTAACTGGTGGGGGAAGGTAGCCGGGGAATAAATAATAATTCAAAAATTTCTCTGGCACTACCTACTACATGCTGGCACCCTAGGCACTGGACCTCCAGTGCCTCGTTGAAAGTAGAGCCCATGCCATTGCAACACCTTGATTCTTTTCTTTTTTTAAAGGGAACCTGTCACCTGGATTTTGGGTATAGAGCTGAGGACATGGGCTGCTAGATGGCCGCTAGCACATCCGCAATAACCAGTCCCCATAGCTCTCTGTGCTTTTATTGTGTAAAAAAAAACGATTTGATACATATGCAAATTACCTGAGATGAGTCAGAGCTTGAAAATATGACTCTTCTCTGGTCACACAAGTAAGATATGACTCTTTTATGTTAATTTGCATAAAAGTCGGGAAGTACAAAAATGCATAATACTTATTGAATTAGTCTGCAAATGAAATTAAAAGTGTAATTTATATGTTTAGGGTAACACAATGAAAATTTAGAAACGCTCAGTGAGGGTAGCATAGTAGAGGTGACAGGTTCCTTTTAACCATTCTGTTGTACATTTACTTGGCATCATTGTCCTGTTGAATGACCCAATTTCAGCCAAGCTTTAGCCGTTGATAAATTCCCTGACATTTGACAATGACTGCAAGGTGCCCAGATCCTGTGGCTACAAAACAAGTCTAAATGCCAGGGGTCTACAGAGCCAAAATTCTGTTACAGGCTAAACTGGTTGCCTTGTCGACCAGTCCAGCTCCAGGTGGAGCTATCAGTGAGTGAAGCTGGAAGCCAAGCCAATGAGGTTCCTGGGTCAGCGTCAAATCCCAGAGCTAGGCAGGGTATTTTAGTCTGCTACTCAGTCACGGCCAGCTATTGATTACTGCATGTGTCCTGGCTCTGAACCTCTGATTTGTAGCTGAATGCTAGTCCTGCTTGTTAGCCTCCTGTACCAACCGTGGCTTGATCTTTTGTATTAACCCCTCGTCTGCCGTAGTCTCTTCTACTTGTACTCTGACCATGGCTAGTTTCTGGATTAACCCCTTGTCTGCAGTTTGGGATCTATCTATCTGAACCTGCTTATATACTACTGTTTTCACCTTGGCCTGCTTCTAGAGAGCTCGCAATGGTTTTCTGCTACCTTACTCCCCAGACGTAAGCTGGGTCCACAGCAGCCAAGGCCTTGTGGCAGGTTACCTAGGGGTAGCCTTAGCTTCCTATTAACTGGGATGGTTAAGGAAGACCAGGAGCAGTTACTAAGTTCTCTCTATTTGCGACATTTTAACACCAATGGCACTAAAACTAGACTTTTTAAAACTAAAATGCGCCATTTCAGCCAACCCTGCCAGATCGCACTTGAGACTTTTTGGAATATATTTGCCACAGTGGTAAATTGCAACTTTTGTCTCAGACTCAGGACGTGTTTGTTATTATTTTGTTTTTGTTGCATGTCCATTTAGGGTACTTTCACACTAGCGTTATTCTTTTCCGGCATAGAGTTCCGTCCTAGGGGCTCAATACCGGAAAAGAACTGATCAGTTATATCCCCATGCATTCTGAATGGAGAGCAATCCGTTCAGGATACATCAGGATGTCTTCAGTTCAGTCATTTTGACTGATCAGGTAAAAGATAAAACCGCAGCATGCTACGGTTTTATCTCCGGCGAAAAAACCTGAAGACTTGCCTGAATGCCTGATTCGGCATTTTTTCCCATAGGAATGTATTAGTGCCGGATCCAGCATTCAAAGTACCGGAATGCCGGATCCGTCCTTCCGCATGTGCAGACCGGAAAAAAAGGTGAAAAAAATAAATGCCGGATCCGTTTTGCCAGATGACACCGGAAAGACGGATCCGGCATTTCAATGCATTTTTTTGACTGATCAGGCATTTTTAAGACTGATCAGGATCCCGATCAGTCTTACAAATCAGTTGGTGACGGAACTGCTTGCCTTATCACTCTGCCGCAAGTGTGAAAGTACCCTTACTGACAAAACCCTGCAGTTTAGCTCATTTCTATTAGAAAAAAATTAAATGCCTCCTGTTTTAATACTTACCCATCACCTGTTCTCACAAGTAGGTTCTCTTTTCAGAAATGCAACTTTTTGACAAAAAGTTGCATCTTTCTGCCATAAATGCGACTTTTTACACAAACCACCACCACATAAGCTTAATTGTCCGCAACAATTAGAGCCATTTCTGCCGATAAGAGGATAACCGAGGTGTAATATGCACCAATTTGATAGCCCCGACCACTTTGACAATTATAACTCATTTCTGGCGTGATGCATGCTGAAAAATTCTTGAGAAAACTGTTGATATATTTGGCACAAATCAGAACAACATTGTTTTTGGCGCATTTTAAACCATAGTTCTGGTGCAACATGCCTAATAAATGTCCCCTAGATGTCCACTCCTAGGGAGATTAACAACAGTCCTGAATTTTCTTCATTTGTAGATAACTTATTTAACTATGGACCGATGCACAATACTTTTGTACCCTTTTCCTACTTCATGCATCTCTGTAGCACATTGTCTCAGGCATGGTTCACACTAATCAATCTTTCTTGAATAAACAGATGTCAGTAACCAGGCTTCGTGTGCCTTTATCACATGGTCAAAGCACCTGAGAAACCACACTTCAAATCTTAGCTCCTTAACTAAAACTCATTTTGCCGATCACCTCTTGGACAAGTCATTAACAAACAGGCTCATGTAGGCTAGGATCACATCTGTGGCGGAGGTTTCCAACAAAAGGGGGGGGGGGGGATTCTGCTGCATGCAGTGGTATTTTGTCCACCGATCGGTTACAATAGCAGCCAGGACGCTTACTGAAGCCCTGGCTGCCATGGTAAGCTCCCTGCTGCTGTGTGTACTACGCACAGGGCAGCAGGGAGAGTGTGAGATCCTATTCACCCTCATAGAGCTCTATTAGGGTAAATGAAAAGATCCCAGGTTCTAGCCCCTAAGAGGACTAATAGTTATTAAATACTGTAAAAAAAAATATATATATTGAGTATAAATCACCCCCTTTCCCAATTTTACATATAAAATATATAAACAATAAATAAACTTATTACATATCGTCACGTCCGAAAAGTCCAAACTATTAAAATATTTCAAAAAAGTGTCCTATGCGGTGAGCGCCGTATCAGAAAAAATAAAAATAAAAACTGCGCGATTCACCTTGTACCCGCAAAAAATAGGATCGGACTGTTCTATTTTGGGCCGGACGTTCCATAAAATGCGGAATGCACGCGGCTTTTATTTTTTTCGTGTGGTATCGAATGGTATCGAGTATCGCAATACTTTTTTATGGTATCAAATCCGAATAAACCCTAGTTTTGGTATCAAAACAACCCTAGTGCTGGCAGTGCCTGGGATGTGCTGGATCCAGGGATTCTGGTATTCTGTTCCTATGCGGCCACAGATGTGAACCTACCCTTACTATTTACTATTAAAAAAACATGAGCAGTACATCTGTTCATTGTTATTGTGCTTGTCTGGAATTGTAACTTAGATAACAATCAGACCACACTTTACTGGCAATCAATGCAGATATTCAAGTAATACTTGCGTTATTCTTTTATGGCATTGAGTTCAGTCCTAGGGGCTCTATACAGGAAAATAACTGATCAGTTTTATCCTAATACATTCTGAATGGAGAGAAATACATTCAGGATGCATCAGAATGTCTTCAGTTCAGTCTTTTTGACTTGCCCCGGTTTTATCCCCGTCCAAAATTCCGGAACACTTGTTTTCCCATTGAAATGCATTAATGCCGGATCTGGCCCCGAATGTTCAGGCAAAACAGATTCGGCATTGCGGTCTGCGGATTCTCAGGCCACAAAAAAAATTGAAAAAAATAAATAAATGCCGGATCCATTTTTCCGGATGACTCCGGCATTTAAATGAATTTGTCATACGGATCAGGATCTTGATGCGTCTGACAAATACCATCAGTTTGCATACATTTTGACGGATCCGGCAGGCAGTTCCGGAAATGGAACTGCCTGCCGGAATTCTCTGCCGCAAGTGTGAAAGTTCCCTTACTTTTTCTTACATGTACAGGTCGGCTCCAGCAGAGTGGGAGCTTCTCTTACAAGAGTAGAATTAAAGCAGTCTTCCAGTCACAGCTAATAAATGAATATATTCCAATATACTTCCTGCATCAATTCCTCGTGGTTTTCAGGATCTCTTAGCAGTCATTTAGTAGGAACTTTCACCGTTTACTCTTAAGGGGCAAAACGTTCTTCTAGTCATATGAATGAAGGACTGCACCTTGAAACACCAGGTTGATATGTTGATACAGGAAGTATACTGGAACACTGTGTAACTTGACATTATACAAAGAATAACATTTGCTGACCCCAGAAGCCTTCCTTTAAAAGATCACTGTAAATCTGACAGGTCTCACCTTTTCCCTGTAAGGTCCCGACAGTTTAAATGCCTTGGAGAGGAATATACAGGCTGCGTTGGTAGGTCTGATGCATTTAATGTGTTTGGTTGGACAGGGTTTGAAGTGACACCTAAATGTCTGTAGAGGACATTAGGCGAGGTAGTAGGTTCCTGAGGTTTTATATCAATAACACCAACATCTGGAGTTGTGGGTGAAGCAAGGTTCACTTCGTGAAAACCTTCAAGGGGGTCGCTAGCCATAGTAAACACATCATCCAAAGACCTGAAAAAAAATAAAATAAAATAAAATCACCATCAACTTTTTAATCAACTGCAAACATCACCTAGATGAGCATATTCCCCAGCTCCCTCATGGTGGCGGCAGTGCTCCGATTCCCCAACTCAACCTTCATTCAGAGGAGAAAGAAACTGAATAAAGATATATACAGGTTTGATGAGGTTAGCAGCTCACTGACAAAACTTGCCATTTTTTTCTTAATTAGACTTGCTTTTTCCTGTCTGCAAGCAGTAATGCTATGCCGACAGCCCGTAACAGGTGTGAGGGTCACCCTTTGTTACCCCTTCATGGAATATACCAGCCAAAAGGAAATACAATCGCACCGTTCTCAGAGAATAACCGAAAAAAGAAACCTATTCTGTCAAGGGCATGGCTTATCTGCTTGCAACTTTATCCTGATTAACTGTAATGCTCTTTAGAGCAGCCAGCTAGCGGTGTGCAAATCTCAGTGTGCCCTTATTACTGCCGCTGGTAGAATTTACAACTAAATCATATGAATTATATAATTTTGCAGATCATATGTATTCCACTTAGACAGATTTGCACACTATTGGAAAAAGTGACGGCCTCTCTGGTGGCCAGGACCGTGGGAGCGCATATAGGCACACATGCGCTACCATGGGGACCATAACCCCTGGAATGAGCAGTGTATAATGTGATGAAAAAATGAATCCAGATAGCAAAGAAAGCAATATGGACAATCACAATACATTAGTAAGTGCCTTGTATTAAAGTCCTCTACATGATAAATGATTTGCTGAAACGAGACAGCCCCTATAAAGTGGTATTCCAGGTTACAGAAAGCCATCTCCTATCCACAGGACAGAGGATAAGGCCTCTTTCACACTTGCGTTGTCTGGATCCGGCGTGTACTCCACTTGCCGGAATTACACGCCGGATCCGGAAAAAACGCAAGTGTACTGAAAGCATTTGAAGACAGATCCGTCTTCAAAATGCTTTCAGTGTTACTATGGCACCCAGGACGCTATTAAAGTCCTGGTTGCCATAGTAGGAGCGGGGAGCGGGGAAGCAGTATACTTACAGTCCGTGCGGCTCCCGGGGCGCTCCAGAGTGACGTCAGAGCGCCCCATGCGCATGGATGACGTGCCATGCGATCACGTGATCCATGCGCTTGGGGCGCCCTGACTGTCACTCTGGAGCGCCCCGTGAGCCGCACAGATGGTAAGTATACTGCTCCCCCGCTCCCCGCTACACTTTACCATGGCTGCCAGGACTTTAGCGTCCCGGCAGCCATGGTAACCATTGAGAAAAAGCTAAACGTTGCATCCGGCAATGCGCCGAAACGACGTTTAGCTTAAGGCCGGATCCGGATCAATGGGCATTAATTCCGGCTCCGGCCTTGCGGCAAGTCTTCAGGATTTTTGGCCGGAGCAAAAAGCGCAGCATGCTGCGGTAATTTCTCCGGCCAAAAAACGTTCCGTTCCGGAACTGAAGACATCCTGAACGGATTTCACTCCATTCAAAATGCATCTAAATGCGCAAAAAAAAGTTACATTTATTTTTACACTATTTAGACATTAAAAAAATATCTATACATATGGTGTATCGTTGTAATCGTACTGACCCAGAGAATTAAAGGGTAACTGTATTTTTTTATTTTATTTGCTAGTTTATTAGAGCTAGGCATGTATACCTGAGTTAGTCTGTCAATGATTGTCAAAAGATCTGTAATTACCAGATTTCATTAATGTCCTGTCCCTTTCCACTGCTCCCTTAAAAGGCCGTTGCTAGGGCTTGTCTGTCTTCCTTTTAGTATAAACAGAAGATAGAGGGGCGGTCTTCCACACTGCATGCCTGCATTAGACTTCAGAGTGAGGAGGCGTGTCTCTCAGTAATCCAATCTGGCTACAGCAAGTGTGAATGGGAAGTGAGGGATAGCAGTTTTGGCCTCAAAGAACTGGCAGAAGAGCCATCTTGAGAAGGTCCGCATATTGTAAATGTTTAAACAGCCGTAACTAAGGGAAAAACTCAAGGAAAACAGTGGTATGTGAAGAAACTAAAGATTGCTTTATGCATAATGCTGCTGCATCAGTAACATATGCCAAAATTGTTTTTTTTTTATGAAAACATGACAGTTACCCTTTAAGGGCATGGGTCAGTTTAGCCAGAAACTGAACATTGTGGGAACAAAACCCGTAAAATGGTGGAGGAATTGCGTTTTTTTCCCCCAATTCCACCTCATTTGGAATTTATTTACCGCTTTCCACTACACTGTATGCCATAATTAATGGTGGCATTAAAGTACAACTTGTCCCGCAAAAAACAAGCCCTCAAACAGCTATGTGAACAGAAATATATAAAAAAGAGTTATGGCTCAAGGAAGATAGGAAAGAAAAATGAAAACGCGAAAAACTAAAAAAAACTCTGGTATCCTAAGTGTTAAAAACAGGCAGCAAATCACATATAGTAAGAGGTTTCCATAATCATAAAAATATCACAAACTGGTCTTGTGATATTTTTACGATTATGGGAACCTCTTACTATATGTGTTTTAAACCCGTATTCAATAAAGCTTTATATTTCGTTATATTAAACCGTGGAGGAGCTTATAGGCGATATTTCCAATTGAGTTTTTTCCATTATTTTGACAGCCCAGGTGATTATTGTGTTGGTGTATTTACAATTCAACAACAACTAACAATTTATTCATTTGGATAAATGATTTTTACAATCAAGCGTTTTCAGTACAATCCTACATAAATTCACACTACAAGATTACCGTACTGTCTACCATAAATCTTTGTAACAGTGACCTACTGGTCTAAATGCGCTGTGCTTCTACTATTCCTATATACTAGATCTCCGCAGCAGAAGACAAACGACTGCCACCACAGATGGTGGGTAAATGTTGCTTTAAGACAGCAATGTGATGAATGTAACCTTCTGTACGCTCTTCTCATGTTGCAGTAAATTACTTTTGATAATTATCCTTGCAATAGAAATGAACAAAATCTGTCTTGGCCAGGGGTAAAATTACATGGTACTAGAGCTGCTCATGCATCTTTTAGACCTTTCCAGTGGGAAGAGGCAAGCAGGAACACAAAGGCCTCCTATACGGCAATGCACGAGAGCTGCCAATAGAAGGGTGAGAGCGGTGACCCCACAGCAGATAGCAGTGCCAGCATCCAATAGCCAGGCCCCTAAGAGTTATGGACATATTGTACATGAAACCATCACGGTCATATAAGTTTGTGTTAAAATTAAAATGGACAGAAGTTTATCACTGAAGATTTCCAGTTTTGCAGATATACGAGCATCACATCCAAACACTGGTGATCCTGCCAAGATTTTCTATTGCTCTTTGTTCCTTTAGGCCCCTTTCACACAGGCGATAATTCAGTGCGGGTGCAATGCGTCAGGTGAACGCATTGTACCCGCACTGAATCCGGACCCATTTATTTCAATGGGGCTGTGTACATGAGCGGTGATTTTCACTGCATCATTTGTGCGTTGCGTGAAAATCGCAGCATGTTCTATATTCTGTGTTTTTCACGAAACGCAGGCCCCATAGAAATGAATGGGTCTGCGTGAAAATCGCAAGCATCCGCAAGCAAGTGCGGATGCGGTGCGAATACACGCATGGTTGCTATTAGATGATAGGAGTGAAAGCAACCCCGGAACCCATTAAAGTGTATTCCCTGTATTATTTTCCCTTATAACATGGCTAAAAGTGAAAATAATAGCATTCTTAACTAAACATTCTTGTAACTAAAATGTGGATTAAGGGGTTAAAAATAAAAAATAATTAACTCACCTTATCCAATTGATCGCACAGCTGGCATCGTCTTCTTGCTTCTTTCAGGACCCGCAAAAAGGACCTTTGATGATGTAATCGCGCTAACCACATGAATGAAAATAGAAATCTTACGTCATCAAAGGTCATTTTGCAGGTACTGAAAGAAGACAATGCCGGCTGCGCGAACAAGTGGATGAGGTGAGTTAATGTTATTTTCTTTTTTTAACCCCTCAGGCACATTTTTGTAAGCATTCTGTATTTTCCTTTATAACCATGTTATAAGGGAAAATGATAAAATGAATTGAACACCTAACCCAAACCTTAGTGAAGAAGTCCGGGTTTGCGTGCAAAACGCATTGCACTCACACAGAAAAAACTGAACATCGGAACGCAATCACAGTCAAAACTGACTGCAATTGCATGCCTACTCGCACGGTTTTCCCAGAATGCACACGCGACGCACACCAGCAAGTTACAACATTATATAAGCAATTAATGCAATAATGGGCAAACCTAGCCAATATATTAAATATAATACAATACGCCGGCCTGTTGTAACACATTAAAGGGCTGTCCAGCTAGTTCTAGTGAATGGGAGGTGAGTCGCCTGCTTCAGATAGTGTCAGGCTACTTTCATACTAGCGTTTTCCCTTTCCGCTATTGAGATCCGTCATAGGGTCTCCATAGCAAAGGAAAACGTTTCAGTTTTGTCCCCATTCATTGTCAATGGGGACAAAACTGAACTGAAGGGAGCGGAGTCACCAGAATGCATTCCGTTCCGTTTCATTGCATTCCCATGTCGCACACAAAAGCGCTGCAAGCAGCGTTTTTGAGTGTGTCCTGGGATTCAAACCAAAATGGATCCGTCATGACTAAAACCATTGTAAGTCAATGGTGGACAGATCCGTTTTCTTGTGTGTCAGAGAAAACAGATCTGTCTCCACTGACTTACATTGTGAGAGACGGATCAGTCTTGGCTATTTTAGAGGTAATACAACCGGATCCGTTTATAACGGTTGCAGATGGTTGTATTATCAGTAACGGAAGTGTTTTTGCTGATCCATGACAGATCCAGCAAAAACGCTAGTTTGAAAGTAGCCTTAGTTTGATGGCTCCTGCTAGGAGCTGTTCGTGAGGGGTGCAAGAGTGTTGGACACCCACCACACTGATATTGATGATCTATTCAGCAAAATGCTGGGAGTGACCCAAGTGTACGGAACAGCACCTGTGCAAGCCCTCGTATTCATGAGCTCCCAGCTCTTCCAATCCATGGCTGCTGATTGCAGTAGAGAAGAAATTGCCAATCAGCAGCCAGGATGGGGCAGATCATGAAAATAAGGACTCATCGGTATATATTAGGACTTAGGGCAGCAAAAAAAATACGGATTCCTTTCAATGAATGAAAACCATATCAGAACTGTTCTTCAAGACATATAATAATTCTTTAGTCTGTCAGTTACATTTAGGGCTCGTTCACACGACCGTTCCATTTTTTGTGGTCTGCTAATTGCGAATACGCAAAAAACAGAAGCCGCCCGAGTGCCTTCCGCAGTTTGCGGAACGGAACAGGAGGACCATTAAAGACATGGCTATTATTGTCCGCAAAACAAATAAGAATAGGACAGGACTCAATTTTTGTGGGGCCACGGAATGGAGCAACGGATGCGGACAGCACACAGAGTGCTGTCCGTATGTTTTGCAGACCCATTGAAATGAATGGTTCTGTATATGGACCGTATGCGGAATGCAGAAAACGGCCCGTATACGGAACGCAAAATACGTTCGTGTGAACGAGCCCTTACTGTATTACCTAAGATTTGTAAGGATTTCTACAGTATAAATATATCTGGTTTGAAACTTTGTTGTTGGGGGATGTTAAAAAGCTCAGTTATATTTCTAGAATGGATTTCTCTCCCTGATACGACCAGCAGAGCAGTCAGCTATCTAAGGCCCTGTTGACAAAGTATCATGACACAATGAAGATTATTGTCAACCCAAGCACAACTACTGTGTGATCATGCCACAAGGTTTGCTACATCAACAAACAAGATCCTTAAAAGGTAGCACACCTCTCTCAGGAACACTAAACATAGAACATATCCCAGGAACGGTTTCATTCATTTCTCATTTCCTTTGATCCTATCTCACATTACTCTGTGTATCTTTGAGGATGTGGTAGGCAGAAGGAAGAGATCAACACGGGACAGCAAGATAAGCCAACACATAAGGTCTGATTGCAGCGTGTAAAAAGATACGTATTCATAGGCTGTGCGTACACTTAATAGTTAGATAAATCTGAAAGCGGATCCGAAGGAAAAACTGCACAACAAAAAAGGCCCGAAACGAGCAGATTTTTGAAAAATGACTGAATGGCTGAAAGCCTCAGGTAAAGCCAGCAGCATAATCAGCATGGAACAGATTGAAAACCCTCAGCACAAGTTAGGCTACTTTCACACTAGCGTTCGTCGGTCCGCTCGTGAGCTCCGTTTGAAGGGGCTCACGAGCGGACCCGAACGCAGCCGTCCAGCCCTGATGCAGTCTGAATGGAGCGGATCCGCTCAGACTGCATCAGTCTGGCAGCGTTCAGCCTCCGCTCCGCTCGCCTCCGCACGGACAGGCGGACAGCTGAACGCTGCTTGCAGCGTTCGGGTGTCCGCCTGGCCGTGCGGATCCGTCCAGACTTACAATGTAAGTCAATGGGGACGGATCCGTTTGAAGATGCCACAATGTGGCTCAATCTTCAAGCGGATCCGTCCCCCATTGACTTTACATTGAAAGTCTGGACGGATTCCGTCCGAGGCTATTTTCACACTTAGCTTTTTTTTTGCCATTTTAATGCAGACGGATCCGTTCTGAACGGAGCCTCCGTCTGCATTATTATGAGCGGATCCGTTCAGAACGGATCCGCCGGAACGCTAGTGTGAAAGTAGCCTTAGTGTACACTGTGGATTTTGTCTGCAGCATGTGGATGATATTCCTTAAGGGGGTTTTCCAAGATTTTAATACTGATGACCTATCCTCTGGATAGATCATCAGTATCTGATCAGTGGGGTTCCAACACCCAGGACCTCCGCCGATCAGCTGTTTGAGAAGGCACCGGCACTTGCAGTCGCACTGTGGTCTTCTTGCTGCTTTCCCTAGGGCTAGTGATGAAATGTTCACCAGTCACATGGCTTAGGAGCAGCTTAGGGGGTTAAAATGGGGCTGAGCTGCGATATCAAGCACAGCCGCTATACCATGTACAGCACTGGGCTTGAAAAACACAGAGAAGGACGTGACACTCACAGGAGCGCCAGTGTGGGACCCCCACTGATCAGATACTGATGACCTACCCAGAGGATGGGTCATCAGTATAAGGCCGAATGCACACGGCCATGTTCCGTGGCCGAGAGCGGTCCGTGGTATGCCGGGCTGGATTTCTGTTCAGAGCAGAAGCGCACGGCGTCATTGGTTGCTATGACACCGTGCGCTTCATATTGCCGCTGCACTACAGTAATACACTCGTATAGTAGAGCTTCAACATGCAACAAGAAGAAATGAGAATCAGACAAAATATGTTTTGAGCATTCAATTAATTGAAAATAACGATTAAACTGAAACAGGCTGTTTTTCAGCTGATCCAAATTTTAGGACCACATGCCTTTAAAAAGGCCAAATCTGTGCAAAGATGTGGATTCATTGTCATTTTCTGTCAGGTAGTCACACGTTGTTATGGCAAAGGCAAAAAAACTCTCCCTTTTTGAACGTGGTTGGGTTGTTGAACTGCATAAGCAGGGTCTCTCACAGCGCGCCATCGCTGCTGAGGTGGGATGCAGTAAGACAGTCATTTGGAATTTCTTAAATGATCCTGAGGGTTATGGAACAAAAAAGTAAAGTGGAAGACCCAAAAGAATTTCATCAGCACTGAGCCGGAGGATCCAATTGACTGTCCGTCAAGACACTGGACGATTCGCGACCCAAATTAAGGCCCTTACTGGTGCCGACTGCAGCCCCATAACCATCAGACGGCATCTGAGACTGAAGGGCTTCAAAAACAAAAAACACCTTCAAAAACCTCGTCTCCTTGAACGCCACAGAACTGCTCGTTTGGACTTTGCAAGAAAGCACCAAACATGGGACATTCAAAGGTGGAAGAAAGTTTTATTCTCTGATGAGAACAAATTTAACCTTAATGGTCCTGATGGTTTCCAACGTTACTGGCATGACAAGCAGATCCCACCCGAGATGTTTTCTATGTGCCACAGTGGAGGGGGCACCATAATGGTCTGGGGTGCTTTTTCCTTTAGTGGAACAATAAAGCCTCAGGAAGTGCAGGGGCGTCAAACGACCGCTGGCTATGTCCAGATGTTGCAGAGAGCATTCCTCATGACTGAGGGCCCTCGTCTGTGTAGTAACGACTGGGTTTTTCAACAGGACAACGCTACATTACACAATGCCCGCAGGACAAGGGACTTCTTCCAGGAGAATAACATCACTCTTTTTGCCCCATCCTGCGTGTTCCCCTGATCTACGGTAAATCCAATTGAGAACCTTTGGGGATGAATGGCAAGGGAAGTTTACAAAAATGGACAACAGTTCCAGACAGTAGATGGCCTTCGTGCGGCCGCCTTCACCACTTGGAGAAATTTTCCCACTCACCTCATGGAAACGCTTGCATCAAGCATGCCGAAACTAATTTTTGAATTGAAACAATAACGGCGGAGCTACTCATTACTGAGTTCATGTTTGGAAGTTGGATTTCTGTTTTGTGGGGGGTAGTTTTTTTGGGAGGTGTGGTCCTAAACTTTTGATCAACTTAAAAACAGCCTGTTTCAGTTTATTCGTTGTTTTGATTAAATTGAATGCTCAAATGTTTTGTCTCACCCCCATTTCTTCTTGTTGCATGTTGAAGCTCTACTTGGAACCTTGTTAAGATCCAGCCATGCTAAATATTATTTTTTGCCATTTTTCAAGTGGTCTTAAACTTTTTATCAGGACTGTATCTCTAGCTGTTACCAACTCTGAAATATAAAGAGCTAAAGCAGCCCTCCCCCTTTGAGCTGGCCGTGACCTCATCTAGCCTGGAAAATAAGGGGCAGTAGGCGAGCTGACAGGCTGCAGGGAAAAGAGAAAAACAAATCTAAAAAATATATAAATTTGGCAACTTTATTCTGACCAACAGAGTAAAAATTATATTATTTATACCACATATCAAATGCCAAAAAAATAAATCCCAGAAAATGTTAAAATTGCTATTATTTATGTTGTTAAATACACTAAAAAGTTGTTTAATACACTACAGGTGCATCTCAATAGATCATTAAAAAGTTAATTTCAATAATTCAATTCAAAAAGTTAAAACTCATTTTATAGATTCATTACATACAGAGCGACCTGTTTCAAGCATTTATTTCTTATAATGTTGATGATTGTGGCTTCCAGCTAATGAAATCCCAAAAGTCAGTATCTCAGAAAAAGAATAAGACCAATTTAAAAAAATATATATTTTTAATACAGAAATGTTGGCCTACTGAAAAGCATGTACTGTACATGCACTCAATTCTTGGTTGAGGCTCCTTTTTATTATTATTATTTATTATTAAAGCGCCATTCATTCCATACCGCTGTACATATGAAAAAAGGTATACATACATAATACAGACAATTGCACTATGCATAAACATGACGAGCTACAAACTGGTACAGAAGGAGAGAGGGCCCTGCCCGTGAGGGCTTACAATCTACATGGTATGGGGCAAGTACACAGTAGGTGCGGGTAAAGTTGGTTATGGCGGTATAAAGGCAGCAGGGTCACTGGTTGTAGGCTTGTCTGAAGAGGTGGGTTTTCATGTTTCTTTTGAAGGATTACACTGTAGGTGAAAGTCTGATATGTTGGGGTAGCGACTTTCAGAGTGTGGGGGATGCACGGGAGAAATCTTAAAGGCGATTATGGGAAGAGGTGATAAGAGGCGAGAAGGAAGTCTTGTGAGAATCGGCGAGTTTGTGTAGGGATGTATCGGGAAAGTAGCTCCGAGATGTAGGAAGGGGACAGGTTGTGGACGGCCTTGTATGTATTTGTTAGTATTTTGAAGTGAATTTGCTGGGCAATGGGAAGCCAGTGAAGGGATTGGCAGAGGGGAGAGGCAGAGTAGTAACAGGGTGAGGTGTGGATTAGTCGGGCAGTAGAGTTGAGGATAGATTGGAGGGGTGCGAGAGTGCTAGATGGAAGGCCACAGAGGAGAATGTTGCAGTAGTCTAGGCGGGAGATGATGAGGGCATGTACAAACATTTTCACAGATTCAAAGTTGAGGAAAGCGCGGATGTGGGAGATGTTTTTGAGTTGGAGGCGGCAGGTGGTGGAAAGGGCTTGGATGTGCGGTCGGAAGGAGAGGGCAGAATCCAAGGTCACTCCAAGGCAGCGGACTTTGTTGACAGGGGAGAGTGCAGCCATTGATCGTGATAGATAGGTCTGTTGGAGGGTTGAGCAAGATGGGGGAAAGATGATGAATTCTGTTTTATCCATGTTAAGTTTTAGAAAGCAAGAGGAGAAGAAGGATGATATAGAAGATAGAAATTGTGGGAGTCTGGATAGTAAGGTGGTGATGTCTGGACCAGAGAGGTAGATTTGTGTGTCGTCAGCATAAGAGTGATACTTAAAGCCATGGGACTCTATGAGATGTCCCAGGCCAGAAGTGTAGATAGAGAAGAGCAGGGGTCCTAGGACAGAGCCTTGTGGGACACCAACAGAGAGGGAAAGAGACGAGGAGGTGGTGCGAGAGTGGGAGATGCTAAACGTCCGGTGTAATGGATGGGTGTAATGGTAGTATGTTTAAAAGCAGGAGGGGAAGACACCAGAGGTTAGTGATAGATTGAATAGAGGAGTTAGGGCTGGGATACACACTGTGGTGAGGTTAGGGATGAGGTGGGATGGGATTGAGTCAAGTGCACAGGTGGTGAGATGTGATCTGGAGAGTAGAGTGGAGAGTTTTTCTTCTGTAATGGTGGAAAAGCGGGTTTTGGGAGAAGAGGACCGAGCAGTTGTGTAAAGGGTCTGTGGAGACTGTGTACTGAAGCTTTCTCTGATGTTAATATCTCTTGTATGAAGTATTTGGCAAAGTCCTCAGCTGAGAGGAGAGGGTGGAGGCGCTGGGGGACGGAGAAGGGAGTTAAAAGTGTTAAAAAGTTGTTTAGGGCTGTGGGACAGGGAAGATATGAGAGATGAGAAGTAGGCCTGTTTTGCATCAGCGAGTGAGGATTTGAATATGAGGAGGGATTGCTTGTATGCGGTGACGTGATGCTTAGAATGGGATTTCTTCCATTGCTGCTCAGCAGCCCTGGAAGCTTGTCTGAGTTTTTGGTCACGTTGGTGTGCCAGGGTTGTCTGTTGATTTTTTGGGTTTTGTTGTGTGTGAGGGGGGCAACAGTGTCCAGAGCTGTACTTATTGTGGTGTTATACAGGGTGGTGGCAGCATCTGGGTCTTGGAGGGAACAGATGGTAGAGAGTGGGAGAAGAGAGTCAGAAAGCAAGAGAAAGTCGAGATGTTTAAGGTTCCTGCGGGGGGGGGGGGGGGGTGAATAGTGTGTGGACCGGGGGAGCCGCAGAAGAGACCAATGAAGAGAAGGTGAGTAGGTTGTGGTCAGATAGGGGGAGAGGCGAATTAGTAAGGTTAGATAGGGAGCAGAGTTGGGTAAAGATAAGATCCAGAATGTGACCATCTCTGTAGGTGGGAGCTGTAGACCACTGTGATAGGCCGAAGGAGGAAGAGAGTGATAGGAGTTTAGAGGCGGCCGAGGGGCAGGTGTTAATAGGGATGTTGAAGTCACCCATGATGAAAGTGGGGATGTCGGCAGAAAGAAAGTGTAGTTGCCAGGTGTTAAAGTGGTCAAGAAAGATGGTGGCTGGGCCTGGGGGGCAGTAAATGACAGCTACTTGAAGGATGGAGGGAAAGTAGATGCGAACAGAGTGTACTTCAAATGAGGTGAGCGTAATGGCGGGTGGCATTGGAGTTGGGCTGTAGGAGCATGAATTACTGCATCAATGCGGCATGGCATGGAGGCCATCAGCCTGTGGCACTAGGTTGTTTTGATGGCTGTCTTCAGCTCATCTGCATTGTTGGGTCTGGCGTCTCTCATCGTCCTCTTGACAATACCCCATAAATTCTCTATGGGGTTTAAGTCTGGGGAGTTTGCTGGCCAATCAAGCACAGTGATACCATGGTTATTAAACCAGGTATTGGTAGAGTAGACAGGTGACAATTCCTGACGAAAAATGAAATCAGCATCTCCTTAAAGCAAATTCTCTCCACTCTTGCTCGAGACTCTGGGACATTGATTTCCAAATGAAATACAACATTTTACCTGAGTAACATTTCTAATTTTTTTTTTTACTGGTCCGTTAGGCTAAAATTAGTCATGTCACTAAGGGGTTAAAAAAATGCATTTGCAGTGCTCCAGACCAAAAAAAAAAAAATATCAAGGAGCCATTAGCTCCTAACCTGAAAAATTTAGGAGCCAAATTAAATTTTCGGTCGCCAAATTTAACCACTTCAGCCCCGCTAGGTGAAACCCCCTTCATGACCAGGCCACTTTTTACACTTCGGCACTACACTCCTTTCACCGTTTATCGCTCGGTCATGCAACTTACCACCCAAATGAATTTTACCTCCTTTTCTTCTCACTAATGGAGCTTTCATTTGGTGGTATTTTATTGCTGCTGACATTTTTACTTTTTTTGTTATTAATCAAAATGTAACGATTTTTTTGCAAAAAAATTACATTTTTCACTTTCAGCTGTGAAATTTTGCAAAAAAAACGACATCCATATATAAATTTTTCGCTAAATTTATAGTTCTACATGTCTTTGATAAAAAAAAAATGTTTGGGCAAAAAAAAATGGTTTGGGTAAAAGTTATAGTATTTACAAACTATGGTACAAAAATGTGAATTTCCGCTTTTTGAAACGGCTCTGATTTTCTGAGCACTGTCATGTTTCCTGAGGTTCTACAATGCCCAAACAGTAGAAAAACCCCACAAATGACCCCATTTCGGAAAGTAGACACCCTAAGGTATTCGCTGATGGGCATAGTGAGTTCATAGAACTTTTTATTTTTTGTCACAAGTTAGCGGAAAATGATGATGATTTTTTCTTTTTTTTTCTTTTTCTTACAAAGTCTCATATTCCACTAACTTGCGACAAAAAATAAAAAACTCTAGGAACTCACCATGCCCCTCACAGAATACCTTGGGGTGTCTTCTTTCCAAAATGGGGTCACTTGTGGGGTAGTTATACTGCCCTGGCAATTTAGGGGCCCAAATGTGTGAGAAGAACTTTGCAATCAAAATGTGTAAGAAATGACCGGTGAAATCCGAAAGGTGCACTTTGGAATATGTGCCCCTTTGCCCACCTTGGCAGCAAAAAAGTGTCACACATGTGGTATCGCCTTACTCAGGAGAAGTTGGGGAATGTGTTTTGGGGTGTCATTTTACATATACCCATGCTGGGTGAGAGAAATATCTTGGCAAAAGACAACTTTTCCCATTTTTTTATACAAAGTTGGCATTTGACCAAGATATTTTTCTCACCCAGCATGGGTATATGTAAAATGACACCCCAAAACACATTCCCCAACTTCTCCTGAGTACGGCGATACCAGATGTGTCACACTTTTTTGCTGCCAAGGTGGGCAAAGGGGCACATATTCCAAAGTGCACCTTTCGGATTTTGCAGGGCATTTTTTACACATTTTGATTGCAAAGTTCTTCTCACACATTTGGGCCCCTAAATTGCCAGGGCAGTATAACTACCCCACAAGTGACCCCATTTTGGAAAGAAGACACCCCAAGGTATTCCGTGAGGGGCATGGCGAGTTCCTAGAATTTTTTATTTTTTGTCGCAAGTTAGTGGAATATGAGACTTTGTAAGGAAAAAAGAAAAAAAAAGAAAAATCATCATTTTCCGCTAAATTGTGACAAAAAATAAAAAATTCTAGGAACTCGCCGTGCCCCCCACGGAATACCTTGGGGTGTCTTCTTTCCAAAATGGGGTCACTTGTGGCGTAGTTATACTGCCCTGGCAATTTAGGGGCCCAAATGTGTAAGAAGTACCTTGAAATCAAAATGTGTAAAAAATGGCCTGCGAAATCCGAAAGGTGCCCCTTTGCCCACCTTGGCTGCAAAAAAGTGTGACACATCTGGTATCGCCGTACTCAGGAGAAGTTGGGCAATGTGTTTTGGGGTGTCATTTTACATATACCCATGCTGGGTGAGAGAAATATCTTGGCAAAAGACAACTTTTCCCATTTTTTTATACAAAGTTGGCATTTGACCAAGATATTTTTCTCACCCAGCATGGGTATATGTAAAATGACACCCCAAAACACATTCCCCAACTTCTCCTGAGTACGGCGATACCACATGTGTGACACTTTTTTGCAGCCTAGATGCGCAAAGGGGCCCAAATTCCTTTTAGGAGGGCATTTTTAGACATTTGGATCCCAGACTTCTTCTCACACTTTCGGGCCCCTAAAAAGCCAGGGCAGTATAAATACCCCACATGTGACCCCACTTTGGAAAGAAGACACCCCGAGGTATTCAATGAGGGGCATGGCGAGTTCCTAGAATTTTTTTTTTTTTTGCATAAGTTAGCGGATATTGATTTTTTTTTTGATTTTTTTCTCACAAAGTCTCACTTTCCGCTAACTTAGGACAAAAATTTCAATCTTTCATGGACTCAATATGCCCCTCACGGAATACCTTGGGGTGTCTTCTTTCCGAAATGGGGTCACATGTGGGGTATTTATACTGCCCTGGCTTTTTAGGGGCCCTAAAGCGTGAGAAGTCTGGAATATAAATGTCTAAAAATGTTTACGCATTTGGATTCCGTGAGGGGTATGGTGCGTCCATGTGAGATTTTATTTTTTGACACAAGTTAGTGGAATATGAGACTTAGTAAGAAAAAACAAAAACAAACAAAAAATGTCCGCTAACTTGTGCCAAAAAAAATGGCTGAATGGAGCCTTACCAGGGGGGGAGTGATCAATGACAGGGGGGTGATCAATGACAGGGGGATGAACACCCATATAGACTCCCTGATCACCCCCCTGTCATTGATCACCCCCCCTGTAAGGCTCCATTCAGACGTCCGCATGATTTTTACGTATCCATGGATACATGGATCGGATCCACAGAACGCATGCGGACGTCTGAATGGAGCCTTACAGGGGGGTTATCAATGACAGGGGGTGATCAGGGTAATCAGGGTGATCACCCCCCTGTCACTGATCACCCCCCCTGTAAGGCTCCATTCAGACATCCGCATGATTTTTTACGGATCCATGGATACATGGATCGGATCCACAGAACGCATGCGGACGTCTGAATGGAGCCTTACAGGGGGGTTATCAATGACAGGGGGTGATCAGGGTAATCAGGGTGATCACCCCCCTGTCACTGATCACCCCCCCTGTAAGGCTCCATTCAGACATCCGCATGATTTTTTACGGATCCATGGATACATGGATCGGAGCCACAGAACGCATGCGGACGTCTGAATGGAGCCTTACAGGGGGGTTATCAATGACAGGGGGTGATCAGGGTAATCAGGGTGATCACCCCCCTGTCACTGATCACCCCCCCTGTAAGGCTCCATTCAGACGTCCGCATGATTTTTACGGATCCATGGATACATGGATCGGATCCGTAAAAATCATGCGGACGTCTGAATGGAGCCTGACAGGGGGGTGATCAATGACAGGGGGTGATCAATGACAGGGGGGTGATCAATGACAGGGGGGTGATCAGGGAGTGTATATGGGTGATCACCCGCCTGTCATTGATCACCCCCCTGTAAGGCTCCATTCAGACGTCCGCATGATTTTTACGGATCCATGGATACATGGATCGGATCCGTAAAAATCATGCGGACGTCTGAATGGAGCCTGACAGGGCGGTGATCAATGACAGGGGGTGATCAGGGAGTGTATATGGGTGATCACCCGCCTGTCATTGATCACCCCCCTGTAAGGCTCCATTCAGACGTCCGCATGATTTTTACGGATCCATGGATACATGGATCGGATCCGTAAAAATCATGCGGACGTCTGAATGGAGCCTGACAGGGCGGTGATCAATGACAGGGGGTGATCAGGGAGTGTATATAGGTGATCACCCGCCTGTCATTGATCACCCCCCTGTAAGGCTCCATTCAGACGTCCGCATGATTTTTACGGATCCATGGATCGGATCCGTAAAAATCATGCGGACGTCTGAACGGAGCCTGACAGGGGGGTGATCAATGACAGGGCGGTGATCAATGACAGGGGGGTGATCAGGGAGTTTATATGGGGTGATCAGGGGTTTATAAGGGGTTAATAAGTGACGGGGGGGGGGGGGTGTAGTGTAGTGTGGTGTTTGGTGGGACTGTACTGACCTACCTTAGGAGCATGGGGTTTTCTAAGCTACAGCCCACGCAGCTAAAGGGGTTATGCACTCATTTCCATGACCTGTCAGACTAGCCAGATTCGAATTGGTAATTCTTGTGCTCTCTGCATCTGTATGTCTGTTCCACAGCCCCCCCAAAAAATATAGAACATGTCCTATTCTTGTCCGCACTACGGACAAGGATAGGACTATTCTATGATGGGCTGGACGTTCAGTAAAATGCAGACTATCCATGTTTTGCGGATCACCAATTTGCGGACCGCAAAAAATCCAACGGTCGCGTGCATTAATTCCTTTCAAAAGGTGACAATTGCAACATAAATTGACATGATGTAGATTTTCTTGTGGAAAGCGTCTGCAGAGCGTGGATGAGATTTATTAAAAGTTAAGTAAACTTTCCAAAAATCCCTAAAATGTATTTTCGCAATGTGCTGCAGGAAGACTGTTGCGTTTATTACAGGAACAGGCGCCAGTGTCAGCTCAGTCCTGGCGGAAGCACATCGCTGCCCGTGTCCGCTCCATAAAGCCTGGCACAGCACTTTAGCTCAGGGTCTCCTGTACTGGACAGGTTATGCAGAGATTTAATAACAAGTGCTTTTTTTTTATTTATTTTCTTTTAAACACACTGGCCCCGATTTACTAATCCTATAGATGGCGTGAATTTAGACCGGCGGCCCAGACCTGCACCAGATCTATCACAGGGGTCAGGCTGGAGGATAAATCTGGTGCAGGGACAGACCCTTAAGGGTCCATTCACATGTACGTAAGTATATTGTGGATGCGTTGCGCACATGGCCGGCCCTATAATAGAAATGCCTATTCTTGTCTGCGATTGCGGACAAAAATAGGACATGCTCTACCTTTTTTGCAGGGTCGCGGAACGGAGCAACAGATGCAGACAGTACACAGTGCATCTTTTGCAGCCCCACTGAAATAAATAGGTCCGTCCGTTGTGCAGAATTTCGCAACAGATGCAGACCCAAAACTACGGACGTGTGAACGGACCATTACTCTGACTCTGCACCAGCTACTGATTGGCTTATTTTGAGTCGGAATTTTATACCAGAACTGTGGCACAATGTTGGCACTAAGTTGTGCATCCAAGTCTCCATCCATTTCCGCTAAGCTGCTTTCCCTAGGTGTAGAAGACCTAGAGGCAACACTTTTTAGACATATTTTTGGCGCAGACACATTAGAAAATCTGGGCCAGTGTGTCTTCCTCCTATACGGAAAAAAAAAAAAAACATCCACTAAAAACCCTCATGTGAAAGCATCCTCAGGCCCGTTCACAGATTCTGCACCAAAAAGCCACCAGCAGTTCATCTGCCTCCCACTGTTTTCAATGGGAGATGGCATGTAACGTGGCCATGGTTTATAGCGGCTAAACCACAAGTGGGTCTGCAGATTGAAACTGAAAAACTGTACCATGTGAACCTGCCCTAAAGGAGATTTTTTTAGCTGGCACTGACCTATTAGATTCTGTCTCTCTCTGAAATGACCAATAAAAGAGAATGAAGTGAAGATTTGTGCGGGTTCCTTTAAGCGTACAACGCTAACATTGTAAGAAGCAAATATCCCCAGCACCTGTGGTACTACAAGTACCACAGAGCCCGGCACGAGCCTAGCTAATCACATGTGAAATCTGACTCACTGTACAACCCCCGCTAGTTGCCTGGCGGCAGAACATGTGTCACTAAACTGTGACCACCCCGACTCCCTCACCTTCCTACAAGTGCCCCTGATACTGACAGGATACTGCAGCCTATCAGCGCTGTCCATCAAAACGCCCGCCATCCTAAGCCAAGCCCACTCATCGGCGACAGCCTATCACAATGCAGGAGTGCCAGATTAGCCAATCAGTGAGCAGAATCCAAAGTCTTTCGCCTGCATGTGACCGGACACCTGATTGGAGGATGAGGTTTGTTGCTATTCCGGGCTGGCGATAGAGATTGGATGTGTGAAGCGCAATGTTTACCCGACCTGGAGTAGCAAGATGGCCGCAACTGAAAAAGCATCTGGTGGTCAGAGGCTTTGCCCTCGAAGTGTTGAAAATGAAAATATACTGAAAAAACAAGATGTGGGAACCCAAGCCACGCCCACCCTCTATGCCGGGTAGTGTGAGGGGCAGATCTTCACCCAGCAGACGTCTGCAGTGTGTGTTTGCTGGATAAAAGCCTTAGGCCTCTTTCACACGGCCGTTGCGATAACATGCGCGGGTGTGGGTGCGTTGCGGGAACACCCGCGATTTTTCCGCGCGAGTGCAAAACATTGTCATGCGTTTTGCACTAGCGTGAGAAAAATCGTGCATAATTGGTACCCAAACCTGAACTTCTTCACAGAAGTTCGGGCTTGGGATCGGTGTTCTGTAGATTATAACATGGTTATAAGGGAAAATAATACATTCTGAATACAGAATGCATAGTACAATAGGGCTGGAGGGGTTAAAAAAAATAATAATAATAATTGAACTCACCTTAGTCCACTTGCTCGCGTAGCCGGCATCTCCTTCTGTCTTCATCTTAGCTTTGTGTAGCAACAAGGACCTTTGGTGACGTCACATGGTAAATCATGTGATGACTGTGACGTTACCAAAGGTCCTTGTTGCTACAGAGAGCTAAGATGAAGACAGAAGGAGATGCCGGCTACGCGAGCAAGTGGACTAAGGTGAGTTAAATTATTATTATTATTTTTTTAACCCCTCCAGCGCTATTTTACTATGCATTCTGTATTCAGAATAGAGTTGTTGCGATACCAATTTTTTGATTCGGTTTCGATACCATGAAAAAGTATTGCGATACTCGATACCAGTCGATACCACGCGAAAAAAATAAACAAAAAAAGCCACGTGCATTCCTCATTTTTAAAAATGGCGAATCGCGCAGTTTTTATTTTATTTTTTCTGTTCCGGCATTCACCACCTAGATTTTTTTAATATATTTTAATAGTTTGGACTTTTCTGACGTGGCGATGTAATATGTTTATTATTTATATATTTTATATGTGAAATTGGGAAAAGGGGGTGATTTATACTTCATATTTTAGTGTTTTGTTTGTTTTTTTTACACTTTTTATTTAATAACTATTTCCCCCTTAGGGGCTAGAACCTGGGATCTTTCATCCCTTTTCCTATTCAGCCTGATAGAGCTCTATCAGGGTGAATAGGACTTCACACTGTCCCTGCTGCTCTGTGCTTTGTGCACACAGCATCAGGGATGTTACCATGGCAACCAGGGCTTCTGTAGCGTCCTGGCTGCCATGGTAACCGATCGGAGCCCCAGGCTTACACAGCTGGGGCTCCGATCAGAAGCTGCCACTGCACCACCAAGGAGGGGGGGGGGGGGAGAGGTCCCTGTGGCCACTGCCACCAATGATTTTAATACTGGGGGGTTGAGAGGGGCCGGCGCACTGTGCCACCAATGATTTTAATGGGATGGGTGGGTTGAGGGGGGGGGGGGGCAATGATAACTACCCCTTTATACAGGAGGCGGGTACTGGCAGATCAGCGGCAGTTAACTGCCGCTGATCGCAGCTCCCTGTCAGGGGCAGGGTGCCGGCAATGCGATTCTGCTGCCGGCACCCGCCTCCTGTATGTGTTAAAGACTGACACTACTGTATATGAGTCCAGACTTTCACTATCAGGCCACACAGAGCGGCGCCCAGCGATGTCTCAGCACTCACCATTAGTCCTGGGCGCCGCTCCGTTCGCCCGCAGTGCCCCATTACTGTCTCCTCTGCTGCTCCACATGCTGCTGATTACTATCGGAGCGATGGGAGGAGACATCAGATTCACTAGTGGGCGTTCCTTCTTCCTGGCTGTAGCGCTGTCCAATCGCAGCGCAGGGAGAAGGAACGCCCACTAGTGAAGCTGATGTCTCCTCCCATCGCTCCGATAGTAATCAGCAGCATGTGGAGCAGGAGAGGAGACAGTAATGGAGCACTGCGGGCGAACGGAGCGGCGCCCAGGACTAATGGGTGAGTGCTGGGGCATCGCTGGGCGCCGCTCTGTGTGGAAATAATCCTATCATTGGTGGCGCAGTGCGCCCGCCCCTCCTCCGCCCCTCTCTCCTCATTGCCGCCCCTCCTCCGCCCCTCTCTCCTCATTGCCGCCCTCCTCCGCCCCTCTCTCCTCATTGCCGCCCCTCCTCCGCCCCACCCTCTCTCCTCATTGGTGGCAGCGGCAGCAGCACAGGGGGAGGGAGGACAGCTTCCTTCTCCCCGTGCTGCTGAGAGAGAACATGAGCGCGCCGATAGCAGCGCGCTCATGTTCAGAGATACTAGACTGCGCAGAAGCGCAGCCCAGTATCGAAAAAACGGAAATCCCGGTATCGTATCGATACCGGGACAAAAGTATCGATTGGGTATCGAAATTTCGATACCCGCAACAACCCTAATTCAGAATGCTATTATTTTCCCTTATAACCATGTTATAAGGGAAAATAATAATGATTGGGTCTCTATCCCGATCGTCTCTGGGCAACCGTGCGTAAAAACCGCACCGCATCTGCACTTGCTTGCGATTTTCACGCAACCCCATTCATTTCTATGGGGCCTGCGTTACGTGAAAAATATAGAGCATGCTGCGATTTTCACGCAACGCACAAGTGATGCGTGAAAATCACCGCTCATGTGAACAACCCCATAGAAATGAATAGGTCAGGATTCAGTGCGGGTGCAATGCGTCCACCTCACGCATTGCACCCACGCAGAATACTCGCTCGTGTGAAAGGGGCCTTAGGCGCCATTTTGCAATTCTAAGTCGCATTGGCGACCATTTTGGTCGCCATCTGGAGCCCTGATTTGTGTCCCGAGTTGTGCACCAACTACATTTCAGACAAAAATTAAATATCTACAATAAAAAATGTGACATTTTCGGCAGGGTTTTTCCAATTGTAATGTCACTGTTAAGGGATTAAAACCTCATCGACTTTGCTGGGACTGTAGAAAGCTTCGGGTTTGTCCCAATTAGGGGTGGGCAATATGGCCTAAAATCTATATTGCAATATCATTTTAAGCATGTGCGATATGCGATATATATCGCGATATATTGTTTTCTATATTTTTTGGAGGGGGGGTTTAAACTTTTTTTTTTTTTTTACTTTGTATTTAATAACTATTAGCCCCCTTAAGGGCTAGAACCCTTGTCATATTCACCCTAATAGAGCTCTATTAGGGTGAATAGGACTTTACACTCTCCCTGCTGCCCTGTGCTTTGAGCCACGGCGCCTGTTAGTATAATGCTGCTCACTGACATACCATGGCAGCCAGGACTTCAATAGCGTCCTGGCTGCCATGGTAACCGATCGGATGCCGCTCCGTGCCCATATAGCAGTCCGGCGATATAGGCGATATGCACAAAATCCATATCGTGGTACAAATTAATATCGCATATCGCCTATACTGCCCACCCCTAGTCCCAATGATCAATTTGATAACATGTCAATCAAACAGAATTTGCCAGTCCCAGTGCTGACCAATCAATGTTAACGTATACTGAGATTTTCTCACATTAAGGCCTCATGCACACGACCGTTGTGTGCATCCGTGGCCGTTGTGCCGTTTCTCCGTTTTTTTTGCGGACCCATTGACTTTCAATGGGTCCGTGGAAAAATCGGAGACTGCACCGTTTGGCAGCCGCATCCGTGATCCGTTTTTCCTGGCCGTGAAAAAAATAGGACCTGTCCTATTTTTTTCACTGCCAACGGTTCACGGACCCATTCAAGTCAATGGGTCCGTGAAAATCACGGATGCACACAAGATTGTCATCCGTGTCCGTGATCCGTGTCCGTGATCCGTGTCCGTTTTTTCCTATCATTTCAATGGCAAACTTGACTTAGATTTTTTTTTCATTTTTCATGTCCGTGGATCCTCCAAAAAACAAGGAAGACCCACGGACGAAAAAACGGTCACGGATCACGGACCAACGGAACCCCGTTTTGCGGACAGTGAAAAAATACTGTCGTGTGCATGAGGCCTTACAATGAAAAATGTATATTTGTGGTAGGGGCTGAGGTGTACATTGGCGTGGAGTCGGGAGGGATGCCTATCACCCTCCAAGAACTGTCTGGCTGAACTGTGCCTGGAGCCAGTGCGGGGTAGGCCTGGATAAGTGGGCCACCCAAGAGAGTGGAATGAAAGAAAGAAGGGTCGGGAGGGTGGGGCATGAAGCAGCCGTCCTCCAGGTGAGGACGCGTGGGGAACATATAGTCAGCAGCCCCTCCCACAAATGCAGGCTGTAACCAGCCTTAATACTTGTGGTAGGGGCTGAGGTGTACATTGGCGTGGAGTCGGGAGGGATGCCTATCACCCTCCAAGAACTGTCTGGCTGAACTGTGCCTGGAGCCAGTGCGGGGTAGGCCTGGATAAGTGGGCAAGAAGACTACCCACGCTGTAGGAGGGAAATAGTTAATTGGACCGACCGCCACGGGAGGTAACAAGGGCACGAGTGATTCAGGCCGGAGTTGGGCTGTTAAATGACCTGAGCGAACCGGGAAGGCAGTGGGTAGTTAGTGACGTGACGGTCCAGGTGACGGCGGAAGAGCAAGCTGGGCGATCCAGGATGTGAGAGGCAACATGGGCCTGGGCGACCCAGGATGAGAGAGGCAACATGGGCCTGGGCGACCCAGGAAGACTGAGGTAGAGCGGGCCTGGGTGATCCAGAATGACAGAGACAGAGCGGGCCTGGGTGATCCAGAATGACAGAGACAGAGCGGGCCTGGGTGATCCAGAATGAGAGAGACAGAGCGAGCCTGGGCGATCCAGCATGACCGAGGTGGGGCGAGCCTGGGGGAGCAGAGCGAGCCTGGGCGATCCAGGGAGACTGGAGCCGAGCGAGCCTGGGCGATCCAGGGAGACTGGAGCAGAGCGAGCCTGGGCGATCCAGGACGACAGGAGCAGAGCGAGCCTGGGCGATCCAGGACGACAGGAGCAGAGCGAGCCTGGGCGATCCAGGACGACAGGAGCAGAGCGAGCCTGGGCGATCCAGGACGACAGGAGCAGAGCGAGCCTGGGCGATCCAGGACGACAGGAGCAGAGCGAGCCTGGGCGATCCAGGACGACAGGAGCAGAGCGAGCCTGGGCGATCCAGGACGACAGGAGCAGAGCGAGCCTGGGCGATCCAGGACGACAGGAGCAGAGCGAGCCTGGGCGATCCAGGACGACAGGAGCAGAGCGAGCCTGGGCGATCCAGGACGACAGGAGCAGAGCGAGCCTGGGCGATCCAGGACGACAGGAGCAGAGCGAGCCTGGGCGATCCAGGACGACAGGAGCAGAGCGAGCCTGGGCGATCCAGGACGACAGGAGCAGAGCGAGCCTGGGCGATCCAGGACGACAGGAGCAGAGCGAGCCTGGGCGATCCAGGACGACAGGAGCAGAGCGAGCCTGGGCGATCCAGGACGACAGGAGCAGAGCGAGCCTGGGCGATCCAGGACGACAGGAGCAGAGCGAGCCTGGGCGATCCAGGACGACAGGAGCAGAGCGAGCCTGGGCGATCCAGGACGACAGGAGCAGAGCGAGCCTGGGCGATCCAGGACGACAGGAGCAGAGCGAGCCTGGGCGATCCAGGACGACAGGAGCAGAGCGAGCCTGGGCGATCCAGGACGACAGGAGCAGAGCGAGCCTGGGCGATCCAGGACGACAGGAGCAGAGCGAGCCTGGGCGATCCAGGACGACAGGAGCAGAGCGAGCCTGGGCGATCCAGGACGACAGGAGCAGAGCGAGCCTGGGCGATCCAGGACGACAGGAGCAGAGCGAGCCTGGGCGATCCAGGACGACAGGAGCAGAGCGAGCCTGGGCGATCCAGGACGATAGGAGCAGAGCGAGCCTGGGCGATCCAGGACGACAGGAGCAGAGCGAGCCTGGGCGATCCAGGATGACCGGAGCAGAGAGAGCCTGGGTGATCCAGGACGACAGGGAAGACAGACGAAAGGCGTATACCTGATACCTGAAGAATTCGGGAAGCTGATGAGCCGCTACTTCTGATCGGGAGGGCTGAATAAACGACAGCACCGCAGCCCTGTTTGTTATAGAAAAGATTGCCCAAAATGGTACATTAGGAAACTGGAAAAATGGCACAGTAACGGAAACCCCACGACTAAAACGACATCCATGGAGTTAGCTACCCCGGAGGGGATAACCTGTGTTACATCTGGCAGCAGCAGTGGAAGGTGCAGTTTCTGGTTCCAGTCGAGGAGGCAGAGAGCGATTGTGCAGCGATTAAAGGGCAGTTGTGGGAATAGGGGTCCACTGGAGGTTCGAACTTACTTAACCTGGGCCAGCGGTAGCCTAGACGATGGGAACCAGAATCGCAGTTCCAGAGCCCTGCAGCAGCGTCCGCAAGGCAGCACCTTAATGATCACACCGGCGTCTGGTCTCTCCACTGCGTTCCTGAAGCTTCTTTTCTCCTTTTTTTTTTTTTTTTTTTTTATCGAAATGGAGAAACAGGCCGGCCAGCCCCGTGCCTGCTAACCACGGCTTCTCGGCTGGAATGTACTGCAAAATAAATGAAAAAATAGACACAATACATGCAGTTATACCTGATTACAGTTGTAGATACCCCCAGGTCCGGTGTACTAAAGAAGAACTTGTACCAGTTGGCTTTGATATTATCATTATTCTTAAACATCGCTTTAGGAGAGCAGGGAAGAGAAAGAGGATGCGGGACCGGAGGACCGGGCGGGGAGCAAGGAAGGATGGCAGAGGCAGTGTGGGCCCGGGCGATCCAGGATGACAGAGGCAGGAACGAGCCTGGGCGATCCAGGATGACAGAGGCAGGAACGAGCCTGGGCGATCCAGGATGACAGAGGCAGGAACGAGCCTGGGCGATCCAGGATGACAGAGGCAGGAACGAGCCTGGGCGATCCAGGATGACAGAGGCAGGAACGAGCCTGGGCGATCCAGGATGACAGAGGCAGGAACGAGCCTGGGCGATCCAGGATGACAGAGGCAGGAACGAGCCTGGGCGATCCAGGATGACAGAGGCAGGAACGAGCCTGGGCGATCCAGGATGACAGAGGCAGGAACGAGCCTGGGCGATCCAGGATGACAGAGGCAGGAACGAGCCTGGGCGATCCAGGATGACAGAGGCAGAACGAGCCTGGGCGATCCAGGATGACAGAGGCAGAACGAGCCTGGGCGATCCAGGATGACCGAGGCGAAACGAGCCTGGGCGATCCAGGAAGACTACGGATGATGTGTGCGAGCGAGATAAGAAGCAAGGAAAACAGACCCAAGTATAGACAACAAGCAATAATCAGCACCTAGGTGTAACACGGCGGTGCCACACGCATGTGCCCAGGAGGGCCGCACGGGACAGCCGTGCCAAACCTGAGCATGCGAGGACGGCACTGCAATGGTGCCCGACGCATGCGCCCAGGGGGGCGGCAGACACGGCCGCCAGACACGGCACTAGATACGCACGGAACTCGCACGCTGCCCTAGCTGTGATCACTAGAGAGGATACGTGGCATTGCAGGCTCCGCTATGTGGTGCTGGATTTTCCGAGGTGGAGGACGCTGGCATTGTCTATAATGGACCGGCAATCGGCTGCTAGAATTAACAACTCATGCTTAAAAAATAACAAATATTCTATAGTCCGCTCCAGGGTTTTAAATAATGACACCGGTTCGATGTAGTCCGGTTCAGGCTTTAGAGATTATGTTACCTCTATATAAGTCACAACTTAGTCCCTCGTTTTTATGACATTTTTACCACTGAAGAAAAACCTACAGGGTTTCGAAACGCGTTTGAAGAATAGAAAACGCAGCAATATATGCAGAGTGCAAGGACTTGTATTAAGAAGCGATCCACGCAGTTACGGAGCATGTGCCAGGTAATAGGAGCTGGCACCAGCGCGCGCACAGAGCGTGAAAACAAGCGGTCAGAAAAATAGATTGATTCAAATAATCAAAATCACATATGTATTAATCACTACTAAAACATATCTACCAACATATCGGGATTCTGGTAAGCAGACAACATTGATATCTACCAGATTACAACGCATGACTATTATGGAACTGAGCTACGAGGTAGCAATTACAAGATTACATGATAACAACTGCCAGTTCACACTGAGAGCCCGGGCCCGGCTGGATTCCGGCGTGCGCTCCAAGCTGGAACGCACGCCGATCACGTGACCGGAAGCCCAGGCCCGGCCGAGAAGCTCCGGCGCGCGCCCCCCGCCGGAACGCACGCCGGCCTGGGACGGCGCCCAAGCCGGAGGATGGGAGAGACCCAGAGGAGGGGGTAGCCCGCAGGCCGGACCCTACCCGTCCCGCCGACGCGTGGGGGAGACGAAGCGCTCGGGTCCAGAGTGCAAGGAGCACGTGACCGCCGCTCGGAGGAGCCCCGGAAGTGACGCGCTGCGACCGGAAGTGACGGGACGGATCGAGGAAGCTGCATGAAGCAGCCGTCCTCCAGGTGAGGACGCGTGGGGAACATATAGTCAGCAGCCCCTCCCACAAATGCAGGCTGTAACCAGCCTTAATACACAGCACAAGCATGGCCACTTCTCCATTGATGGTTGGTTCCAGACCAGGGCAGTTCACTAGCTCTCAGCTGCAGTATCCCACTAATCAGTGGTTTATGGTATGTCATAGGGCTGCAGTAAACGATTATTTGAGAAATCAAGTATTCTACCAATTAATCGAGTACTCTAATAAGGTAAAAATGAATTAATAGACTTTTCCTTTATAAAAACTCATCAGACCCCCTGCCATCAGTCCCCAACACACTTTGTTCCCCCCTGTGGGATCAGCCCAAGTGCATCAGTTCCCCCCCCCCCCCCCCCATTGCCATCAGCTCTCACCATCGTAAAAGATCATGTGATGGATCATGTGATGACTGTGATGTCACCAAAGGTCCTTGTTGCTACAGAGAGCTAAGATGAAGACAGAAGGAGATGCCGGCTACGCGAGCAAGTGGACTAAGTGCCATCAGCTCTCCTCCACCCCAGTGCCATCAGCTCTCCCCCACCCCAGTGCCATCAGCTCTCCCCCACCCCAGTGCCATCAGGGCCACTATCCCCCAGTGCCATCAGCTCTCCCTCACCCCAGTGCCTTGAACTTTCCCCACCCAGTGCCATCTGCTCTCCTCCATCCCAGTGCCATCAGCTCCTCTCTCAATGCTATCAGTTCCCCCCACTGCCCCTCCTAGCCATTAGTGTCCAGCTGCAGCGCCAGTGAACTAAAATGTCCTGACGATGTGTGTACGTCAGGATCCAGTGCAGCGTTGTGCGAGCAGGCGGGTGACCATAGCAAGCTCTTCACTTACACTCTGTGCTCACATGGCACAAACGAATCATCGATTCGAGGATTTTTTTGTGTCGAGTTAATTGATTAATTTGAGTAATCGTTTCAGCCCTATTATGTCATAAAAGCATTTCTTTGAACAAATGAGCTTAACCCAACCACATAAAAGTTACTAGCCAAGTTACGTTTCTTGAAATAACATTAAAATAACTGCCGAGCTTTCAACAGAAGCACCAACAAATGTCCTCACAGTAACCACTAGATCATCACAGTCAAAGGAACATGCCAATGTTTTATAAGGACCTACAAATAAAAGAATATCCTAATAAATCAAAAGACTATGGTTTAGGTACACTAGTTGCATCAAGACTTAGACAAAAGTGGCATCACATCTCCCGAAATATTTTTCCACTAAAAACAGCAGTGCATTAGGCCGATGGTCAAAGATCTTGAGCGTGTTCCTGGCAGACATTCCCATTTCTATGCCAAGATTCACTACACAGCGCGCATTATGCCAAGCAGATTAAAGGAAAGATTATGCATTCTAAAAGCTTTTAAGAGACTGCAGGACAGGGTATATTGAATGCCAGGAGATACTTACTTTATGTAATATGAAAATGCATTAGGAAAGAGAGAACATCTCCACCAAATATCATAAATGGCTGAGCCTGCAAGGGCTCTCAAGCCGTACATGACATGTCAATAGGACACATTATAAAGGACTGAATAACGGGGGTCCTACCACTAGGGAACCTGTTAAATCCAGAAACTGACAGGTTTTGTCCCCCAGTTGCCTGTATAGAGCGTGCTGTGCATGTGCACTTGTACCAACTACTTACTATTCAGTGATTCTAGCACTAAACAGACTGCTATTTATTTTACGGTAAATGGGGTTACCCACGGCCACAAATTAAAAAAATATCTGGCGTATTGCTCACCCTTATTTTTACCAAAACAGTGTTCTGCATGGTAATTTCCACCTATACTGAACCCACTGCAGCTCCTGTCTGTTCACTTTCTGTGGGCGGGTGTCAGCTTGTCACGTGGCATGTCCCAGGAGTGCACTGCAGTCACCTCGTTAACCCATTCCTCCCTTACACACACACCCAACAATTCCACTGTTCAGTCCACCACTGAATGCAGGAGAACTGCAGGGGGCACTACTACAGAAATAAATGATGACATAATATAACAATTTAATATAATTTATATTGCCATAATAAATTATGTAATATACCCTATACATTGCATAGTAAGGCCTCTTGCACACAAACGTGTTTTCTTTCCGTGTCTGTTCAGTTTTTTTTGTGGATGCAGAACTATTCACTTCAATGGGTCCGCAAAAAAACTTAAGTTACTCCATGTGCATTCCGTTTCCGTATGTCAGTTCCACAAAAAAATAGAACATGTCCCATTATTGTCCGCATTATGGACAAGGATAGGACTGTTCTATTAGGGGCCCAGATGTTCTGTTCCGCAAAATACAAATACAGTATTTTTTGCCGATCCGTTTTTTGTGGACCGCAAAATACATATGGTTGTGTGCAAGAGGCCTAATATTGTGGAATACCCCTTTTTTTCTATCCACTTGACCCATTCACCTTACCTAAAATGCTCCTTCTGTCTGTCAGTAAATCCACTAGCGGTATGTTGTACAAAGGATACCTAACCAAGGGGCTTCAACAACGCCTTCCTAATACGGCATTATAACACAATAAACGACGGTATTTGCATACTGTATATGATTACTCAAGGTATCCCTTCAGTGATACGGCCATGTTCCTAAAAATGTCCTAATATATTTAATAGATTTGTGCTGCCTCTCTCCGGTAATCATTCTGCAGAGACTGCTGAGTGTCTTATGATGCAGTAGAGAAGTCTGGCTCGGTCTTCAAATGCAAGAAATAGGAATAATGGGGCCAGACACCCGAACTGTGTGCACCTAGGAGCCTGGGCGCACCTAAGTGTGGGTGCCCTGCAGCCTATAACATGATTTCTACTGAGAATAAAGCTGGCCATACACATTAAGGGTCCATTCACACGTCCGTTGTTTCTTTCCTGATCTGTTCCGTTTTTTGCGGAACAGATCTGGACCAGTTGCGTACCCATTCATTTTGAATGGGTCCTGAAAAAAAAAAAAAAAAAAAAAAAAATCGGACATTGTGCTGTCCGATTTTTTTCAGGACCCATTGAAAATGAATGGGTACGCAACTGGTCCAGATCTGTTCCGCAAAAAACGGAACAGATCAGGAAAGAAACAACGGACGTGTGAATGGACCCTAAATGTTAGCTGAACCCACTGTCCGTATGACCTTCTAATGTGTATTGGGTCCTTCTAGCTCTTCCCTGATGGCAGATGTCAGGAGCGATAAGGATCAGGCGGTAGAATTTCAACTTTCAGACCCTTTTGTTCTCAGGGAGACTCTATCCATTCACATACATGCTCAGTCAAGCTGAGTGTACATGTGTATAAAGGAGCTGGGAGAAACAGCTAATGAGCGCTTGACCAACAGATGAGCATACAACTCACTCACAACACCTTATGCGGAAGTCTGCCCTTCATACTGGGGTTAATACAGAGTTGGTCTGTTCCCAAGAAACAAAGACAAAAAAGTTTCCAAAAGAGCTGTGAAAAATGTAATCTGGAATCTGGTTGGTTGCTATAGGCACCTAAGCCAGTTTTCCTTTACACCAGTTTTGATAAATCTCCCTCTTTGTCTATAATACGCCACAATTTATGGTCTATGTTAGACATCAACAGTTAAAAAAAAAAGCAGATGCAAAGTGTGATGAATACCAGACCTCATGCCCGCTTGACGTCGCTTACATCGAGCTCACGAGAAGCGGTATGGTCACGGGTTACCAAAAACGTGACGTTACGCCCTCCAGAGGAGTAGGTAAGGTCAGGTTAGTACAGTTTACACACACAGCTCCTGTCCACGCGGGCACAGAGAGGCAACAAGCTGTGAGGGCCTTTTCACTGCCGCAGTAAAAACAGCGCTGTCTCAGCCCGGGAATTCTGCCACCAGCTTCTCGTTTGATATAAGCCCGGTCCGCTAACGGGATTATATAGGGTGAGAAACCAACCCGCGGTAGCTTATAACTAGGCCAAAACACGGACGTGGGGATTCGTGTTTGAGATACAAGATAGCACAAGATTAAATTCACCGTAACGGCACACTAGATGACACAATATACACAGAGAATATATACAGTGGTCTGAGGTTACAGATACAGGTTATATGGGTACAACAGGGTTAAGCAGAGCAAAAGTCAGTTAACAGGTAAGATGACAGTTCCTTTCAGTTGTGGTGTTTTCTTTGCTGTAGTCACATGAAGGGCAGTGATCTCAGCTAGTTCCTGGGTCCCCCTTAACACATTACACGATGTGACCCTTCTTCAGAGAAAGACACGCCCACTTGCTGGCACAAGCCTTTTAACCTGTAGCCGGCCCCTCCCGACCTTTGGGAGGGGTCCACCCCCCTTCTGCTGGACTGGCTGCAAATGACCCACAAAACCCTTTAGGGTTTAAAGCTCCAGTCCAGAAGGTCACAGGGAGATGGTTCTGGGACCAATGGATCCACCTGGGTTCCGGCTACAACTAGAGTCCAAACATGGTGCCTCTAATTGGTTTCTGTGGGGACATATGGATATCTCCCTTCCCTGGCATGCCACCATCAAACAAAGCCTATGGGTATGTTCACCGTGGCCACCGGGACACATATGTATCTGGTTTGCGCCTGCGATGGCCGGGCGATTCATAATTCCTGTAGGTGCCAACATATCTGGGAGGTATCATAGATCTTGGGCAAGAGCTGAGAACCCCTGCTGGGGGTTTTCCTGCAGATTTGGTTGCCTCCAAACTGTCTGGTCCTTGAAACCTGGGGCTTTCTCCCTTCCTAGATGACAATCAAATGGCTGGGGGGTGAGAACATATTTTGCATGTACACCGACTGTGTACAAGCCAAAAGGTGAATAGACTGACAATCAGGGCTGCCAGTAAATAATAATCCGTATTCCTCACACAAAGTATAAATAATTACTATTTTTTACTATAGCTCTTAACAAAGCACAGTTTTATCATGGCAATATAATATACTCCCGGTTAAGGGCTCATGAACATGGTTGTATTTTTACTCAGATTGATATCTGTTTTTAAAATGGATTGCACATTGAACCACATAATTCAATGGGCCCATCCATACATCAGTTTTTTTCACTGATCCATGTGCCTGATCTGCAAAGCTCACGTAAGAAGCAAAAAATACAAAAAAAGCCAACAGAAAAATGCAGTGTGGAGGCCCAAACAGCTACACCTCAAAACCCCTCTAATAAGTATCATTTACTCCATCCAGCAAACCTTCCATTTCCAAACCCTATGATGACTCCGTATTCTATTTGTAGCAACCGGTACTGTGCTAAATTACAGTCTGCTGTAATTTTAGCTAGTCTTGAGTCATGAAGGGAGGCAATTTGCGGTTCCCAATGCACGGGCAACATCCGTGCGGATTTTGCAGATGGATGCAGATCCATTCTACTTGAATGGGTTCGTGGTCAGTTCGCACCGCAAAAAAGTAGTGCATGCACTACTTTTTTGCGGTGCAGAGGCATGGACAGAAACCCCATGGAAGCACTCCGTGGTGCTTCTATGGGGTTCCGTGCCGCCGTTCCGCACCAACCTTCCAGATTGCAGACCCATTCAAGTGAATAGGTCCATATCCATGATGCCGATGCACGAGACAGTTATTTCCATCAGTTATTGAGAGCCAAAACCAGTAGTGAAGCCTTCTCAGAGATATAATGTAAAGATTTGCACCTTTTCTGTGTGTTTGACCCACTATGGGTTTTGGCTCACAAAAACTGAGAGAAATAACTGATCAAAGCCTTAGGGCTAATGCACACAACCGTATGCCCTCCGAGACATGCGGTCCGTGAGCGCACCGCATCATAGGTTACTATAAAACTGAGCGCATCGAGCCGCCTGCAGGGCTATTGTCCTGCACTCATAAGATCATATGTATGCCGCTCCAGGACATATGGCCCGCTCATGGACCGTATGTCTCGGAGGGCATATTGTCGTGTGCATGACCCCTTAGGGCTCTTCACACAACTATATCTGTTTTTGCAGACCACAAATTGTGGATCCGCAAAACACAGATACTGGCCAGCTGCCTTCCACATTTTGCAGAACGGAACATCCTTCGCCATGATAGAAATGCCTATTCTAGTCCACAGATACAGGCAAGAATAGGACTCGCCCTATTTTTTTTTTGCGGGGCCGCAGAATGGACATACTGATGTGGACAGCACATGGTGTGCTGTCTGCATCTTTTGCGGTCCCATTGAAATGAACGGGTGCGCAACCGATCAGCAAAACTGCAGAATGGATGCGGACAGAAATATATGGTTATGTGAATAGGCCCTTAGTTGTAGGTAGGACTCCTTTTCCCCCCTTCATGAACTCAGCCTAAGGGTTCATGCAGACAGCCATCCCCGGGAAAACAGCGCGTGCGCAATATATGGACCCCAGCCATTAGTGCACTGCATAATGGATGCAGACCCTTTCACTTGAATGCTGTTATTGTAGGCAATAACATCTAACAGGCTCAATGTGGAGAGAACCAGAGCAGCAAGTGATCTGCTAATTTCAGCTGAAAATTGGGTTACGCGCTAATGGATCATGACTCATAATCATTCAAAGTTGATAGCACACCTTTAGGGCTCATGCACACAAACGTTTTTTTGCGTTCCGTATACGGGCCGTATTTTGATTCCGTATACGAAACCATTCATTTCAATGGGTCCACAAAAGATGCTCCGTTCCGTGACCCCGCAAAAATTATGAGGCATGTCCTATTCTTGTCCGTTTTGCGGACAAGAATAGGCATTTCTATAATGGGCCTCCTGTTCCGTAAATTGCGGAAGGCACAAGGGCGGACTGCAAAAACGGCACGGTCTGTACATGAGCCCTTAGTCACAGCTGCAGAACAAGAGAGATCTTGTGGGTTCAGCGTATGCCACGGAGGGGGCTGTGGGAATGCAACATCAGTGCCACTGAGGATGCAAAGATGGACTCTCAAGTTTGTTCTCTGCGTAAAATGCTCCAAAAAAGGGAGCTATTTTGGTTTTTGTACAATTTTTTTAAGTCCGCAGATCTGCAAAACATGGAAACCGCATTTTGCGGAATGGAACAGCCAGAACTATGATGTAAATGATTATTCTTGCCCACAAATGCAGATAAGAATACATGTTCTATCTTTTTTGCAGGGCCACGGAACAGAAGTACGGATGCAGAGAGCACAGTGTGCTGTCCACGTCTTTTGCAGCCCCATTGAAATAAACGGGTCCGCATCTGTTCCACATCCTGGTGATAGGTCCTTTTTAAACAGCGTCTCCTGTTTGCTATGGAATAGTGAACTTTGCTAGTCTCCATTATTAATTGAGATCCACAGTCAGGCAATCTTGGGCATCAGTTTACAGGACCAGAGAGTAGTGTTGAGCGAACTTGTGTTTTAAGTTCGGCGTCTAAAGTTCGGGTTATCGAAGTATCCCGCTATGGATTCCGCTACCACAGACAATAACAAAATTTAGAATCCATAACGGAATACTTCGATAACCCGAACTTTATACGCCCAACTTAAAACACAAGTTCGCTCAACACTACCAGAGAGGCTTCTGCAGTAAATGTTTTATACTTTACATGTATGCATAGGGCTAGGCGATATGGCCTAAAATCTATGTCGCAATATAATTTGAACTATGTGCGATAAGTATACTTACAATCATCCATGTCCCCCCAGCCAGCGCCATCAGCCCCATGCCATAGCCATCCTGACGATGTGTGCACGCAAGGCCCTGGCCAATGCAGTGCGGTGCCGAGTCAGGAGGCCACGGAGCGGTGAGTGAGAAGCTTCTTCAATTCACTAGCGCTCCGCGGTCATTTATCGCGATAGGGCGATATAGACAGAATCTATATAGTTGCCAAACTTTATATCGTATATTGTTTATATCGCCCACTCCTACTGGGCCCCATAGCAAATTTTTTGAAGGATGGGTGGCTGAAGAGACCTGGCGGTCACCGCAACGTCACGTTAATGGGTCACATGGCCTAGGCACAGCTCAGTCCCATGCAAGTGAATGGAACGGAGCTGCAATCCAAGCAAAGCCTCTATACAAAGTACTGCACCATGACTGATGAGCGGCGATCTTTAAACAGCTAATTGGCGAGCATGCCCAAAGTCACACCCCCACCAATCTGACACTGATGACATATCCTGATCATAGGGCATCAATATCTAAATGTCAGAAATGATTCTCCAATAACTGGATGATAATGAATGTGCATTAGTGACCCAGCTCAATAGAAGCCATGCTAGTAGTGTGAACAGGGCCTGATAATACTTAGGTAACTCCTATTTAGATAGCACCAACATATTCTGCAGCGCTGTACAGGCACCACCTGTAAGATGCCCTCCTAGGGCTCCAGACACACTCAGTGATGCCCCCAAAGGCTTGAGGCTGTCATCTCTAAGGAAGGGGACTACTAGCCACAGGCGATGGAGGCCTCTCTGACAAAAAGGAACGTCTGATGACGTCATCAGCAAGCTCTTCTTTACGGGACTCTGGGCAGAGGGCACCAGACGCCCTCTATGTAACCCCTCTCTGGGTTGGCCGCTGCCATGTAAACAGGGAAGCTCCTGCCCTCTCCAACAGCTCACACAATGACAGGCGCACATTCTTATAGGAAGCGTCACACTGACAAGAACACCATGTGCCACCCCCAAACCTACGGTGGAGCCCCGCACTCACCACAAGTAAAGGCAATCCGTGCCCGCGCTGCGCGTCACCAACAAAGACGGGCAGGTGCACAATGAGAACACAGGGACACAGCCACACCGACTGGAACCGCCCACGTGACGTCATCCCCTGTCAGGCGACCTATCAGAACGGGAAAGCTAGCTGCACCTGCGTCCGTACCCGGGAACGCTACCAATCAGCGCGCTGGGGATTGTGTGGGTGTGACGTCAGAGCGTGCAGAGGCTAGGCGGTCTAGTCACTGTGCTTGGTGCACTTCCCGTAGATCCCGTGTGGTAAACATGTACTTTGGTGGAAGCCGTGTTACCTCAGCCATGTGGTGGTGCTTATGACTAAGTGTCCATCAAGGCTGTGGTAGCAGTGTGGGCTCTGTGTAGTCCTACAACTAAACCACTTCCAGAGGTCTTCCTGACCGAAAAATATCTTTAAAAACTGCTAAAAAAAATACTGTACAGAAATAAAAGGAAACTATTAAAACTATAGTCTCCTCATGGACCTGCGCTACTGCCATTCCACCACTGCCCAGGTAATGGCTGGAGTGGACACCTGCCACCCACATGTCAGGGGGGCCCGTTCTAAAGATAACCTCCGGCACTCCAGCTGTGGTGAAACTACGACTCCCAGCATGATCAATTCATTTCTATGAAGTTCTGAGAACAGCCAAGCAAGTGTACATCTTGGGAGTTGTAGTTTTACCACAGCTGGAGTGCCGATGGTTATCCATCACAGGGATAGGCCATAGATGCCTCTGGGACCACTCATATCAATATGCCATAAATGTCCCAGATAGGATTTCCCCTTTAACCACTTCAGCCCCGCTAGCTGAAACCCCCTTCATGACCAGAGCACTTTTTACACTTCGGCACTACACTACTTTCACCGTTTATTGCTCGGTCATGCAACTTACCACCCAAATGAATTTTACCTCCTTTTCTTCTCACTAATGCAGCTTTCATTGGGTGGTATTTTATTGCTGCTGACATTTTTACTTTTTTTGTTATTAATCAAAATGTAACGATTTTTTTGCAAAAAAATGACATTTTTCACTTTCAGCTGTAAAATTTTGCAAAAAAAACGACATCCATATATAAATTTTTCGCTAAATTTATTGTTCTACATGTCTTTGATAAAAAAAAAATGTTTGGGCAAAAAAAAAATGGTTTGGGTAAGGCCTCATGCACACGACCGTTTTTTTTTAAGGTCCGCAAAAACGGGGTCCGTAGGTCCGTGATCCGTGACCGTTTTTTCGTCCGTGGGTCTTCCTTGTTTTTTGGAGGATCCACGGACATGAAAAATGAAAAAAAAATCTAAGTCAAGTTTGCCATTGAATTGATAGGAAAAAACGGACACGGATCACGGATCACGGACACGGATGACAATCTTGTGTGCATCCGTGATTTTTCACGGACCCATTGACTTGAATGGGTCCGTGAACCCTTGGCCGTGAAAAAAATAGGACAGGTCATATTTTTTTCACGGCCAGGAAACACGGATCACGGATGCGGCTGCCAAACGGTGCATTTTCCGATTTTTTCACGGACCCATTGAAAGTCAATGGGTCCGTGAAAAAAAACGGAAAACGGCACAACGGCCACGGATGCACACAACGGTCGTGTGCATGAGGCCTAAAAGTTATAGCATTTACAAACTATGGTACAAAAATGTGAATTTCCGCTTTTTGAAGCAGCTCTGACTTTCTGAGCACCTGTCATGATTCCTGAGGTTCTACAATGCCCAGACAGTAGAAAACCCCCACAAATGACCCCATTTCGGAAAGTAGACACCCTAAGGTATTCGCTGATGGGCATAGTGAGTTCATAGAACTTTTTATTTTTTGTCACAAGTTAGCGGAAAATGATGATTTTATTTATTTATTTTTTTCTTACAAAGTCTCATATTCCACTAACTTGCGACAAAAAATAAAAAATTCTAGGAACTCGCCATGCCCCTCACGGAATACCTTGGGGTGTCTTCTTTCCAAAATGGGGTCACTTGTGGCGTAGTTATACTGCCCTGGCAATTTAGGGGCCCAAATGTGTGAGAAGAACTTTGCAATCAAAATGTGTAAAAAATGACCGGTGAAATCCAAAAGGTGCACTTTGGAATATGTGCCCCTTTGCCCACCTTGGCAGCAAAAAAGTGTGACACATCTGTTATCGCCGTACTCAGGAGAAGTTGGGCAATGTGTTTTGGGGTGTCATTTTACATATACCCATGCTGGGTAAGAAAAATATCTTGGTCAAATGCCAACTTTGTATAAAAAAATGGGAAAAGTTGTCTTTTGCCAAGATATTTCTCTCATCCAGCATGGGTATATGTAAAATGACCCCCCAAAACACATTCCCCAACTTCTCCTGAGTACGGCGATACCAGATGTGTCACACTTTTTTGCTGCCAAGGTGGGCAAAGGGGCACATATTCCAAAGTGCACCTTTCAGATTTTGCAGGCCATTTTTTACACATTTTGATTGCAAGGTACTTCTCACACATTTGGGCCCCTAAATTGCCAGGGCAGTATAACTACGCCACAAGTGACCCCATTTTGGAAAGAAGACACCCCAAGGTATTCCGTGAGGGGCATGGCGAGTTCCTAGAATTTTTTATTTTTTGTCACAAGTTAGCGGAAAATGATGATTTTTTTTCTTTCTCTTTTTTCCTTACAAAGTCTCATATTCCACTAACTTGCGACAAAAAATAAAAAATTCTAGGAACTCGCCATGCCCCTCACGGAATACCTTGGGGTGTCTTCTTTCCAAAATGGGGTCACTTGTGGCGTAGTTATACTGCCCTGGCAATTTAGGGGCCCAAATGTGTGAGAAGTACTTTGCAATCAAAATCTGTAAAAAATGACCGGTGAAATCCGAAAGGTGCACTTTGGAATATGTGCCCCTTTGCCCACCTTGGCATCAAAAAAGTGTCACACATCTGGTATCGCCGTACTCAGGAGAAGTTGGGGAATGTGTTTTGGGGTGTCATTTTACATATACCCATGCTGGGTGAGAGAAATATCTTGGCAAAAGACAACTTTTCCCATTTTTTTTATACAAAGTTGGCATTTGACCAAGATATTTTTCTCACCCAGCATGGGTATATGTAAAATGACACCCCAAAACACATTGCCCAACTTCTCCTGAGTACGGCGATACCAGATGTGTGACACTTTTTTGCTGCCAAGGTGGGCAAAGGGGCACATATTCCAAAGTACACCTTTTGGATTTCACCGGTCATTTTTTACACATTTTGATTGCAAAGTTCTTCTCACACATTTGGGCCCCTAAATTGCCAGGGCAGTATAACTACCCCACAAGTGACCCCATTTTGGAAAGAAGACACCCCAAGGTATTCCGTGAGGGGCATGGCGAGTTCCTAGAATTTTTTATTTTTTGTCGCAAGTTAGTGGAATATGAGACTTTGTAAGGAAAAAAGAAAAAAAAAGAAAAATCATCATTTTCCGCTAACTTGTGACAATAAATTCTAGGAACTCGCCGTGCCCCTCACGGAATACCTTGGGGTGTCTTCTTTCCAAAATGGGGTCACTTGTGGCGTAGTTATACTGCCCTGGCAATTTAGGGGCCCAAATGTGTAAGAAGTACCTTGCAATCAAAATGTGTAAAAAATGGCCTGCGAAATCCGAAAGGTGCACTTTGGAATATGTGCCCCTTTGCCCACCTTGGCTGCAAAAAAGTGTCACACATGTGGTATCGCCGTACTCAGTAGAAGTTGGGTAATGTGTTTTGGGGGGTCATTTTACATATACCCATGCTGGGTGAGAGAAATATCTTGGCAAAAGACAACTTTTCCCATTTTTTTATACAAAGTTGGCATTTGACCAAGATATTTTTCTCACCCAGCATGGGTATATGTAAAATGACACCCCAAAACACATTCCCCAACTTCTCCTGAGTACGGCGATACCACATGTGTGACACTTTTTTGCAGCCTAGATGCGCAAAGGGGCCCAAATTCCTTTTAGGAGGGCATTTTTAGACATTTGGATCCCAGACTTTTTCTCACACTTTCGGGCCCCTAAAAAGCCAGGGCAGTATAAATACCCCACATGTGACCCCACTTTGGAAAGAAGACACCCCAAGGTATTCAATGAGGGGCATGGCAAGTTCCTAGAATTTTTTTTTTTTTTGCATAAGTTAGCGGATATTGATTCTTTTTGGGGTTTTTTCTCACAAAGTCTCACTTTCCGCTAACTTAGGACAAAAATTTCAATCTTTCATGGACTCAATATGCCCCTCACGGAATACCTTGGGGTGTCTTCTTTCCGAAATGGGGTCACATGTGGGGTATTTATACTGCCCTGGCTTTTTAGGGGCCTTAAAGCGTGAGAAGTCTGGAATATAAATGTCTAAAAATGTTTACGCATTTGGATTCCGTGAGGGGTATGGTGAGTTCATGTGAGATTTTATTTTTTGACACAAGTTAGTGGAATATGAGACTTTGTAAGAAAAAACAAAAACAAAAACAAACAAAAAATTTCCGCTAACTTGTGCCAAAAAAAATGTCTGAATGGAGCCTTACCAGGGGGGGGGTGATCAATGACAGGGGGGTGATCACCCATATAGACTCCCTGATCACCCCCCTGTCATTGATCACCCGCCTGTCATTGATCACCCCCCTGTAAGGCTCCATTCAGACATCAGCATGATTTTTTACGGATCCATGGATACATGGATCGGATCCACAGAACGCATGCGGACGTCTGAATGGAGCCTTACAGGGGGGTTATCAATGACAGGGGGTGATCAGGGTGATCACCCCCCTGTCACTGATCACCCCCCCTGTAAGGCTCCATTCAGACATCCGCATGATTTTTTACGGATCCATGGATACATGGATCGGATCCACAGAACGCATGCGGACGTCTGAATGGAGCCTTACAGGGGGGTTATCAATGACAGGGGGTGATCAGGGTAATCAGGGTGATCACCCCCCTGTCACTGATCACCCCCCCTGTAAGGCTCCATTCAGACATCCGCATGATTTTTTACGGATCCATGGATACATGGATCGGATCCACAGAACGCATGCGGACGTCTGAATGGAGCCTTACAGGGGGGTTATCAATGACAGGGGGTGATCAGGGTAATCAGGGTGATCACCCCCCTGTCACTGATCACCCCCCCTGTAAGGCTCCATTCAGACATCCGCATGATTTTTTACGGATCCATGGATACATGGATCGGATCCACAGAACGCATGCGGACGTCTGAATGGAGCCTTACAGGGGGGTTATCAATGACAGGGGGTGATCAGGGTAATCAGGGTGATCACCCCCCTGTCACTGATCACCCCCCCTGTAAGGCTCCATTCAGACATCCGCATGATTTTTTACGGATCCATGGATACATGGATCGGATCCACAGAACGCATGCGGACGTCTGAATGGAGCCTTACAGGGGGGTTATCAATGACAGGGGGTGATCAGGGTAATCAGGGTGATCACCCCCCTGTCACTGATCACCCCCCCTGTAAGGCTCCATTCAGACATCCGCATGATTTTTTACGGATCCATGGATACATGGATCGGATCCACAGAACGCATGCGGACGTCTGAATGGAGCCTTACAGGGGGGTTATCAATGACAGGGGGTGATCAGGGTAATCAGGGTGATCACCCCCCTGTCACTGATCACCCCCCCTGTAAGGCTCCATTCAGACATCCGCATGATTTTTTACGGATCCATGGATACATGGATCGGATCCACAGAACGCATGCGGACGTCTGAATGGAGCCTTACAGGGGGGTTATCAATGACAGGGGGTGATCAGGGTAATCAGGGTGATCACCCCCCTGTCACTGATCACCCCCCCTGTAAGGCTCCATTCAGACATCCGCATGATTTTTTACGGATCCATGGATACATGGATCGGATCCACAGAACGCATGCGGACGTCTGAATGGAGCCTTACAGGGGGGTTATCAATGACAGGGGGTGATCAGGGTAATCAGGGTGATCACCCCCCTGTCACTGATCACCCCCCCTGTAAGGCTCCATTCAGACATCCGCATGATTTTTTACGGATCCATGGATACATGGATCGGATCCACAGAACGCATGCGGACGTCTGAATGGAGCCTTACAGGGGGGTTATCAATGACAGGGGGTGATCAGGGTAATCAGGGTGATGACCCCCCTGTCACTGATCACCCCCCCTGTAAGGCTCCATTCAGACATCCGCATGATTTTTTACGGATCCATGGATACATGGATCGGATCCACAGAACGCATGCGGACGTCTGAATGGAGCCTTACAGGGGGGTTATCAATGACAGGGGGTGATCAGGGTAATCAGGGTGATCACCCCCCTGTCACTGATCACCCCCCCTGTAAGGCTCCATTCAGACATCCGCATGATTTTTTACGGATCCATGGATACATGGATCGGATCCACAGAACGCATGCGGACGTCTGAATGGAGCCTTACAGGGGGGTTATCAATGACAGGGGGGTGATCAGGGAGTGTATATGGGTGATCACCCGCCTGTCATTGATCACCCCCTGTAAGGCTCCATTCAGACGTCCGCATGTGTTTTGCGGATCCGATCCATGTATCCATGGATCCGTAAAAATCATGCGGACGTCTGAATGGAGCCTTACAGGGGAGTGATCAATGACAGGGGGTGATCAGGGAGTGTATATGGGTGATCACCCGCCTGTCATTGATCACCCCCCTGTAAGGCTCCATTCAGACGTCCGTATGCTTTTTGCGGATCCGATCCATGTATCCGTGGATCCGTAAAAATCATACGGACGTCTGAACGGAGCCTGACAGGGGGGTGATCAATGACAGGGCGGTGATCAATGACAGGGGGGTGATCAGGGAGTTTATATGGGGTGATCATGGGTGATCAGGGGTTTATAAGGGGTTAATAAGTGACGGAGGGGGGGGGGGTAGTGTAGTGTGGTGTTTGGTGCTACTGTACTGACCTACCTGAGTCCTCTGGTGGTCGATCCTAACAAAAGGGACCACCAGAGGACCAGGTAGGAGGTATATTAGACGCTGTTATGAAAACAGCGTCTAATATACCTGTTAGGGGTTAAAAAATTCGGATCTCCAGCCTGCCAGCGAGCGATCGCCGCTGGCAGGCTGGAGATCCACTCGCTTACCTTCCGTTCCTGTGAGCGCGCGCGCCTGTGTGCGCGCGTTCACAGGAAATCTCGGCTCTCGCGAGAGGACGCGTATATGCGTCCACCCAGAAGAGCAGGACCGCCGGCAGGACGCAATCCTGCGTACGGCGGTCCTGAGGTGGTTAACTCGGACACCAGACTCCAAAGGATCCATTTTCTATTGTGTCAGAGAAAACGGATCCGTCTCCATTGACTTACATTGTGTGTCTTGCTCCGCACCACATCGGGGACAGCGTTTTTCTGTCCGCGATGGAGACGCAACCAAACGGAACGGAATGCATTTTGGTGCACTCCGTTTCGTTTTGTCCCCATTGACAATGAATGGGAACAAAACTGACGCGTTTTTCTCCAGTATTGAGATCCTATAACGAATCTCAATAGCGGAATTGAAAACGCTACTGTGAAAGTAGCGTAAATTAGATGTATGCTCCAGGATTTTTCTATTAAAGCGGTTGTCCAGGATCAGAACTGAACCCAGACAGCTCCCCTGATATGAGCATTAGAGCATTTCATGCTCTGATGCTGTCCTTTGCCTTGCGCTGGATCGTGCAGGGCAGAAGCTTTTTTGGGAGATCAGGGGACCTACCGGGTTCCCCATGGCTAAGCTATGAGAAGGCTTCCGCCTAGCAGTGAGCCCGGTGATGTTACAGGCACTGATAGACAGGCGCTGTCCTACCCTGTAAAACGGCCTGGGCAGCACTAAAGCCCGCCCATTAGTGACGGTGGCGTCACCGGCAACACTGCTAGGCGGGAGCCTCGCAGTGTAAAAAATATATATAAACAGCCCTTGCCCTGCGCGATACAACACATGGCAAGGGAGAGCAAAAATGCTCCGAAGCTCATATCAGGGGGGCTGCCTGGGTGAAAATGGGGTTTTGTCTGGGTTCAGCTTTGAATCCGGACAACCCCTTTAATAGCCTAACCTAGGCCATTAACATAGGCCATTAATATCTGATCCAACACCGATCAGCTGTTCTACAGCTCCATCTACTATGTACTGGGCAGGACTGGTTACTGCAGCACTGCTCCCACTGAAGTGAATAGGAGTAGCACTGCAATACCAAGTGCACTACACTACCCCGAACCAGCTGATTGGAGGGAGGGTGGCTTGTTAGACTCCCACCATGCAATGATGACCTATCGTGAGGTTAGGCCAACGGTAGTAAAATGTTGGAATACCCCTTTAAGTTTAAAAGTTATGGTTATTCACATCCATTTTTTTAAATTCAATTTAGGCCTCATGCACACGACCGTATGTATTTTGCGGTCCACAAAGAACGGATCTGAAAAAAATACAGATGACATCCGTGTGCATTCCGTATTTTGCGGAACGGAACAGCTGGCCCTAATAGAACAGTACTTTCCTTGTCCGTAATGCGGACAATAATAAGACATGTTCTATTTTTTTGCGGAACGGAAATACGGACATACAGAAATGGAAAGCACACGGAGTACCTTCCATTTTTTGTGGACCCATTGAAATGAATGGTTCCGTATACGGTCCACAAAAAAATAGAACGGACACAGAATGAAAATACGTTTGTGTGCATGAGGCCTTAATCTGTTATGTAATTAAAATTATTATTTTTAATTGGTTTCAATTAAAACAATTCTCAACTACTTGTCTTCTGCAGTCTGCATGTGTTTATATATATATCACAGGCTGCTCAGACCGGTTCAGGGGGAAATCCCTCACACAAGCTCTCTCTCTCCTCTCCTGAACAGTCTACTAAGTTACATCCCTACAACCAAGTAAAATAAACTTATAAAGATCATACAAGGGAGCAGAAGTAAGGCCTACAGGGTGGGACCTCAGAGAGCCCATCTGATTAATTTCACACTGAATAGTGTATGAAAACATGCAGACTGCAGAAGACAAATGTTTGAGAATTTCTAATTAAAACAAATCCCATAATAGATACAAGTCAATAAAAAAATGATCTCCATAGCTTGTACATTAGACGTTCTAAATGTGGCTAACCGTCAGGGTGCTCTCTTGACCTATCCCTGTGTACTAGAATTTCCAGATAGCCGTAAGGAAAAAGAACAATGATTATAGAATATGAAATATGAGAAAAATCACAGAATGTAAAGTTAGTACACAACAGAAAAAATACACCACAAACGAAAACCTTCCACCCAAAGGCACAATGGAACTGGAGACCAGATAACGAGACCTTTTCCCATGGCCGCTGTATTATAGTGGCTTGTAAAGGACCCCTATCAACAATGGTAAATATGATAGTTTGTAGAGGACACCTATTTAAATGAGTAAATGTGATGGTTTGTGGAGGACACCTATCAACAGTAGTAAATATGGCTTGTAGAGGACACCTATCAACAACAGTAGTAAACATGGCTTGTAGAGGATATCTATCCACTATAGTAAATATGATGGTTTGTAGAGGACATCTATCCACTATAATAAATATGATGGTTTGTAGAGGACACCGATCAACAGTAGTAAATATGGCTGGTAGAGGACATCTATCCACTATAGTAAATATGATGGTTTGTAGAGGACATCTATCCACTATAATAAATATGATGGTTTGTAGAGGACACCGATCAACAGTAGTAAATATGGCTGGTAGAGGACATCTATCCACTATAGTAAATATGATGGTTTGTAGAGGACATCTATCCACTATAATAAATATGATGGTTTGTAGAGGACACCGATCAACAGTAGTAAATATGGCTGGTAGAGGACATCTATCCACTATAGTAAATATGATGGTTTGTAGAGGACATCTATCCACTATAATAAATATGATGGTTTGTAGAGGACACCGATCAACAGTAGTAAATATGGCTGGTAGAGGACATCTATCCACTATAGTAAATATGATGGTTTGTAGAGGACATCTATCCACTATAATAAATATGATGGTTTGTAGAGGACACCGATCAACAGTAGTAAATATGGCTGGTAGAGGACATCTATCCACTATAGTAAATATGATGGTTTGTAGAGGACACTGATCAACAGTGGTAAATATGACGGCTTGTAGAGAAAAATCTATCAACAGTGGTAAATACATATGAGGACACCAATCAATGCTCGTATATATGGCTTGTAGAGGACATCAATCAATAGTAGTAAATATGACGGCTTGAAAAGGACACCTATCAACGATAGTAAATATGATAGTTCATATAGGCCACCTATCAACATCAACAGTAGTAATGTAGTAGTAACTTCAGGGGCCTGTTCTGAAGATAACCTCCGGCACTTGTAGAGGACATCTCTCAACAGTAGTAAATTATATCCAGGCAGGACATATTGAAAGCATTCTTAACAAATATAATAGCATTTTTGCTGGATTCGTCAGGGTTCGTTATGAACGGATCCAGTTGTATTATCTTTAACATGGCCAAGACGGATCCGTCATGAAATGCATTGAAAGTCAATGGAGGACGGATCTGTTTTCTATTGTGCCAGATTGTGTCAGAGAAAACGGATCCGTCCCCATTGACTTGAATTGTAGAGGTAATGACGGATCTGTTTTGCTCCGCATCCCAGGACGGAAAGGAAACCGCAGCATGCTGGGGTTTGCTCTCCGATATGAGAACGGAATGGAATGCATTTTGGAGCATTCCGTTCTGTTCAGTTACTTTTGTCCCCATTCACAATGAATGGGGGCAAAACAGAAGCGTTTTTTTCCGGTATTGAGACCCTATGAAGGATCTTAATACCGGAAAATATTAACGCTAGTGTGAAAGTAGCCTTAGGCTACTTTCATATCTGCGTCTTCCTTTACAGTTTTGAGATCCCCATTCATTCATTGTCAAAGGGGACAAAACGGAACGCACCAGAATGCATTGTGAAACTGAACATGCTGGATCCGGCATCAAAAACCATGTAAGTCAATGGTGCCGTTTCCTTTTTTTTTTCAGACACGAATCCGGCATGTTAATTTTAGAAATGATACAACCGGATACGTTCTGAACGGTTGTAATATTCAAACAGATGCATTTTCTTGTGGTTTAGAGATTCTCTGACGGATCTCAAAACCGTAAGGAAAATGGAAATGTGAAAGTAGCCTAAAGTTTTAATGTCCTTGTCTGTAAAATAAAGCGATGAACAGGAGACTGTCCTACTAAGAAACATTAACAGTATGATCTTTACTGATGCCACTCCATGCGTGTACACTCCTTCCCAATACTCATCAGACGACCAAATCTTTCATGGGCCTGTTCACTCTGCATTCAGTCGTATTTTGTTGACAGCAGTTGGACATAGGGGTCAGCAGACTGACATCAGGTGAACTGGAACACTAACCACAGTCTACACAGAGATGCCAAATCCCTGGTAACACTGGGTGAACTGCCCACGAAAGAGGTGGATTAAGACTGCCAACTGGCAGAGAGCAAGGCTGTCGGGAGAACATGGTAGAAGGAGGTGTATGTTTGCAGAGCAGGAGCATAGTACTGTATAGTCATAGCCAATAGCATGCTGTGCACAGGGTAAAAACTATACATCATTGGGTGAGGGATGGTAAAAATTCGATGACTCCTGGTGAAATCAGGTGAATTGACATGCCTGCATGCTGCGGCCTCTGTAAACAGCTGTTCGGTGGTGGTGTCGGGTGTCGGACCCCCACTGATCAGATATTGATGACCTTTGGTTTTCTCCATACAGCACCTTTGGAAGTTTTATGTTATGTGTATGGGTGTTAGGGATATTATTGCATGTGTGGTTGAAATGTGTTAGTTAGACATTGTCACATACCTTCTCATCCATTCGCTCAAATCTGCAGAATGAAAAACAGGCAGATGAAATGTAGACATTTGATCTAAATTAATAACATTTGGCCACTGAACTATTCCTGATCTTAACACAAAATGTTGTGACTGATTTATAAGTTGGGTCACGGGTATGACCAGCGGTAGCTCTTTTTCTGCTGCTTCATCCTCTCCTTTTATTAGTTTGTTTGGGGCAGTTTATATGCAAATGATTCACGGCTGATCTAGTAGATCACTGATGCACATCAGTCTCTCTTTCTGATTGGATAGCCTTCTTTAAATTATTTTTGGTCTCTGCTGTGATCTTGCAGATAATAGCATGAGCTCTGTGTGTTTGTATCCAGTATGTCCTATCTAGCAACCTTTATAGTTGGTTTTTGAGAGTATCCTTGTCCAGTCTTTAGGTCCTATTAGACTGCCCGATGTTGAGATAGGACAAGCGCTGAGGGACAGTAAACACATCTATCAGCGCTCCTTCACATTGGCCTATTACACAGCAAAGTGAATGGTGAAGGGGGAATTGCTACCAGAGTCGTTCCACCCTTATTCAGTTCTATGGATTATCGAACAGCACATCCTTGATTACACAGGGAGATGTGCAGTCCAATAATTGTTCCTCTTTCAACCCCATGAAGGATGTAAATCAGCCAACAAATAAGCACTTTCTTGTTTATCGCCTGATTGGTGGCATGATGACACGGGTCAGTTCCTATAATTGCCTTTTTCCAATTATTGGCCTGAAAAGAATTCAGTCTAATATGGCCCATAGTTTCTGACTCTTGTAGTGTGTAGTTTGCTTTTTCTTGTTTGTTTCTGTCTTGCCTCATTTACTGTAGCTCTGTTATTTGGGTATCTTGCCCCTGCTGTTGTATTAGGGTCAGTATTGCAGCGTAGGGTTTCAACAGGGAAATATGTAGGAACATTGAGGGTCAGTTGTGTTGGTGTTACACTATTGTTCAGAGATAGATCTAGGGGAAAGTTTGAAGAAGAATTATGGTTCTTGTCATGTATGAGGCTGTGGAAAAATGGCCCAAGGGTCATTGAAAAGGGTTTAGGCAGAAACCCTTCTGTCCTGTGTGGGGGGCCTGGTTTGATCCTTGCTATGGGGCCCTTACTTCTCTATGTATGGGACTGTTGGTTAGTTTCAATGATAACATCCAATATTACCAAAACACAAGTAGCTGAATCTGTGTGTATATATAGAATATCTCACCAAAAATTAGATAAAAAACACATATAATGTAACTTCATCCTTTATTAATAAAAACACATACAACACACAGTATCTGACATAATAAATAAACTAGTAGCAATACAGGAAAGTGCCATGACAAAAAATGGTTCCCCCCAGCCACAATAGGTGAGCACATATAAGTCTCAAAGGAGTATGCAATCTATGTATGTAACAAAAGACACAAAAAATGTCAAGTATTAGTGCCAACTACACATGGTCCTCCATTTTGCTACAAACATACCTACACAAGCCTATGAACTCAATGCCAATAATCATTTGCAAAGGATGCCAATCCAGATGCGCGTTTCGCCTCGGTTCCTCTTGGGAAGCGAGGCGAAACGCGCGTCGGGGTTGGTGTCCCCTGAGCTGTTGGTCTCTATATCTCTCTCTTATTGTGCTACTTGTTAATACTGTTTATTGCCCTTCCATTGCCTTTTGTTGCTTGTAGTGTGTATTATCACCTATTTAGGTATCTCTGGGTTTTTTGTCATGGCACTTTCCTGTATTGCTGCTAGTTTATTTATTATGTCAGATACTGTGTGTTGTATGTCTTTTTATTAATAAAGGATGAAGTTACATTCTATGTGTGTTTTCTCATTTTTGGTGAGCTTAGTTTCAATGATCTTGCATTCATGTTACCTGCTATTGTTATTTTTGTGAACCATCTGGTAGTTATACAATTTGGTCATACTGCAAGTCCTGGGACATCTGTGTACCAGAAGAAACCCTTAGTACCTGGGATAGATGACTGCTTTAGGTGAAGTCCAGTTCTGTACAATTTAGAGGGATGATACATCACTGTGAGTGGTGGGGACTCTTTTCATATTTTTTCTCCATTAAAGCCACCCTCTCTTTCAAGAAGAAAAATTCACAATGAATAGGGAACAAACAAAAACTTACCTGGTGACCTCCTTGTCATCTTTTTAGCTGCAGATCCTCCAATGCCCAGGCTCCTCTTCTGCCATCCAGGATGCTTCTCAGACTGCTTGATGCATAATGTGCATTTTTGGAGCTCAAGACATTTTCTGAAGACCTTGGATTGGCCAGCACTGCTCACGGGAACAGTGCTGGCCAGTCCAAGAGCAGGCCTGGCCAAGAAGGAGGTGGTATGGGCTGCTAAAGCATAAATGGCACCAGAAACAGTGCAGCCATCATTGATGGCAGAAGAGGAGCCCAAGAATTAGCGGATCTGCAACTAAAAAGATGAAAAGGAGAGCACCTTGTAAGTGCTGTGTTCATTCCATAATTAATGGGATTTTTTTCCTTCAACTTTCGCTTTAAAGTTTTACTGACATATTCCCTTCACGCCTGCCGGCAAAAACAATGAAAAATTATGTTCAGAGCCCCTCCACTTCTTCAAGTCATGTTTAACTAGACATGGCCAATGTAAGCAAATCAGTAATGTCAAATATTGGGTATATAAACAGCATAGAGTGGGGTTGACCAATATGAGCCAGAACAGAGAACTGCTCTGTACAAGAAGCTCCTTTTCAGGGGACTCAAGCTGTCCTTGTATTGCAGGGATGGTTATTCATCTGAATGGCCACTGTGTCATTCTAAAGATTCCCTGCAGCTGCATTCAAATCTTGAGTAGCCCTACTCAATGGGAAAAAAATCTGTTGGAAGACAACTGCTAGGAGCATGTATTGTAGATAGCCTGTCAGATATGCTATGGAAACGTTTGTGACATCCCCTTTGGGAGTTGTGATAGCAGACATTAAATGTCACAGTGAGGGAACATGGAGGCAGGACTAAACAGAATGTCAATATAATAAAGGTTTTCTAATTTGTTCAAACCATCACTACATAGTCAGGTGAGGGAGACTAGAGGTGTATTTAGATGCACCAATTATCGGGCAGATTATTGGGATGGACCGTTCCTGCAAACAGTCGTTCCCCACAATCTGCCCGTCTGAATGTGCCGATAAATGAGCGAATAGGGTGATCCTATCGCTCGTGCAGGCACCACCGATCATTGTTTCTGGACAGCAGATCATGTGGTCTAAACAGTGATCTGCTGCTCAGAAACCATGATTCTGTATGAGGATGCAATAGCAATTCCCCGTCCTCATACTGTGAAGGAGAACGCTCAATGTAAATGTGTGGTATCCATCACTCAACAAGCAGCAGTCGGGATGGAACGCTTCCTTTCCAACAATCGGCAGTTGCATTGCCCTGTGTAAACTTAGCTTTAGGTCACCGTCCAGATGACCGCCAGTGAACCCCAAAAACTGCTACCAGTCTTCCAACACCACTCCAGGTAGTATGAATCTAAGGCTACCCCTAGGTTCTTCACCAGAGCGCGCTGCAAGGCTGGATTGGCTTTGCTGCTAGTGACCCAGGTTACATCTGTGGAGTATATAGCAGAAAACTGGTGCAGGGCACAGTGCAGACCATACAGAATGACCAGGGAAGTACAAGGGAAGTTAGCAAGGCAGGCCAAGGTCAGTTACCAGGAGAGTGGATCTAAGCAGGAACAGCAGCCTCTGGGTAAATCCAAAACAACAAGCCAGAAGTTAGTTCACCAGAGAAGCCAATAGGAAGTTTCACAATATGGAGCAATTTAAGGGTCCATTCACACGTCCGCAATTTCATTCCGCATTTTGCGGAACGGAATTGCGTACCCATTAATTTCTATGGGGCAGCACGATGTGCTGCCCGGACACGGAATTGCAGATCCGCCTTTCCGGGTCCGCACTTCCGCCAAAAAATAGAACATGTCCTATTCTTGTCCGCAATTGCAGACAAGAACAGGCATATTATTAGTGCCGGTAATGTGCGGGCCGCAAAATGCGGAACGCACATTGCCGCTATCCGTGATCTGCAAAACACGTTGCGGACGTGTGAATGGAGCCTAATCAGGAATCAGCAGTTTTAAACCCCTCGCCCTGCTGTGGGATTGGACACACCAGAAACCCGATTGACTTGGCTATATGTCAAACTGACAAGTCGAACAGCTGGGAATTGGTGCTCGACATGGCAACCCTCCCACTGATTTGGTTGAGAGAACTCCTGACACATGATCTCTAAACTTATTTCCTGTGGGGTCTGTCATCTTCCTCCTGGCCAATGCTGCTCTCCTGCATCACATCTCTAAGTCAAGGCTTGCGCAGATGGGCAAACCTCCAGTCGCTAAAAGAGCTAGTAACACAAAATCTCCTTGATGTCAGCCAGAGGCCGGACGCTATGGGTCTTAAAACAGACCCTCCACTCTGGGCCTAAGCAGCAAGTTCCATTGGGTCCCAGTACTCTGCTAAGGTATTTCTACCTTTTCATTACTGACCCATCTTGTATATTGTGTCCATAAGTCCATCTGCTCAGCTTCACTTTAGCTGTTGCTAACGGGCACTATGGAATCTGGGGATTCCCTGTGGGACAGTCCACAGCTCCTCACAGAGGTTATGGGTGAGGAACTAATAATTCTAAAGACTCTCCCAGGTTTAGCTCTAATCAAAATCAGTTAGTGACCCATTGGATTCATACCTCCTTATAGGCATTGTGACATACACTTGGCAATTACCTATACCTATTCCATAGTTGTCTGTAAGGTTCTCATTTATCCAGGTCATGGTATATCTGTAAAGAATAAATCAAGGCAACTGGACGTACTGTAGATTTCTTGAAAACGTTTCACTCGTTCTTCCAACGAGCTTTCTCAATTCCATAGTTGCTCTTTACAAAATTACTTGTTACACTGGTGACCTAGTATCACATATTGGGGGAGACTTACAAATCACAGTAAGTGTGTCAGAATTCTGGTGAAATTAGCACCGGAAATCTGGAATATGTGCCTTCCACCATATTTATTAAAGGGCTTGTCCCATGAAAACTGTATTGACTATAATCATTGTAATGTATGGGATGAAAGCACGGATACCCAATCCCAATTTTGGCACTAAATATAGCTCCCAATATGGCCATGTGAATAAAGCCTTAGGTAGTCTGGCTGTTAGGGATACAGTGACTAACAACCAAAGTCTTTTTAGCTGTCTGTCAACTAGCATGTCTGTAGCAACCAATATATCTGAGATTATTTATACTTTGGCACAAGAGAGAATTGACACTTATTTAAGTAGAAAGAAAGGTTTTTTTTGTGATCTGCAGGTATATTAATAGGTAGGCCAGAGTCACACATCCAGTCCACATTCTGGACATGTGTCTCAGCCCAACAAGGGGTTTATTCACCTGAACCCACAGCATCATAGAGAACTGAGATAAGGACTTGGCCAGGAAACATGTCCAAAATACGGAGTAAGGAATCTGGCCTCAGTTACAGTCAACGGCATTGAATATTTTAGAGTGCATTTATGCTGTGTATGCCACGCATAGTATTTAATATATAAAGCTGAGTGCATGTACAGTATATGTGTGTTTGTTTGTACGTATGTCCGCTAAAGGAATCCACATCGTTTCATTTACAATCACGAAATGTGGCACACAGGTACATCAGGTGGCCGGGTCTCGGGTTTTAGACCGGGTCTCAGCTCTCTAGCGCCTACCGTTCCTGAGATAATCCCCAAAAATGCAAATATGGCACATCACATCACCTATATTAGCCAATTTCTCTTCATATCCCAACTGCCATACACACGTCACATCTCGCTCATCAGCCAATAGAAGCTCACAGGTCCTTAGTCTCCACAAACACACAGTTTTACACCAGGTTTCCATAACAACCCAGCCATTTTTCTTCACTGCTGTGGATGACACTGTTAAGGGAGCGGTGCTGTGGAGGTCACAGTTCAGGGGGCAGGTAGACAGACTTAAAAACCCCGCCCACAGGTCCCGCTAAGTCATGCCCTCAAACTGGTTAGGCCACGCCCCCTCCCACTCCTCAGACGACAGGGATTGAAAAAATGAAGGTAAAAATCAACTTCTGTCAGCTGCAGGGGTAGGAGGGACGGTGACTTTCTCCCTGCAGCTCACACTCAGACAGCACAGTGCTGCTGTCTGAGAGTGAGCTGTTCAAAAGGACATCCCTGCGTCTGTCCAGGCCCTGCACCGGATGGAGGACAGGGAGTCTGAAAGCCAGAACCTAAAACTGGACCTCTGGCTACCCTAGGGGCAGGCTGCTGTGGAGGTCACAGTTAAGGGGACGGTCCGCTATGGAAGTCAGTGATAAGGGGCAGATTGCTGTAGAGGCCACTGTTAAGGAGGCGGAGAGTTGTGGAAATCACTGTTGAGGAGATGGGGTACTGTGGAGGGCACTAATAAAGGGGAGGCCGCTGTTGAGGTCACTCTTAAGGGGGCGGGATGCTGTGAAGGTCACTGTTAAAGGGGCGGGCACTAGAGAGCTCTCTGTTAAGGGGGCAGGAAACAGTGGAGGTAACAGTTAAGGGGACGGTCCACTATGGAGGACAGTGTTAAGGGGCAAGGTGCTGTAAAAGTCACTGTTAAATGGGTGGGGTGTCGTGGAAGTCACATTTTAAGGGAACGGAGCTCTGTGGAGGTCACTGTTAAAGGGGCGGTGTACAGTGGAGGTCACAGTTAAGGGAGCGGGTACTGTGGCAGTCACTGTTGAAGGTGCAGTCGCTGTGGAGGCTGTCTCTGTTAAGAGGGCCGGTTATGCTGGAGGTCAGTTAAGGGGACTGTAACCTATGGTCAATGTTAAGGGGTGGGTGCTGTAGAGGTCACTGTTAAGGGGCGGGCCCCTGTGGAGGTCACTGTCAAGGGGGTGGGGTGCTGTGGAACTCACTGTTAAAGGGGCAGGCTGATAGTTAAAGGGGTTGTCCGGGATTGGGGACATGGGTCTACATGTACAATGGTCCCCTAAATATTACATTCATGCCTGTCCTTCCCTTACCAGACATTTCTGATGGCCCTTTTTCACTTGACAAATTTTCAGCCGGAAGTGCAGTTTCTATCACAGTCAGTGACGTACCGGGTCCCTTTCTGCATAGTGAAGCCTCTCCTTCCGCTTCACAAGGAGCCCGGTGACGTCACCGTCAGCCTCTAATTATTCCAAGCGCATGGAGGGGCAGTAACTATGCGGCAACAGAAGCGCTAAGCCACGCCCTCTCACAGCGCGAAGCCACGCCCATCGCAGCGCTAAGCCACGCCCCTCGCCGAGCAGGGCGCATTCTTAGTAAGGAAGGAGGCGTTTAGCTGCGCTGGGACCCAGAAAGCATTGAGGCAGGAAGTTGCCACACATAAACAGAAAGGTAAACAATCAGTGGGGGACTGTAGGAGCCCTGCTGAAGTGTAAAAATACCTAAAAACATCTGGGGGGACCTTCAAACCGCTATTAATAGTGATTTAACTGTTTTTTAAAAAAAATCTTGATCCCGGACAACCCCTTTAAGGAGGTGGGCTGCTGTGGAAGTCCCATTTTAAGGAGACGGGGTACTGTGGGGGAAGGGGATCAGTGTTAAGGGGTGGGTGTCACGGACGTTCCCTTGACAGGTGGGAGGAGATTGGTGAGACTGGCAACACGTGGTTTGATCTGACATGTTTTCTGTTTGGATCAAATGACGTCTGTGGTTCTTGCCACACCTTCTTTCCCCAGGTGTGGCTATTATGGTCATTAAACCTTCTCTCTTTATTGTTGTTTCTCCCACTATGCTATGCGGTTCATAGCTTCAGTTTGAGTTGTGGATAGCTGGTGTGTGGATCTCGGCTGAGTTCCTGGTGCTGCCATAGCCACTTGAAGTTAAGTGTTTACTTTCCCTTTTGTATTTTGTTTGGGTTATTTTGTATGTTGCATTTCCCTGTCATTTGTATTAAGGCCTGAGGGAGACTCCTGTTCGTCCTTCCTTTTGGAGGAACAGGTTGTCTCAGTCCTGAGATTAGTACCAGGGACCTATAGGGTGAGTTAGGACATTAGATATTCCTGTGTATGAACTCACCTACCTCTGGGGTCTGTTCATACTAGTAGTTAGTCAAGACTGGGGTTTTACTAGGAGATGTCCATCTCCTTTCCCTAGTTTCCAGGCCTTATTCTCTCACCCCTTTCCCTCCTATGTTCGGTGTGGTGTTTCCCTCCCACACCCAAAGGTAACAGTGGGGGGCTGTGGATGTCACTGTTATAGTGGATAATGTCAATATCTTTTAACGACACACACAAACATTAAATGAAATAGATTAAATATACCTGTGCGAAGCCGGGTCCTTCAGCTAGTATCAAATATATCTTAAAACCAATTGATGGAAGCCAACCGAATGTTCTTTTGGCCTCTGCTGGGCTGGTGTATGTCTGCATACTATTTTTCTGCTGTATAGAATGGCACAGTTAACTATGGTATTCTATACAGAAGCATACAGAAGACTACCATTTTTTCTACAATGGTAGTCCATGGACAATATATGCAAAATGCATGCCTACACAGTGGCATATGATGGAGGTATCTGTCAGAGGTATGTGTCAGTAAATCTTCCTGACGCATACAGAACATCCACATATAATTGCAAATAGAGATCGACCGATTATCGGTTTTACCGATATTATCGGCCGATATTCAGGATTTTGAACGTTATCGGTATCGGCATCTATTTTGCCGATATACCGATAACGTATCGGGAACAAGGATCGCACTGCAGACAGCGCTCTCCATGTTCCCTCAGCAGCACAGGGGAGAAGGAAGCAGTGCCTCCCTATTTATTTATTTTTTTTAAATGAAAATTCACTGAATATCGGTATAAATTATCGGCTATTGGCCTGAAAGTTCACAGATTATCGATATCGGCTCTAAAAAATCTATATCGGTCGATCCCTAATTGCAAACACAGCAATCTGCATCCTTATACTGTCCACATTGCAGGTCCAGCTGTGTAATACACATATTCCCACATAGAAATCTTCTGTAATCAATAATGTTTTGTAGTCCATAGATTTCAGCCACAATGTTTTCCACCAAGTAAAGCAAACATAAAATTACATTATACTTTCTTTCCATCTTTGACAGAAGGTCATCCATTAATCTATCAGTAGTGGATTTGCAGTGATAGTGATACACTAATGAATCTTATGTGTTTACAAGGAGATTTATAACTTAGTCTCCAGTTCATACATCGGTCAATGAGTTCATATTCTATGTGTTCACTATATGCCCATATTCGAATGGAAGGTTTTCTATATTGAAAAAAAAGATAATCCCCAGTCGTTGTGCTTATACAGCATACAAAAGTGAGGTAGGTGAGGTGCTTCAGTGTCTTCCAACCAGATTTTCTTTAGACATGAGGTTCTCCAGAACACATCAACAGGTCATGTCACTTTTGCAATAGTTAAGGCAAACTGATTTCAGCTCAAAGATGAGCCACAAAGCAGTAAACCTATTAGTTTCAAGGCAATTTATAGCACTGGGCCAGAATTATAGAATGCTTCACCCATCCCTGCACCAGTCTTCATTGAGACAGGATTTGGGGTTCCCCAAAGGTTTGCACTTGATAATTAGGAGTGGATTCATTCCTAAGGTTTAAAATTGACCTACCGCAAAGATATATAGATTGTAAAATGGGAAAGCTACTCCGAGTATATAATCCACACTGAGCTGTATATTTCCAGGTAGCCGGTGAGTCACTCAGATTCCTTCACAAAACACACTTCATGGGCCGGTTATCTGTGAGGCTTTAGTGACATCTAGATGTCTCCAAAAATCACTTAGTCAATGGTGTTCTTTAAATGGCAGGTGGATTTATAAATATAGACTAAGAGAGGCAAGATCAGCAGCTGCAGGCTGTTTTTGTGCGGTGGAACAGTCTGTGATGTAACAGACGTGTATGTTGGCACAAACAGTCTACAAGTGAAAGACTGCTCTTCCTCCTGTGCTCATCAGACTGGTCTCCAGGGACTCTTCGGTGCTCCTTGCGCAGAGGCACCATTACCAAAAGCAGGCAGCTGGGCTGAGTCTGACAATCCTTCTTCGTCAAAAGCATTCATTGAGGACATTGTTCTGATTCTGATATCAGGTTAGTCACATCTCAATACCTATGAATATTTTAAGAACATGAATACTGACTTACCTAATCATTTCACATTCATTGTACTTCATGTCCTCTGTTCTCAGTGTATATTTTTTTCATTATTATGTATATGACATATTCAGTGACTCCACTCTATTTTATACTACTCAGCATTGCTACAACCCAGTAGTATTCCTTACCCAAAGACAATGCTATAATGTCATTAGAAGTGGCTTTAAGGACAATCTTAGGTGAGTTTTGGGCTCGACAACTACTCATGAATCTAATTCCCAAAATGCATTTAGAATATGAGTAAACTATGACCATATTGGATGTGTCTGACACTGATAAGAAAGTTACATGCATTTGTCTCTGGTAAAAAGAGAATCATAACTTGTTTGTCAGACTATAACCTTCAAGGGGCCAACTTGACCTTTCTGTAGCTGGAACATTTATGTTCAAGAGCAATTTAATATCTGTATTAGAACCAACATAACAAATTGAGCAACACATTTTCCACATGGACCAAACAAGAGAGGAAAACTTAGAGGTTATCCACCTGCTGGGGCCTTTTGGACCAGACAATCCCCTCGTCACCAGACCTGCAGAGGGAAGCATACTGTAGGTACCCGCTCCCTGCTGCTGGATTCCAGCTCCTTCCCTCCCCTCCCGCCACACCTAGGTTCCACTTGTTAACATCTGGTTTGACAAGGGACACGTGTGCCGCGGCAGCCAGTGACATTGATGTGACACATGGGGGAAACAGCACTACAGCAGCACATGTGCCCCCCTCCCAAATTTGATATTGACAAGCAGGACCAGAGTGTGGCAGCAGAAGACTGAAGGAGCTGTAACCTGGTGGCAAATGGCATAGAATTATGCTTCCTTCTGCAGGTCCGGCATCGTAATGGGGGTCAGACCATACAGTCCAAGAAGGTGGATAACCCCTTTAATGGTCCCAAAAGGTTTTTGAGGAGATAAGGTATTTATTCAATTAGGGTCATTTATCAAACTGATGTAAAGTAGAAACTTTCATTTTCCAAAGGAGCTGTCAAAAATGAAAGGTGGAATCTGATTGGTTGCCATGGGCACCATTTTAGAATTTTGATAAATGACCCCATATGTCCGTATATGACTTTTTTTTTTATTCATAGTTTCCTGTTTCTCACATATGGGGTGCCCTATAATCCATTGTTCTGACCCTTTTAATGCAGCCTTTAAGGCCTCATGCACACGACCGTTGTTGTGTTCCGTTCCGCAAAATGGGGTTCCGTTGTTCCGTGATCTGTTTCCGTTTCTGTTTCCGTGTGTCTTCCTTTATTTTTGGAGGATCACCAGACATGAAGGAAAGTAAAAAAAAAATCTAAGACAGGTTTGCCATGCAAATGATAGGAAAAAAACTGACGCAGACACGCGGACGACAATCTTGTGTGCCTCCGTGTTTTTTTAGCGGTCCTATTGACTTGAATGGGTCTGCGAACCGTTTTCCGCGAAAATAATAGGACAGGTTATATTTTTTTGACGAACTGGAACCACGGATCACGGACGCGGGTGACAAACGGTGCATTAGCCGAGTTTTCAACGGACCCATTGAAAGTCAATGGGTTTGCAGAAAATCACGAAAAACGGCACAACGGACATGGAATAAAACAATGGTAGTGTGCATAAGGCCTAAGTACTGTGTGTATGTATACTGCGTTTCTTGTTGAAGTAAAATTTACTGTTGAGTATTTACATCTAAGAAACAAGATACAGGAAAAGAAGCAAATAACATGCCAAATTTACGGTATTTCATGATTCTTGATAATGTCCAATAAAGGGAATTCATTGCATAGAAAACAGAAGATGCTGCCTGTAAAGGTGATACACCTTCACTAGCTGTCATCTGCCCCATAACACATACACGCTCGATTAAGCCAAGCATGTACCTTGTATGTATATTCAGCATGCTAATCCTGCAGCTCTCTTCATTTTGTGGGCCCCCATTCTCATAATCAGTGGGGATCCCAAGTGGTCAGTGCCCACCAATCTAATATCCCCTATTCCTGTGGATAGGGGATAAGTTGATAAAACCAAATACCCCTTTAAAACTCCATGAAGAACCAAACCCACTTGTCATGTTTTGCCAGATACACTGGTGTCCTCAAGGGCACATTAAGCTAATGGCACGGTTTGGCATTGTAACACCACCATTATGACATTGCGCTATGACTCTTCTACCACAGCCAATCACTGTCAACCATTATTCTTTACTCGACCTTATACAAAAACCAACCTATTATATTTCCAGATCAAGCCTTCGTCCATCCCTTAGTTACGCCATAGGTGGTCTTTATCTTATGCATGCTATTTTACATTTACCTTTGGCATTTAAGTGTGAGGATGAATCATCTCTGTTATGTGAGTATATAACGTAGTTTCTCAGAAACGTACCATTTACTAGCTGCTGTGTAGGCCTCACACTATGAGGAGTCATCCTATGCATGAGATGCAGGGATAGCTCCGCACCCTGCCACAGTCATCTTATTCTGCCCTCAGAAAGGGCAGCATGCAACTGGTGACAGATTTCCTTAAATTTTAGGCCTATCTGTATTGGTTATAAACTGCTACAGAAAAATCTATTCTGTCTTTCAGGAGGAAGGTATCAAACAGATGACAGTCACCTATTCCAGTAAAGTGGCAAATGCCACATTCTTTGGGTTCCATCGACTGCTGCTCAAGTGGAGAGGTAGCATTTACAAATTGCTGTACAGAGAGTTCTTTCTGTTCATCAGTTTATATACCACATTGAGTGTTATATACAGGTATAAATGACTTCTTGCTTCTAGTTACACGTGCACTGTACATATTTCTATACAGTATATGTATGCTTATTTTTATAATCAAGATAGACTTTGCCTTGTGAGAAAAATGGTCTTGCATGGAAATGTGTTACATCAATGTCATTTGCATGGTACATTCCATTACTCATAATTTCTGTATAAAATAACTACCGTATTTTTCGCCCTATAAGACACACCTGCCCATAAGACGCACCTAAGTTTTTGAGGAGGAAAATAGCAAAAAAAAATTGGAACCAAAAGGTGTGCTTTTGGTGGGTTTTGAACTAATGGTGGTCTGTGAATGACACTATTATGGGGGATCTGTGGATGACACTGTAATGGAGGGGATCTGTGGATGACAGTGTTATGGGGATCTGTGGATGGCACTGTTATGGGGATCTGTGGATGACACTGTTATGCGGGGGTTCTTTGGATGACACTGTTATGGGGGATCTGTGGATGGCACTGTTATGGGGGTATCTGTGGATGGCACTGTTATGGGGGATCTGTGGATGGCATTGTTAAGCAGGGATCTGTGGATGACACTGTTATGGGGGATCTGTGGATGACACTGTTATGGGGGATCTGTGGATGGCACTGTTATGGGGAATCTGTCGATGGCACTGTTATGGGGGAATCTGTCAATGGCACTGTTATGGGGAGGGCGATCTGTGGATGGCACTGCTATATATGTGTCATCCACAGATCCCCCCATAGCAGTGTCCCCAATACACAGGGCCTGCTCACAGCAGTCTTCATATCTAAACTATAATCATCCTTAACCTTTTAGTAACGTTAGTTAAAGTAGAACTTTCCCGTGTACTAGTACTTACTATCAAACTCCCGTAGCATGCAGGGCGGCCGGCAGCGTAACGTCACTCACTCACGTCACGCGCCTACTCCGCCTGCTTCATTAATAAAGTGGGAGCAGCAGGCACGTGACGTGAGTAAGTGGCGGCCGCCCTGCATGCTACGGGAGTTTAATAGTAAGTACTAGTACACAGGATAGCGCTACTTTAACTAACATTAACAAGAGGTTAAAGGGACACTGACAGGCCCGATAAACATATTTAGTTATTCCTATGCAGTCATAGGTCTATTAAAGTGTATTCCAATGATATAAGAGTACCCCCTGTCCGCATTTGAAACCATGTAAAAACAACTTTATAATTATCTGTCAATCACCTTCCTTTATGCCCAAGGGGCGTTTTTCTCCTACCTTTGTGCCCAGCCGCGCCCCAACTGTCGTTTCCTAGCGCCGCCCAGCTCATTATTATTCACTGCGCTGGGCGGCTTTTACAGTCCCCGATCCTGCCGGCGCAGGCGCAGCAGGAGACGCTGATGCCCCTGCATTGAATAAGGGACGCAGGCGCACTGCGAGTGAGGGTGCCGGGCAAGTTATCCGGCACATGCACAGAAGGTACAAGTGAGGCCGATGCCCATACGTTTCTATTGGGCATGCGCCGGCTCGGCAGGATCGGGGACTGTAAAAGCCGCCCAGCGCAGTGAATAATAATGAGCTGGGCGGCGCTAGGAAACGACAGTTGGGGCGCGGCTGGGCACAAAGGTAGGAGAAAAACGCCCCTTGGGCATAAAGGAAGGTGATTGACAGATAATTATAAAGTTGTTTTTACATGGTTTCAAATGCGGACAGGGGGTACTCTTATATCATTGGAATACACTTTAATAGACCTATGACTGCATAGGAATAACTAAATATGTTTATTGGGCCTGTTGTGTCCCTTTAAGGATGATTACAGTTTAGATATGAAGACTGCTGTAAGAGGCGGGCCCCGCCGCGATTCCAACAGCAGTTGCCGGCCTCCAGCCCCTCCTCTCTCCCTGCTGATACATCGCCGTGCTGTGCAGCATCGCAGCCGGCGATGTATCAATGTTGTTAGAATAGAAAAAATTGCAGCATTCGCCCCATAAAACGCACTGCCATTTCCCCCCTTTTGGGGAAAAAAAGTGCGTCTTATGGGGCGAAAAATATGGTATGTTAATAAGACGCACTCCAGGTTTTAAAGGAGGAAAATAAGAAAAAAATATTTTTCATCAGACCGCATATCAGATCCTCAAATCAGACTCCCATATCAAATTCTCATATCAGACCAAAGACATTACATTAGACCCCCATATCAGGACATTACATCAGATCCCCATAACAGGATATCACATCAGACCCCCATATCAGGACATTACATCAAACCCCCATTTCATGACATTACATCAGACCCCCATATCAGAACATTACATCAGACCCCATATCAGGACATTACATCAAACCCCCATATCAGGACATTACATCACACCTCAGATCAGACCTTAAAATAAAAAAAACTTCTCTTACCTCTCCTGTGCTGCAGTTCCGCTCCGGGTCCGGTGGACTCTTTAGAAGTCGCGCTCCCCTGTCTTCTCCGGGCCGCGCTGCACAGTCACCTTATTTCGTGCAGTGTTGGGTTATAGTGTGCACACTACGTCCTGATGCTCTACGCAGTGAGGACAGTGCACGTGCGGCCCCAGGAGGGAAGGGTGAGTACAGGAAGCGCTCATAATGCTTCATTCCCCTTTCCTAATGCATACTAGTGAGTGCTCCCATAAAGCAAAAATATGATATGCTTAGATGATATAGAGAAATATAATAGTCTTGGCTCTGGACTTTATTTAGTCAATCAGTGAAAGCAGTGGATTTTGAATGGAATGACTGTTCTACTGTATCTTCTACTGTCCTAGACTGCAAGGGATATCATTCAGTAGAATACATCCTTCATACTATTGGGAACAGAACATGTGTTGTGCTGATTTTGTGTGCAAGTGTATGTCTGTATGCTTGTACAGAGTATCTAGTACTATGTTTTCTATTTTTTTGTACAATAAAAAATTACTTGTACTAAATTGGGGGTCATAGCTTTCTTTTTCCAACACAGAGATAGAATTATACTGCTACCCTGCAGTTGTTGTGAAAATGAACATCCACTTTTTGGAGAAACACTAAACATAGAAAACGCACAAAAAATAAAACAATAATCCAGCACTTCCTACCTCTATCTCTTTTTCTTCTTTCCTTCCCTTGGTCCTTTTTGTCCCATATTAGAATTAATTTCATTTTATATTCCCTAATGGTATAGTACACCCTGCTGTATAAGTGCATTTTCAGTTTTACCTGCTAATAACTCCCACAAATGCATGCTACTTTCCTATTCAGCAGCTATCATCTCACAGCGCTGCCATGTGCAGTCCGTCTTCTTAGCATTATAACAAGAGACGGATGAGCTCTGGGAGGAGGAGCTCAGCCTTGACAGCCTGGAGCTGGGCTGAGGCAGAAAGTGGAGGGGAGAGGGCTGCTTTAAATGGTGATATCTTCTCAATGGTAGCAGCTAGAAATATGCAACTGGTCTTTGAAAGCTGACAGTCCAGGCTTTCATACAAGACCAGAATGACAGCTCTAGTTAAAGCAACAGAGGAGAAATCACTGTTAGAAATAGAGTAGGGAATAATCGCTGGTAAAATCTGCTTTTACTTTCAGCTTCCTTCACAGCATCCTGATTTCTATCATTGATATCTTTCCCTGTACTGAACAGATTTATGTCATTCTGGTATTGTAAAAGCTTGGAATGTCAGCTTTCAGAAAATACAAAGCCCATATTTCTAGCTGGTACCAAACCACAGATATAAGCAGCTAAATCAGCCCCCCTCCCTGTCAGTCTGAAATAGAATGAGGGACAGCTGGCTATTAAGAGGTTAAAAGAAATGCTTACTGATTTAATGTAATTGCAGGGCTTGTCTCTGGTTAGCTGTATGTGAGGATACACACTGCTCTGGGTACTGTGGGAAGTTATTTGCGTTCTGATTGGTCCTGCTAGTTCATGTGAGGAGAGCAAGGGCTTATGGGAAGTAAGGGAAATACAGGGTGGCCTCAAGGAATGGCAAAGATCATCAAAGGAAGAGCAGTAGAGGCCATCTTAGGAAATTGCTGAAATAGAGGCACAGAGAAATATGGTTGCTAAGGGCTGAATACAGACATCAGAAAGGTAAAATTAGCTAAAAAGTGCAGTTTCATGAATATCTTCCCTTCAGCATCACATATGTTAGGAATTTCATTTTTCGTAGTGAAATGGCAGTTACACTTTAAAACTGAGAATCTTCAACTGTGTCCCCAGATTCCTTCACCACTACAGACCGTCAAATAGCGTGACATATGTAAGTTCTCGGTTTAGTCGTAGTGCTATAAACACTGAAGCCACCACTACTGGGAGCTTAGGAGCTAATTGCACACTGTTATATACAGGGTGGCCCACAAAAAAGTAGCCCGCCTTCAGCAATAGTATGGCAAGATGAATGAGCAAGTGGATTCTGAATGCTGAAAGTGGTCCACATTCACATCTATGCATCATTGGGCATCCAGGGGTTGTGGATTGTTAGAGGACGCTTTCTGTTTTAAATTTCGCCACAGATAAAAATCGCATATGGATAAGTTTGGGGAACATGGTGGCCATAAACCCTTGCTCACATTTTGCTCCTTTGTAAACAGTTTATGAACCCATGCCAGTGAGTTTGGTGAGGTGTGGCATGTTGTCTTATCTTGTTGGAAAAAGAAGGACATTTTTTTCTTCTGCAGCATCACTGCTGAAGGGCTGCAAGCAGATCATAGTCCAAAGTGCACAAATATGCATAGACCTGAACAGGTACCACTTTCAGCATCTTTTGTGACTTGTGGGTAATTAGAAAAATACAATCCACTTGCTCGTTCATCTTGTCATAGTATCGCTGGAGGTGGGCTACTTTTTCATGGGCCACCCTGTATTTATGGTTTATTCCATTTAGAATAAATTAGCCCCTATCCACTGGACCCTTGTCCCTTCTTTGAATAGAGTGCTGGGCATGTGCCCCATTTCTCTGTATGAAACTGCTTGAGATAACCAAGTACAGAGCTTGGCTATCTGTGGCAATTCCGTAGACTTTGAATGGACCTGCGATGTGCATGCTCGAACAGAACTCTTTTCAGACAAGAGTCACCCATCCTCATGATTAGTGGGCGTCCCAGTGCTCAATGAGCACTGATCTAATAGCTATGCCCTATACTATGAAAGAGATTGCAGCACCCCGATTCATAATGAAGTTCCTTTATGTATTGTAAGAAGGAACAAGGAGCCGTCATTGACGGAAGATACGTGTCACCGAGGTTCCTAGCCTCGGTGAGGTAAGAACCAGATTTTTTCCTGAAGTGTCAGTTCTGTAGTGCAGGCTGACACTTCAACTGTTAGTATGGCTGTAAAGCCGATCCGGGGCGGTTCTTATTGGGAGCAGCCAAAGAGCAGGGTGGGTGGCTGTTCCCCACGGTTCCAGGCCGGGTTTTGGCTGGAATATAAAAACCCAGCCAGCACGTTCAGCTGTTGTGGATTATCCTAGATGGCAGAGGAGCTGAGGAGTCTGTGGTTTCAGACACTGAGGCATCTATTTGTGAGAGCCATAGGCTGGGGAAACAGGCCTCTAAAGCCTGCTGCGGACTGTGGGTGAAAATCATCTGCTGACCAGGTGAAGTCTTTTTGCACTGTGAACTTTCTGTGGTGTGAACAGGCACCCAAAAATTAACACAAACTTTTGACTTGTTTTCTTTCTACGTGTGAATAAACACTGAACTTTCATTTACAACCTTGTTTTTGCCTCTGTACTGCGTCCGTTTACCCTGCCTACCAGAGCGAATCCCCATAGCATGTACATTAATATGTGCATTTTTTTTCATCTCATTCAAGATCTTTCTCAATAAAGTCTAACTTTTGCGCATGGTTGTGTCAATAAAGAAACTTTATGTTTGGGTATTTTTGTCACATACAGTATCTCACAAAAGCGAGTACACCCCTCTAATTTTTGTTAATATTTTATTATATCTTTTCATGGGACAACACTAAAGATATGACACTTTAATACAATGTAGAGTAGTCAGTGTACGGCTTGTATATCAGTGTAAATTTGGTGTGTCCTCAAAATAACTCACCACACAGCCACTAATGTCTAAACTGCTGGCAACAAAAGTGAGTACAACCTTTAGTTAAAATGGCCAAATTGTGCCCAAAGTGTCAATATTTTGTGTGGCCACCATTATTTTCCAGCATTGCCTTAACTCTCTTGGGCATGGAGTTCACTAGAGCTTCTCAGGTTGCCACTGGAATCCTCTTCCACTATTCCATGACAACATCACGAAGCAGGTGGATGTTAGAGACCTTGCGCTTCTCCACCTTTCATTTGAGGATGCCCCACAGATGCTCAATAGGGTTTAGGTCTGGTGATATGCTTGGCCAGTCCAGCACCTTTACCCTCAGGAGGTAGTGGTCATCTTAGAGGTGTGTTTGGGATCTACAGTATATCATGTTGGAATACTGCCCTGTAGCCCAGTTTCTGAAGGTAGGGGATCATGCTCTGTGTGGCATTCATGGTTCCATCAAAGAACTGTAGCTCCCCACAGTCGGCAGCACTCATGCAGCCCCAAACCATGACAGTCCCACCACCATGCATGACTGTAGGCAAGACACTTGACACCATCTGAACCAGATAAGTTTATCTTGGTTTTATCAGACCACAGGACATGGTTCCAGTAATCCCCGTCCTTAGTCTGCTTGTCTTCAGCAAACTGTTTGCAGGTTTTCTTGTACATAATCTTTTGAAGAAGCTTCCTTCTGGGACGACAGCCATGCAGACCAATTTGATGCAGTGTGCGGCATATGGTCTGAGCACTGACAGGCTGATCCCCCCACGCCTTTAACCTCTGCAGCAATGCTGGCAGCACTCATACATCTATTTTGAAAAGACAAACTCTGGATATGACTCTGAGCACGTTCACTCAACTATTTTGGTCGACCTCGGCGAGGTCTTGTTAAACCTCTGAATGGTCTTGGCCACCATGTTGCAGCTCAGTTTCAGGGTGTTGGCAATCTTCTTATAGCCTGGGACATCTTCATGTAAAGCAACAATTATTTTTTTCAGATCCTCAGAGAGTTATTTGCCATGATATGCCATGTTGAACTTCCAGTATAAGAGAGCCTGAGAGCAATAACACCAAATTTAACATACCTGATCCCCATTCACACCTGCAACCTTGTAACACTAAGGAGTCACATGACACCGGGGAGGGAAAATGGCTAGTTGGGCATAATTTGGCCACTTTCACTTAGGGTTGTACTCACTTTTGTTGCCAGCGGTTTAGACATTATTGGCTGTGTGTTGAGTTATTTTGAGGGCACACCAAATTGACACTGTTATACAAGCTGTACACGGACTACTTTACATTGTATGAAAGTACCAGATCTTCAGTGTTGTCCTATAAAAAGATATAATAAAATATTTACAAAAATTAGAGGGGTGTACTCATTTTTGTGAGATACTGTAGGTATGGTTTTGCTTCTGTACAAAACTAGCTGTTTTCAAGTCACTTCTTATGCTTTTCAGATAGATTATGATCACCTTTTAACATTTTGCTGGGAAAAGTTCCCGACGTATACAGTATGTCAATTGTATCTATAGGGCTCCATTCACCCGACGGAGGCCAAAAACATTTGCCTCCAGTGGGCTGTTGCAAAAAATGTATGCTGTGTGCTTACTTTTTTACAAGTGAAGTTAATAGGCAACTCATACTACTATGTGCCTATATTCTTGTATGCAATATTTTTATTATATTTAAAGCTGAAAGTTATAATCACGTATTGGTGGCTTTCTTTTACATCCACTATAGAGACAAAATTATGAAAATGTTGTCACTTTTCAAAAACTTTGTGATCCAACTATATTAACACAAATTTGAAAAGGCATTCCTATGATAAGATTTGATCCCACTGTTGATAATAAATATAGGGCATCTTTAAAGGGGTTGGCCCATCTGTGACATTGAAGGCATATCACTAGGAATTGTCTTCAATATCAGATAGGGGCAGGTCCCACCTCTGCTCTGCATGCTCTCCATTCATCGCTGTGGGGTTTCCATAAACAACAGAGTGAGAACACATAGCGTTGAATGGAGAGCATACTGCATATGCGCTGTCATCTCTCCATTTACTGCTATGGGACTGCTGGAGAGAGCCAAGCCAGCACTCAGCTTTTATCGGAACTTCTATAGCGGTCAATGGAGGGTGAATGAGCATGCGCAGCTGCTCTTTGTTCACTTTGGATGCATTCTGGAGATAGGAGTGGGTCCCAGATGTGGAAACCACACGTAGCGATATGCCATCAATGTCCCAGATGGGAATACCTCTTTAAGGAGCCATATTACAGAGCTGTAAAAAGTCCCTAATACAGGATCAGTACAAGAAAAGTAATACACAGTATCATTTTTTTTCTATGTACAAACTGGATTCCAAAAAAGTTGGGACACTTTACAAATCGTGAATAAAAACTGAATGCAATGATGTGGAGATGGTACATGTCAATATTTTATTTGTAATAGAACGTAGATGACAGATCAAACGTTTAATCCAAGTAAATGTATCATTTTAAAGGAAAAATACGTTTATTCAAAATTTCACGGTGTCAACAAATCCCCAAAAAGTTGGGACAACTAGCAATAAGAGGCTGGAAAAAGTAGATTTGAGCATAACGAAGAGCTGGAAGACCAATTAACACTAATTAGGTCAATTGGCAACATGATTGGGTATAAAAAGAGCTTCTCAGAGTGGCAGTGTCTCTCAGAAGCCAAGATGGGTAGAGGATCACCAATTCCCACAATGTTGCGCAGAAAGATAGTGGAGCAATATCAGAAAGGTGTTACCCAGCGAAAAATTGCAAAGACTTTGCATCTATCATCATCAACTGTGCATTACATCATCCGAAGATTCAGAGAATCTGGAACAATCTCTGTGCGTAAGGGTCAAGGCCGTAAAACCATACTGGATGCCCGTGATCTCCGGGCCCTTAAACGACACTGCACCACAAACAGGAATGCTACTGTAAAGGAAATCACAGAATGGGCTCAGGAATACTTCCAGAAACCATTGTCAGTGAACACAATCCACCGTGCCATCCGCCGTTGCCAGCTGAAACTCTGCAGTGCAAAGAAGAAGCCATTTCTAAGCAAGATCCACAAGCTCAGGTGTTTTCACTGGGCCAGGGATCATTTAAAATGGAGTGTGGCAAAATGGAAGACTGTTCTGTGGTCAGACGAGTCACGATTCAAAGTTCTTTTTGGAAATCTGGGACGCCATGTCATCCGGACCAAAGAGGACAAGGACAACCCAAGTTGTTATCAACGCTCAGTTCAGAAGCCTGCATCTCTGATGGTATGGGGTTGCATGAGTGCGTGTGGCATGGGCAGCTTGCATGTCTGGAAAGGCACCATCAGTGCAGACAAATATATTCAGGTTCTAGAACAACATATGCTCCCATCCAGACGTCATCTCTTTCAGGGAAGACCCTGCATTTTTCAACAAGATAATGCCAGACCACATTCTGCATCAATCACAACATCATGGCTGCGTAGGAGAAGGATCCGGGTACTGAAATGGCCAGTCTGCAGTCCAGATCTTTCACCTATAGAGAACATTTGGTGCATCATAAAGAAGAAGCCATTTCTAAGCAAGATCCACAAGCTCAGGCGTTTTCACTGGGCCAGGGATCATTTAAAATGGAGTGTAGCAAAATGGAAGACTGTTCTGTGGTCAGACGAGTCACGATTCAAAGTTCTTTTTGGAAATCTGGGACGCCATGTCATCCGGACCAAAGAGGACAAGGACAACCCAAGTTGTTATCAACACTCAGTTCAGAAGCCTGCATCTCTGATGGTATGGGGTTGCATGAGTGCGTGTGGCATGGGCAGCTTGCATGTTTGGAAAGGCACCATCAATGCAACAAATATATTCAGGTTCTAGAACAACATATGCTCCCATCCAGACGTCATCTCTTTCAGGGAAGACCCTGCATTTTTCAACAAGATAATGCCAGACCACATTCTGCATCAATCACAACATCATGGCTGCGTAGGAGAAGGATCCGGGTACTGAAATGGCCAGTCTGCAGTCCAGATCTTTCACCTATAGAGAACATTTGGTGCATCATAAAGAGGAAGGTGCAACAAAGAAGGCCCAAGACAATTGAACAGTTAGATGCCTGTATTAGACAAGAATGGGAGAGCATTCCTATTTCTAAACTTGAGAAACTGGTCTCCTCGGTCCCCAGACGTCTGTTGAGTGTTGTAAGAAGAAGGGGAGATGCCACACAGTGGTGAAAATGGCCTTGTCCCAACTTTTTGGGGATTTGTTGACACCATGAAATTCTGATTCAACATATTTTTCCCTTAAAATGGTACATTTTCTCAGTTTAAACTTTTGTTCCGTGATTTATGTTCTATTCTGAATAAAATATTAGAAGTTGGCACCTCCACATCATTGCATTAAGTTTTTATTCACGATTTGTATAGTGTCCCAACTTTTTTAGAATTGACAGTGATTTTAAGTATTTTTGGCATTATGGGGGAAATTTATCATAGACTGTCATCATAAATTTGGCTCATCCTCTGGCAGTCCGTGCGCCTAGACTGAAATCTACGGCAGCACTGCCGTAGATCTTTGGTATTCTTTTACGCCGAAAACTGGAGTAAAAAAATGATAAATTTGCTGGGCCTCATGGCCCCATCCTTCCTCACCCTCGCCACGTCTCCTTTTTGGGAAAGTGGTGAGGGCGAGCAGAAATTACACTTGCGATAAAATTTTGTCACAACTGCATAAAAAAAAATGCAAAGGTTTGCGACTTTTTTTTGCCATAAAAGTGGCATTGGGGGATAAATTCTTCCCTTTGTTTTGTTAGGGAATTTTGTACTTTTAGCAGTCTCTAAAGAGTCTATTTAGCAGCTGTAGCTGAGCATTGCTAAGAAGTCTTCAGTGTGCACTGTATGCTGAATATAGCTGACTGTAAGATTTAGAGGCAGGCTCCTTAACCTGCCTCTTCTCTCCTTGCCAGCTGCCTCCCTGCATTTGTTTTGTTCACAGCAAAACCCCATTCGGCCTAAAGTCAAAGTCCTCTACGTTTATCCCTGTACACTTACTGTTAACACTGATTAATGACTCTCCTCTCTTCCGCCACGGTGGGTGCTCATATATTAACTTGCCTCTGGGAAGTGCTGGGAAGTTGGAGAATGGGACTGTCAGATATTAGCAGTGACAGAAAATTTTAGAGGCAGAAGGTTAGTTTGCCGTAAAAAGATTAATATAGTGGGGCAGATGGCAGGGGGAGAAGAGGCAGGCTTCTCACCCTCCATCATTTTACAAATGTTCAGCATACAGTACATGCTGAAGACGGATTCTCTTTAGCAATGCTCAGTTAACGAGTTGCTACAGGGATACTTTAGATACTGTATTTTTTTACAAATTCACAAAACTCCCTAAGTATATTATAAAAACACATAAAAACAATAAAACAACAGTTACACTTTCTGGATAACCTACACTATAAAACAATTCACTAAATATAAAACAATTCACTAAAATTTATGTCATTATTTTTTATATTTTTACTTAGATTTTACATTTTATCTCTTCACTGTTGGTGGTCTGGTAACCTTGTCTGAAAAACCAAGACCATTAGAACTAGGAAAGAAAACAGATGAACATAGAAATATTTGGCAAGTTTCTGTTTCTGCTTTTTCGTCAAGGCATCTTTACTTATTATCATTCGCCTAATATTTACTTTCTTATGTGTAATTTGACCTACTTCATAAGGAACTAAGTGATAGCATACATTACAATTACGGAGAATTTATACCTAAAATCAATACTTAACAACAGCATAAAATGGGCTGTGTAGGAAGGTGCAAGGGTCCGTCATTGACGGAAAGCACGTGTCACCGAGGTTCCTGGCCTCGGTGAGATAAGAACCGTTAATCTTGTGTGTCAGCGGCAGCTAGTGCTCGCTGACACTGTTTTACTTAGTGTGGCTGTAAAGCCAATCCGGGGCAGCTCTTATTGGGAGCAGCCAAAGAGCAGGATGGGTGGCTGTTCCCCACGTTCCAGGCCAGGTTTTGGGCTGGGTTTAAAAACCCAGCAATCAGCTCAGCTGGGTGTGGTATGATCCTTCAAGTGATAGTGGAGATGTGGAAGCGCTGTATTTTTGGGAGCTGAGGAGATCTGTCATACTGCAAGGCTGAGAGCTGCATGAGGGCCGCCTGCTGGAAGTTAGCCGCCCTAAAGCCTGCTGTGGTCTGCCAGGTGATTTATGTTATTTTGGGAACTCTTGCTGTGTGAACTAACACCATGACCCTGTAAAGCATTGTTTTTCTTTTCTGCCTTCTCTGTGTGAATAAACACTGGACTTTTGTTTTTTCAACCGTGGTCTTGCCTCTGTATTGTGTCTGCTTACCCTGCCTACCAGAGCAAATCCCTACAGCTGCTATTTCTCACAATGTTTATTATACATGGGTGAATTCTCTGCTCTACTTCTTACAGCTGGAATAGGCTCTGTTCACATCTCTGCTAGTGACTTCCATTGTTGTGGTCCGTCATAGTAGCAGAACAGCAAAAATTACGCAAGTGCTGGATTCAGCACGTGACGAGCAGCAAAAGTACCCAACAGATCCTATTCACTTTAACTCCTTAAGGACACAGCCTTATTTAACCTTAAGGACCAGGCCATTTTTTGCAAATCTGACCAGTGTCACTATAAATGGTGATAACTTTAAAACGCTTTGACTTATCCAGGCCATTCTGAGATAGTTTTTTCGTCACATATTGTTCTTCATGGCAGTGGTAAAATGGAGTAAAAAAAAAAAAATGTTATTTATAAAAAATACCAAATTTGCCAAAAATTTGGAAAAATTAGCAAATTTCCAAGTTTCAATTTCTCTACTTGTATAATACATAGTAATACCTACAAAAATAGTTATTACTTTACATTCCCCATATGTCTACTTCATGTTAGGATCCTTTTGGGAATAACATTTTATTTTTGGGGGATGTTACAAGGCTTAGAAGTTTAGAAGTAAATCTTGAAATTTCTCAGAAATTTTCAAAAACCAACTTTTTAAGGACCAGTTCAGGTCTGAAGTCACTTTGTGAGGCTTACATAATAGAAACCACCCAAAAATTACCCCATTCTAGAAACTACACCCCTCAAGGTATTCAAAACTGATTTTTACAAACGTTGTCAACCCTTTAGGTGTTCCACAAGAGTTAATGGAAAATAGAGGTATTATAATATTTCACTTTTTGGGCAGATTTTCCATTTTAATAAATTTTTTCCAGTTACAAAGCAAGGGTTAACAGCCAAACAAAACTCAATATTTATGGCCCTGATTTTGTAGTTTACAGAAACACCCCATATGTGGTCGTACACTGCTGTATGGGCACACGGCAGGGCGCAGAAGGAAAGGAATGCCATACGTTTTTTGGAAGGCAGATTTTGCTAGACATTTTTTTTTTACACCATGTCCCATTTGAAGCCCCCCTGATGCACCCCTAGAGTCGAAACTCCATAAAAGTGACCCCATCTAAGAAACTACACCCCTCAAGGTATTCAAAACTGATTTTACAAACGTCGTTATACCTTTAGGTGGATCCACAAGAATTAATGGAAAATAGAGATACAATTTCAAAATTTCACTTTTTTGGCAGATTTTTCCTTTAATTTTTTTTTCCAGTTACAAAGCAAGGGTTAAAAGCCAAACAAAACTCAATATTTATGGCCCTGATTTTGTAGTTTGCAGAAACACCCCATATGTGGTCGTAAACTGCTGTATGGACACACGGCAGGGCGCAGAAGGAAAGGAATGCCATACAGTTTTTGGAAGGCAGATTTTGGTGGACTGTTTTTTTTTTTTTTTATACCATGTCCCATTTGAAGCGCCCTGATGCACCCCTAGAGTAGAAACTCCAAAAAAGTGACCTCATTTTAGAAACTATGGGATAGGGTGGAAGTTTTGTTGGTACTAGTTTAGGGAACATATGATTTTTGGTTGCTCTATATTACACTTTTTGTGAGGCAAGGTAACAAGAAATAGCTGTTTTGGCACCGTCTTTTTTTTGTTATTTACAACATTCATCTGACAGGTTAGATCATGTGGTATTTTTATAGAGCAGGTTGTCACGGACGCGACGATACCTAATATGTATACAATTTATTTATTTATTTATGTAAGTTTTACACAATGATTTCATTTTTGAAACAAAAATAAACATGTTTTAGTGTCTCCATAGTCTTGCTATTACACTTTTTGTGATGTAAGATGACAAGAAATGGCTTTTTTTTACGGTGTTCACCTGAGGGGTTAGGTCATGTGATATTTTTATAGAGTAACTTGTTATGAACGCGGCGATACCTAATATGTATACTTTTTTTTATTTATGTAAGTTTTACACAATAATATCTTTTTTGAAACAAAAAAAAATCATGTTTTAGTGTCTCCATATTCTGAGAGCCATAGTTTTTTCAGTTTTTGGGCGATTATCTTAGGGTCTCATTTTTTGCGGGATGAGATGACGGTTTGATTGGCACTATTTTGGAGTGCATATGACTTTTTGATCGCTTGCTATTACACTTTTTGTGATGTAAGATGATAAATTTGCTTTTTTTACACCTTTTTTTTTTTACGGTGTTCATCTGAGGGGTTAGGTCATGTGATATTAGTGTCTACATATTCTGAGCCATAGTTTTTTTTATTTTTTGGGTGATTGTCTCAGGTAGGGGCTAATTTTTTGCAGGATGAGGTGACGGTTAGATTGGTACTGTTTTGGTGGGCTTACACCTTTTTGATCGCTTGCTGTTGTACTTTTTGTGATGTAAGGTGACAAAAAATGGTTTATTTAGCACAGTTTTTATTTTTTATTTTTTTTACGGTGTTCATCTGAGGGGTTAGGTCATTCGATATGTTCATAGAGCCGGTCGGTACGCACGATATGTCTATTTTTTACTTTATTTGGAGAAAATTAATTCTTTTGCTTTTTTTTACTTGAAACTTTAAATTTTTGGGGGGAAAACTTTTTTTTCAACTTTTTTTTTCACTTTATTTTTTGTCCAACTTTGGGACTTTAACTTTTGGGATCTGATCCTTTACAATGCATTCCAATACTTCTGTATTGGAATGCATTGGCTGTATGAGTAATACAGTGAGTATTACTCATACAGCTTCCGGCCTGTAAGATCCAGGGGGTTGGATCTCACAGGCTCATCACCGGAAGGCAGCGCAGATGCCTCAGGAAGGCATCGCGCTGCCGCCCGCACAATAAAAAGCCGCAAACCGCAGGTCTGAATTGACCTGCGGTTTGCGGCAATCGCATTTAGCCGAGGTGCCTGCTCAATGATTTGAGCAGCCACCGGCTTCCGAGGTACGCCCTGTGTCCTTAAGTACCAGGACATAAGGGCGTACCTGTTCGCCTTGTGTCCTGAAGAGGTCAACTCCTTAAGGACACAGCGATATTTCACCTTAAGGACCAGGCCATTTTTTGCAAATCTGACCAGTGTCACTTTAAGTGGTGATAACTTTTAAACGCTTTGACTTATCCAGGCCTTTCTGAGATTGTTTTTTCGTCACATATTGTACCTCATGACACTGGTAAAAAAAAAATACAAAATTTACCAAAATTTGGGAAAAATTAGCAAATTTCCAAGTTTCAATTTCTCTACTTCTATAATACATAGTAATACCTCCAAAAATTGTTATTACCGTATTTTTCGCCCTATAATACACACCGGCCCATAAGACGCACCTAGGTTTTTGAGGAGGAAAATAAGAAAAAAAATATTTTTAACCAAAAGGTGTGCTTTTGGTGGGCTTTGAACTAATGGTAACCTGTAAATGACACTATTATGGGGGTCTGTGGATGGCACTGTTATGGGGGTCTGTGGATGGCACTGTTATGGGGGTCTGTGGATGGCACTGTTATGGGGGTCTGTAGCTGACACTTTTATGGGGGTCTGTGGCTGACACTGTTATAGGGGAGTCTGTGGATGGCATGACACTGCTATGGGGGGGGGATCTGTGGTTGTCAATTAGCATAAGATGCTATATCTGTCATCCACAGATCCCCCCATAGCAGTGTCATGCCATCCACAGATGGCCCCATAACAGTGCCATCCACAGATGCCCCCATAACAGTGTCAGCCACAGACGCCCCAATAACAGTGTCAGCCACAGACGCCCCCATAACAGTGTCAGCCACAGACGCCCCCATAACAGTGTCAGCCACAGATGCCCCCAAACCAGTGTCAGCCACAGACGCCCCCATAAGAGTGTCAGCCACAGATGCCCCCATAAGAGTGTCAGCCACAGACGCCCCCAACAGTGTAGGCCACAGACCCCCATAACAGTGCCACCCACAGACGCCTATAACAGTGCCATCCACAGACCCCCATAACAGTGCCATCCACAGACCCCCACTAACAGGGCCATCCACAGACCCCCATAATAGTGTCATTCACAGGTTACCATTAGTTCAAAGTCCACCAAAAGCACACCTTTTGGTTCAAAATATTTTTTTTCTTATTTTCCTCCTCATGTTTGGATCATTTTGGGAATGATATTTTAGTTTTGGGGACGTTACAAGGCTTAGAAGTTTAGAAGCAAATCTTGAAATTTTTCTGAAATTTTCAAAAACCCAATTTTTAGGGACCAGGTCTGAAGTCACTTTGTGAAGCTTACATAATAGAAACCACTAAAATATTACCCCATTCTAGAAACTACACCCGTCAAGGTATTCAAAACTGATTTTACAAACGTCGTTAATCCTTTAGGTGTTCCACAAGAGTTAATGGCAAATGGAGATAACATTTCAGAATTTAGATTTTTTGGCAAATTTTCCATTTTAATCCATTTTTTCCAGTAACAAAGCAAGGGTTAACAGCAAAAACAAAATGCTATATTAATTGCCCCGATTCTGTAGTTTGCAGAAACACCCCATATGTGGCCGTAAACTACTGTACGGGCACACGGTAGGGCGTAGAGGGAAAGGTGCGCTGTGGGGTTTTTGGAAGGCAGATTTTGCTGGACTGGTTTATTTACACAATGTCCCATTTGAAGCCCCCCTGATGCGCCCCTAGAGTAGAAACTCCATAAAAGTGACCCCATTTTAGAAACTATGGGATAAGGTGGCAGTTTTGTTATGACTATTTTTAGGGTACATATGATTTTTGGTTGCTCTATATTACATTTTTGTGAGGCAAGGTTACCAAAAATATAAATTTCGAAATTTCATCTCCATTTGCCATAAACTGTTGAGGAACACCTAAAGGGTTAATTAAGGTTGTAAAATCAGTTTTAAATACCTTGAGGGGTGTAGTTTCTTAGATGGGGTCGCTTTTATGGAGTTTCTACTCTAGGGGTGCATCAGGTGGGCTTCAAATGGGACATGGTGCCCAAAAAAAAGGCCATCAAAATCTGCCTTCCAGAAACCATACGGCGTTCCTTTCCTTCTGCGCCCTGCCGTTTGGTCATACAGCAGTGTACGACCTCATATGGGGTGTTTCTGTAAACTGCTGAATCAGGGTAATAATTATTAAGTTTTGTTTGGCTGTTAACCCTTGCTTTGTTACTGGAAATAAACTGATTAAAATTGAAAATTTGAAAAATAATTGCTGTTTTGGCACCGTTTTTATTAAATTTTTCTGACCGTGTTCATCTGAGGGGTTAGGTCATGGGGTATTTTTATTGAGCAGATTCTTATGGACGCGGCGATACCTAAAATGTCTTATTATTAATTTATTTATGTTTTACACTATTTTATCTTTTTATTAAAAAAAATAATAATATTTTAGTATCTGTATAGTCTAAGAGTATTCATTTTATTTTATTTTTTGCCGATTATCTTAGGTAGGGGCTAATTTTTTGCAGGATGATAGGATGGTTTTAATGGCCCTATTTTGGGGGGCATATGACTTTTTGATCGCTTGCTATTACAATTTTTGTGATGTAAGGTGACAAAAAAAACTTTTTTTGCACCGTTTTTATTTTTGTGACCAGATTGGGGGTTGGGGGTATTTTATAGAGCAGATTCTTACGGATGCGGCGATACCTATATGTCTACTTTTTTTATTTATTTTAGTTTTACACAATAATATTTTTTTAAATATTTTTTTTTTTTAAGTTTTAGTGTCTCAAGTCTGACAACCATAGTTTTTTTTATCCGATTGTCAGTGTCACGGAAGGTGTACAGAAAACAAGAAGACACAAAATGAAGATCCGACTGACTGGATCCAAAAGTAAGGAACAAAAGGCAGACCTGGCTCTCTCCCTAACTGCTCAGCCTATGCGAAAATCTCAATGGTAGATGATTGCATATCCTCATACCTCGACTGTATAACACCTGAACACCCTATAATAGTGAGGGGACATGACCACCGGCTCCCTACACTTGATACGGAGGGAGTCAGGGTCACCTGGGATCCAGCAAACAGGAAAACACAAATGAATGAACAAAACTTATCTGTAGAAGACTCAGTAGTAGGATCAGCATGCACACACTCCAGGAAGGAATATAAACCGCAAAGTGATGCAGTATGGGAAGGGATTTAAAGGGATGCAATCAGTGCAACTACATGACAGCTGAGAGAGGCTAACGAGATGAGAGAATGAAAGCAAAACAAAACGAACCTCAAGAAGGAGGTTCTGAAGGACGTCTGTCAGAGCTTCTCAGATGTCTGGTGGTGACAGTCAGTGGCTAAATTGGGATATAAATTTAGTACTCCATGGAAGTGTGGTACTCCCTGAAGCAACCAATACTGCGGAGGCCCGGATGATTGGGACACGTGTCACACCGAGTAGTGGTGTCCTTCTGTATCCCCCTCCTGTGACACACTCTGCACCTTTTTAGGGTCCGTCCCTTCTTTCCAGTATGGTGGACCACACCTGAAAAGTGTTGGCCAGGGATGATCCAGCCGCCTCCAGTTCCCGAGGTACTCCGGCCTGCTCTTTCCCATGCAGAAAAGATCAGGTCCTTGAGGACTGCTTCATAGAACTGAAGGAATGTCCCTGTGTTGCCAGCGCTCTGGAACAGCACAAAAGAGTTGTACAAGGCAACCTGTACCAAGTAGACCGCAACTTTTTTGTACCATGCCTGGGTTTTGTGCATGGCATTATATGGCTTGAGGACTTGATCAGAGAGATCAACTCCTCCCATATACCGATTGTAGTCGATACCGTTGCCGCGGTACCTCGCACAGGGACAGGGGTGATGCCATTACCATGAATTGTGGATAGTACAAGGACATCCCTCTTGTCCTTATATCTGACCAGCAACAGGTTTAAACCGGTAAGGGCACAGGTCTCACCCCTGGGGATAGGTACCTGAAGGGGGTGGGTAGAGAGGCCGCGTTGATGTTTCCGCACGGTCCCACAAGCGGACGTGGATCTGGTGGCGATGTATAAAAGTTATCCACGTACAGTTGGTAACCCTTATCTAGCAGTGGGTACATAATGTCCCACACAAGTTTCCCAGAGTGTGGAGACATTTTGGGGGTTGAATACGGGAATCTCGCCCCTCGTACACACAAAACTTGTAAGTGTACCCTGAGGTACTCTCACAAAGTTTGTACAGCTTCACAGTATACCTCAACCACTTAGAGGGAACATACTGGCGGAAAAGGAGTCTCCCCTTGAAAGCAATGAGAGACTCATCAACCGCGACCTCCCTTCCAGGTACATAGGCCTATACAAATTTGGCCCCAAAGTGATCGATGACCGACCTGATTTTGCACAGGCGGTCATAGGCAGGAACACCTTGGGGGGGACATGCTGCATTATCTGAATAATGCAGGCATTTCCGGATGGCATCAAACCGGGAGCGTGTAATGGCCGTACTGTAAAGTGGGGTCTGGTAGAGGACGTCCCCACTCCAGTAATGCCTGTGTGGGCCACAGGGTCCCTAGCATGGTGGTCCCCTTGCTCTGCCTGGCAGCATCTCTACCGCTATGGGGGCTCATCACCATCGCTAGATGAAGAGGAGGACGTGGATGACAAAAGGAAAGTGGGGTCATCCTCATCCTCACTGGGGCTCTCGGAGGCAAGCTGGGCGTATGCCTCCTCGGCTGAAAACATCCGGCGGGCCAATAGGGGAGTGTGTGTGTGCGTGATAAACTTTATTTGGTGTGCGTGTGTGTGGGGGCACGGGTGTTCGCTAAACCTAACAGACAATAAAAAAAAATAACTAAAAAAAGGGCAAAAAATGTAAAAAAATAAAATAATCGAAATCGCTGATCAACCGTACGAAGTTGATCAGCGGTGGGGTGTGCGATGCGCTAACAGTGGCCGGAAGCTAAGAGTGCCGGCCACAATCAGCGTACACAGGAAAAAAAAACTAAAAACTGCTTGTGCCCCAAAAAAAGTTGTGGGGAGGGGGGCAGGGGGGCAAGCTGCAGCACCCTGGGGGGGGGGGGTCTAGGGTCACACAGCTGTGCTGTGGACCCCAGTCACCCGATTTAGGGTGATGCAACAAAAATTTGTTTGTTTTTTCTCACTAACTTTCCCTGAATATCCCTGCCTAACCTAACCTTTCCCTAAATACCTGGGTGCACAGATGGGGGTGCTGGGGCACAGATGGGGTGCTAGATGATGATCTCTAAACAGATGTGGGTGATGGCTCTGAGTTCCGAAACACAGAGCTCCTTCTCTCCTCGGCTCCCGGACTGAAAAGGAGGAAGAGAGGAGCGCTGCAGTAATTTGAACTGCCCGCCCCTGCAGCCGACCAATGAGAGGCGATCCTGAGAGGTGATGTCACATCGCCTCTCAGGATTGCAGGATGGTGATTGGTGGTGTATTATCACACCACCGACCACCATCCTGTTCCGGGTTATCAGTCCCCAGAGACCTGAATAACCCGGAAACGCAGCAAACCGCTGCGATCACTGACACGGGGGGGGGGGGGGGTGTGGCGTGTCACAGGACCCCCCGGCATATTGACCCATTGACCCATATTGACCCAAGGTGCCCACCGGGCGGTGGTGATCAGAACTATACATGATGTACCGGTACGTCGTGTGTCCTTAAGTACCGGATCAACATGCTGTACCAGTACGTCATGTGTCCGTAACAGGTTAAAGGGGTTGTCTGAGTTTTCCGAAAACTTCTCCAGTGCCCCAAATGTGATAAAATAATAAAAGAACATATACTCATATGCTTTTTGAATCCAGAGGGAAAACAAACCAGGCTGGTGTAGTGAGCTTCATTTATATATATATAAGCAGATCTATAACGCAAGTTTGACTACGACTCGTGGTTGTGTAAGTGTGTGACTTAAGATTAAGTGACTTTAGATTCAGGGACTTCAGTGGAGGACTGCAATTAGCCAGTTTCTTTTTACTACATTATATTGTATTTTTCGCTTTTGTGGTGTAATCCCCATTTAGTATGTGTTGCACAATTGACAACGCAGTCCAGTGCACATCTTGTATGATGTATGCAGTCCTGGAACAGCCGTTCGAGGGTGTATATCTTTGTTCAAGATGTGAGCAAACTACCCATTTGGAATCGCAAATCGAGTCTCTAAACTGGCAAGTTGCAACACTGAGAGGCATTGACAATTTGCAAAAGAGTTTGCTTCTCACCGAGCAAGCACTCTTTGGGGTAGATGAGGGGGAGGGTGACAGAGAGGAGGCTGAGGAAAGTGAGGTAGCTAGCTGGGTAACAGTTAGAAAGCAGGGTAGAGGGAAGAGTGCCAGGCAGGCTAGCCCTGATCTGACACACCCCAACAAGTTTGCACGTTTGGCAGATGAGGGGGATGTCAGTCCAGGGACGGCACTGCTGCAGCCGGACACTTCCTCTGCCAGTCAGGGGAATGTCAGCTCCAGTAAGCAGGGAACCAGGAGAGCAGGGCAGGCCAACCAGGTGGGAGAGTCCATTATTAGGGGAACATATAGGGCAATCTGTCACAAAGACCGTGATCGCCGAACAGTGTGCTGTCTTCCTGGCGCTAGAGTTCGACACATCGCGGATCGGGTTGACAGATTACTGGGAGGGGCTGGAGAAGATCCAGCGGTCATGGTCCATATCAGAACCAATGACAAAGTTAGAGGTAGGTGGAGAGTCCTTAAAAATGATTTCAGGGATTTAGGTCAAAAGCTTAGGGCAAGGACCTCAAAGGTAGTATTTTCTGAAATACTACCTGTACCACGAGCCACACAAGAAAGGCAGAGGGAGATTAGGGAAATTAACAAGTGGCTCAAGAACCGGTGTAGGAAGGAGGGGTTTGGGTTCTTGGAGAACTGGGCCGATTTCTCTATCGGCAACAGGCTCTATCGTAGGGACGGGCCGTTACCAGCAGTGCAGTCTGGTCCTCACGTCCTGTTTGTGTGTTTTTTTCCCCATAATCTTTACATGTACAATTCTTCATTAAATACATTTCTGTTTTTCTTTATTTTAATTATCCTCTTCCTAACCCCCCCAAAAAAGAATCCCTCTCCCTCCACCCCTATCATGCCGCCCCCCTCCCCGGGACAGTTCAGGAAAGAAAGGGGAAAAAAAACCTTGTCTTTTTACAATCATCTCCTTTTTCCCTTCAAACATAATAAGTAATCATTTCCCCTTTTATTCCACTTCTCACCTTTTTACACCAAAACTTTTTTTTATACTTAGAGATTATACAGTTCTCCCAGGCCTTCCATAATACCTTTTGTTTCTGGATTTTATTTTGTCTATTATACCACCACTTCTCCATAGATCTATTCATATTCTTAACAGATATCTATTCCTGAATTGTTGGAATCTCAGGGCGCATCTATCTTCTTGCCATAAGCAAGCGGGCATAGAAAAACATTTATATATCATTTGTGCTTTTATCCCTTCAACCTTTTGTGGTATATCTCCTAATATGCATAACATGATACATTTTTCTCATTTACATAGATATATATCTCCTATAATCTCAGAATGGTGAGCTCTTTTAGCAACTCCACTACATATGGGTAATATCTGCTTTTAAAATTCCACATCTGGGACAGACCATAGATGTAGTAGTATTCAACTTATGCAACCATCTAGGTGTGGGATATAATCGATGAAGCAACAAAAATTGGGTTACTTTACATGATGGATTCCAAGTAAATTTAGAGTTATTACAAAGTCTGTACCATTGCTCTATGGTCATCGGGCCTATATCCCGTTCCCACTTAACCTTACTAGTGTGTGCTAAACCTTCATTTAGTAATTCACCTAATCTAGTATATAATCGTGATAGTAATTTATGCTTACCTCTCCACCCAAAAATAAAGTTTATCAACTTGTCATTCTCAACTGTCTAGTATATCTTATTTTTAATATCCTTAATTAGTGCCTGTAACTGTGAGCACCCAACAGATCCTATTCACTTTAAAGGGGTTGTCTGAGTTTTGAGAAAACCAAATGTGACAAAATAATAAAAGAACATATACTTACCCACTAGATCCACTGCCGTTTCCAGCAGTGCGCTCCGGTCCTCACGTCCGATTTGACTGTTTACAGACTGCAGCAGTGACGTAGCAGATGCAGCACATGACCATTGCAGCCAATCACTGGCCTCAGCAGAATATGGCACTAGACAGCTGAGGACAGTGACCGATTGCAGTGGTAAAGTATACTATACAACTTTGACACCACTATATCCTGTAAGCAGGGCCGTCTTTAACAACGGGCAAAAGGGGCAGCTGCCCCGGGCCCAGTTGCTCCTGGGGGTCCTAAGGCAGCTGCCTCTTGAGCCCTGCTAGCCACTGCCCCGGGTATCAGGCTGTTAGCTACACAGGGGGTGCTGCCATGCCATGCCTGCCGGCACTCCAGGCAGCGTACTGTGAGAGCTGTGATTCTCTAGGACCTTAGATGACATCATCACCATGTGACCAGTAACCTAGCAATATTACTGATCACATGGCTATGAGGTCATCAAGGTCCTTTCGACCAGGAGTGTTGCTGTAGAAGTTTGCCTTAACTGTGGAGCCTTTCTTTGTGAAGATTACATCAGAAAAAGGTGACAGGGGCTGTTATGTTAATATACTGTAAACTACTGTATAGTGGGGTGCTGTATACTGTGGGTGCTGTATTTTGTGGAGTGCTATACTGCTGTACTGTATACTGTGGGGGGCTGTATACTGTGGTGGGCTGTATACTGTGGGTGCTGTATATTGTGGAGTGCTATACTGCTTTACTATATACTGTGGGGGCTGTATACTGTGGGGGGCTGTATATTGTGGGTGCTGTATATTGTGGAGTGCTATACTGTTTTATTGTATAGTGTGGGGGGCTGTATTGTGTATAGTTTGGGTTGCTATACTGCTCTACTGTATACTCTGAGGTGTTGTATACTGTGGGTGCTGTATACTGTGGGCTGCTATACTGCTCTACTATATACTGTGGGGTACTGTATAGTGTGGGGTGCTATACTGTAGGGGCTGGGGTGCACTGTAACACTAGGGTGAGCCGAGCCCTGGTCTCCTTGCTGCAGAGCGGTGCCCACTTCCAGCCTGAGCCCAGCTGCCCAGAGCACTGATCCTGAGCCTGCTGGAGTCTTCAGAACTGGAAGCATTTACAGTCATTTACTGTACTCTACCAAGTGTGTGGATTTTTTGTGTGTGTGTTGTGGTGGAGGGCGTGATTGCCTGCTAAGGTGTGAGAGGGCGGGATCCAGGGGGCCCAAGTAAATTTTTGCCCAGGGTCCAATCAATATTAAAGACGGCCCTGCCTGTAAGCAGAGGCTGGAGGTGAGGACCAGAGCTGCTGCACTGGAAATGGTGGGGGACTAAGTGACGAGTATGTGATCTGATGTTATTTTATTGCATTTGGTGGCAATGGGAGAGTTGTCTTATAACTCAGGCAACTCCTTTAATTGAATCGTTTCAATTGTCCTCATGGTGTCTTTAATTTTACACTACAAAATAGCTGAGCATTTTGCCCAGATTTTATTATGTAATTTGTGATGGAGGTTCCTATTGGAGCCTCCACAGTACAGTATATGTGGACACAGCCACAGCTTTCACATTATAGTTCAGCTCCTGACTAGCTAACCACATGACAAAATACTGTCCAGAATTTAGAAAGTCTGGCATTGTCCTGCACACGGCATTATTACTGTGCTGGTAACACTATGAAGCTTTTCTTCTAGTTACAGGAGTTAGAAATAGTGGCAGTACTCTATGGGTACCATAAGGTCTTAGTGTGGGGACAATGAGTTGTCAGCATTATTATTTGGAATGATTTAGGGGTGTCAATATCTTTGAGAACTCTCTCACATCTGAAACGTTTACAGCAGAAATCTGAATTTCAGCGGCAGATTACCACCACTGATTAAAATGTACTGCAGATTTGCCTTGGACACGTCGTTACGGTATAAACATACCTGAGCACTGTGCCCTTCCAACTGTTCTAATTAGCAATATATGGGAACTATAAGTGAGCCTGTGGTCATTTAGTTCCTTCCTTGCAGGACATATCTGCAGTGGTTTGCTGGACCCCTAGAAATCTATTTGATCACATATTTGTTAGGCAGAAATAGGTCCATATTTTCCATCTTTCATGTCTCTACTATTGCGTAATATTCCTTTACAGTTAGTAGGCATGTGTGAGCTTGCAGGGCTCACAGTGGCGTTCCCAAGCTATGTCAGTTATCCTGACTGGCACATTTCTTACAGTGACAGTCATGTGTCAGCCATACTCAATGCTGCACACTATGTGGACAATGCCATGATAGTTTCTAATATTACATGGAGCAGAGCAGATGGTGAACACATTAAGTCATGATTTCCAGTTATTGCATTTATATGACTACTTGGTTGAGTTGATCGAGTCTGATTAGCACATGGGCTCTGGAGGGATTTTCACGCCAATAGACCAATGCTATACAGTATTTTTTTCAACTTCCTCTGCTTCAACAATGGTAAACTAGGAATTATTGTTGTCATCATCATCACCTTGTTGAACTAGTTATAAGAAAAACATGCAAAATTACAGCCTCAATTACCTAATGATTTCATTGAGGAAATATCATTAAAACCTTTCCCCATAGGACAAGACTTTCCTATAATACAGAGACTACCAGTTAGGGTGCGTTCACACTAGCGTTATGGAGTCCGTTATGGCTTTCCGTTATAACAGGGTTATAACAGAACATAACGGAATCCATAAGACGGAAGGACGGATCTGTTTTGCTGCCCATAGACTTGCATTATGACGGAATGCAAAACGGACGCCTTTAAAAGGCATTCTGTTTACTCTCCGTCCTAATAGAAGTCTATGAGAATTAAAACGGATCCGTCTGGTTCCCGTTATGCAAGACGGAAAACAAAGTCCACAGGACTTTGTTTTCCGTCTTGCATAACGGGACCCATACGGATCCGTTATGTTTTCCCCTAGACTTCTATTAGGACGGAGCAAAACGGAATGCCTCTAAAGGCTTCAGTTTTGCATTCCATCCTATGGATTCTGTTATGTTCCGTTATAACGGAAAGCCATAACGGACTCCATAACGCTAGTGTGAACCCACCCTTATAAAGTGATGCCATGCTTTCCTCAGCCTCTTCTGCTTGCTTCCAACAATGTGGAGACGAGGGCTCTGCTGTACACCTAAAAATGTCTGCTTTGGAGACTGATATACAAGATGCTCTATGCTGTGCTCAATCTTTACTCAATTCTACAGTTCCTGGAATAGCTCACTTCTGGTCCTGGGGTCTAAGGTTGTTATAATAGGGCTACAGTTCCTCTGGATCTGGTTGAAGGGAATGTATGACCTCATTTTTCTTATTAATTAAAACCAGATACTGAAACCTATTCTTTTATTTCTAGTCTCACATGTGAGTGTTTTGGTCAGCGATTTCCATCAGTGATTGTGACGTGTGAATGAGGCTTTATGCAGGGCCGGATTAAGAGCAACATGGGCCTGGTGCTGAAGATTTTAATAGGCCTTCTTTATAGAAAATTAAAACGCAAATAAAGTGCATCTGTCATATGTTTTATGCATATAAAATCAACAGCATAGCTGAATAGATATTGATGTATCAAAACTTTGCATACCTTTATAGAATCTGTTCTTTAGCCTTTACTTAGCTTAAAAAAAAAAATGTTTTAGGTAAAACACTTATGGGGGCCCAGAGTGTTAAAAGAGGTGTGGTAGGGAGGTCCTCTGTGCCCTCCAGACCGTAACACCTCTCCCATGTGAAGTCACGCCCACTCTTTTGGTTGACACCAACGGCTCACTTGACAGCGAAGTGCGCATGTGCCATGAATGGGTGAATAGGGATTGCGGTACACAAATGTGGAGTCTGTAGGAACCTGAGACTGTGCATGCACCGCAATCCCCATCCACAGCGCATATGGGATGTGTATGTTTCAAAGAAGGTGCAGGCATGAACTCACAGGGCAGAAGTGTTGCAGCCCAGGAGGACAGCGCACCCCCAGCCACACCTGTTATACACTGGACCCCATACATTTTTTTTTTGTTTTTTTTTTGTTTAGTGACATAAAGGCAAGAATAACATCTATAAAGGTATGCAAAGTATGCATACACTAACCTTTTTTGGGCTGTGTCGGCGGTTTCACATATGGTGCTTATAGAACAGACTACACAGTGTAGAGGTATACTGTATATTGTGTGGCACAGTGCATGCTATATGTGTATAACAAACATATTTCACATGAAAACGTACAATTGCTTGGCCCTTGGGGATCTCGGACGCCACTCCACAGTTGAGCTAATGTCCCCATAGTGCCCCCATAATGTGCCAGTATAAAATACCCCTATATAGTGCCCCCAGTAAATGCTCCAATAGTGCTCCTCTCTCCCCTTCCTCCTAGTGCACTAATAATGTACCAGTATAAAATGCCCCATATATAGTGCCCCAGTAGATGCCCTCAGTGTCCCCCATAATTTGCAAGTATAAAATACCCCTTCTTAGTGCCCCCTTAGATGACCCCATAGTACTCCTCTCCACAACATAGTGCCCCCATAAATGACCCCCAATAATGTGCCAGTAAAATGTGCCCCCATCGATGCCCCCCAATCATGTTCCTGTAACAAGAGCCCCCCATCATGTGCCAGTAACAAGAGGGCCCCCCATCATGTGCCAGTGACAAGAGGGCCCCCCATCATGTGCCAGTAACAAGAGGGCCCCCCATCATGTGCCAGTAACAAGAGGGCCCCCCATCATGTGCCAGTAACAAGAGGGCCCCCCCATCATGTGCCAGTAACAAGAGGGACCCCCATCATGTGCCAGTAACGAGAGGGCACCCCATCATGTGCCAGTAACGAGAGGGCACCCCATCATGTGCCAGTAACAAGAGGGCCCCCCATCATGTGCCAGTAACAATAGCCCCCCCAATCATGTGCCAGTAACAAGAGCCCCCACAATCATGTGCCAGTAACAATAGCCCCCCCAATCATGTGCCAGGAACAAGAGCACCCCCATCATGTGCCAGTGACAAGAGGCCCCCTCCATCATGTGCCAGTAACAGGAGCCCCTCATCATGTGCCAGTAACGAGAGGCCCCCCATCATGTGCCAGTAATGGGAGGCCCCCCATCATGTGCCAGTAACGAGAGGCCCCCCATCATGTGCCAGTAACGAGAGGCCCCCCATCATGTGCCAGTAACGAGAGCCCCCTCATCATGTGCCAGTAACGAGAGGGCCCCCATCATGTGCCAGTAACAAGAGGGCCCCCCATCATGTGCCAGTAACGAGAGCACCCCCATCATATGCCAGTAACGAGACCCCCCCATCATGTGCCAGTAACAAGAGGGCCCCCAGATCATGTGTCAGTAACAAGAGGGCCCCCCATCATGTGCCAGTAACAAGAGGGCCCCCCCATCATGTGCCAGTAACAAGAGCCCCCATCATGTGCCAGTAACAAAGAGCCCCCCATCATGTGCCAGTAACAAGAGCCCCCCATCATGTGCCAGTAACAAGAGGGCCCCCCTATCATGTGCCAGTAGCAAGAGGGGCCCCCCCATCATGTGCCAGTAACAAGAGGCCCCCCCCATCATGTGCCAGTAACAAGAGCCCCCCAATCATATGCCAGTAACAAGAGCCCCCCCATCAGGATTATTTTTAATACAGGTAATGACATGAAAAGTTATAAATAAAATTCAACATAAAATTATAAAACAACATGGTTAAAGTATAAACTTGATTTAAAGGTAAACATATATTATCGGTCAAATAATCTAATTTTATTATGATTTAGCAGTCACAGTTTTTTTTAGTTTTCTCTGGGTGAGCCGGAGCCTCCTTTTTTTTCCCCCTTTCGATAATTTCTTTTCTATACTTCTTGTGCGCCCCCCACACCCACACACCCACACACCCTTATCATTTTTATCTTTATGGAAAATTGTTATGATTTTTTTTATTAAGGTTGTTCATTTTCTTTGAAGTGTTTTATTATCTGAAAGTGTAATAAAAGCGATTAAAGCCGTTTTCCAGGAATTAAATATACATGACCCATACCTCAAACTAGATCATCAGTATTATTCCTCATTCACACAGTGTTTTGGTCAGTGTTTTCCATCAGTGATTGTGAACAAAAACCAGGTGCGATCCAAAACTACTACTTTTAAAAGCATATAGATCAAACATATTGCATCAATACACTATACTGTACCATTATAATAGGTATTTTAATATCAACTTGAGTTTACAGTAATGGGAGCCCACTCTAGGCACCCAGCCAGAACTCTCAGGACAGCAGTAGTGGCTGCAAGAGGGCTGCAGAATGAAGCAATGTATTCCAGCTAGTGGCTTTAAACCTTCCTTGGTATCTGACCTAAGGCTGAATGCACACGGCCGTGTTTCGCGGACGTGAGCGGTCTGTGGTATGCCCACCTGGATTCCTGCTGACAGCAGGAGCGCATGGCTTCATTGGTTGCTATGATGCCATGTGCGCTTCATGCCGCCGCTGCACTACAGTAATACACTCGTGTGATCTATACGAGTGTATTACTGTAGTGCAGCGGCGGCATGAAGCGCACGGCATCATAGCAACCAATGAAGCCATGCGCTTCTGCTGTCAGCAGGAATCCAGGTGGGCATACCACAGACCGTTCACGTCCGCGAAACACGGCCGTGTGCATTCAGCCTAACTGAAGAAATGGTTATGGTGTGAATCACTGCTTAGATAGATAGATAGATAGAGTTATATATATTTCTGTATCTGTGTATGTATATTTGTTTTTCTGTATCTGTATGTATGTACTATGTGTATATTAGACCATATTCTGGTATGGACCCTATGATAAGTTGGGACACGTAACTATTTCCACTTGTAACAGAAATTTGCCATTTTGTATGTAGCCATTTTATTTGCTCTTGGCAGACAAATTGTCACTTTAGCAAAAAGAATGTTGCGTCCATGTATGCTCATTTTTGTACCTATTTACATAATCATCACCAGTGAATAAAATATCTACCTTCAGAAGCTTTACAGCCTTCTTACTTCTGCTGCAGATTTTTTCTTACAGATACTCAAAAACGTTATTTTGAAAAGCTAGCACTTTACTGTGACAGATATGCAGAACAAATCCCAGTTACCTTTGTCCTAGGTAAGTGGTCACCACTGCTGGAATGATCCACACACAGCAGCTTTGGTTGTGAAGGGGTGGTGCACGCTGCATGCAGCTGAGCAGACACTAGAGACGGTAGTGGTCATGCTTAGCAGGTTGTGCAGAAAAGCACTAGCAATGCCCATAGTAACCAATCAAATACTTGTTTCCTAACCTGTACTTGCAAAATGAAATCTGATTGGCTGCTTTAACCCCTACAGCATTACTATTTGTAGTATATATTTTATATAGGGCCCCCAATACTTCTGACTCCATTAAATCAGTTTACTCATGTGACACAGCATTATTATGGAAAAGTAAATCAGATGTATACTGATGAATCAGGTCTCTATCAGGAAGTAAAGCTGTCCTCATGGATGTGCGTGGAGATTTCAAAGCACCAGGCCAGCATCCCATTTAAGTAGTTAAAGGGGTTATACATGAATTTACAATTGAGGACCTATCCTCAGGATAGGTCATCAATATCAGATCAGCAGTGGTCCAACTCCCTGCACCCCTGCAAATCAGCTGTTTGAAGAGGTAACGGCACTTCTGCTTAAAAATTGCCTGCACATCATCTCCTTTGTAGAGGCGGGCAGTGAGTGCCAGGAGTCAGACCCCCACAAATCTGATATTGATGACCTATTCTAAGGACAGGTCATCAGTAACGCAGCACTGCACGACTCATGTAAACATGATGTATACTCCTTAGGGTACTCCAACATTCTTTGCTTTAAAGGGGTTGTCTCATCTCATACAATGGGGGCATATCGCTAGGATATGCCCCTATTGTCTTATAGGTTTTGGTCCCACCGCTGGGACCCATACTTATATCAGGGAATAGAGCCCCACAAAGTGGTGATTGGAGGATTCTGGTGTGGGCACCACCAATCGCTCTTCACATACAAGTTAGGCCTCTTTCACACTACCGTATGGCTATTTCAGTGTTTTGCGGTCTGTTTTTCACGGATCCGTTGTTCCGTTTTTTTGTTTCCGTTCTGTTTTTCTGTTCCGTTTTTCCGTATGGCATATACAGTATACAGTAATTGCATAGAAAAAATTGGGCTGGGCATAACATTTTCAATAGATGGTTCTGCAAAAACGGAACGGATACGGAAGACATAAAGATGCATTTCCGTATGTGTTCCGTTTTTTGTTTTGCGGACCCATTGACTTGAATGGAGACACGGAACGTGATTTGCGGGCAATAATAGGACATGTTCTATCTTTCAACGGAACGGAAAAACGGAAATACGGAAACGGAATGCATACGGAGTACATTCATTTTTTTTGCGGAACCATTGAAATGAATGGTTCCATATACGGAACGCAAAAAACGGTAGTGTGAAAGAGGCCTTAATAATGGCAAGAAAAGCTGTTGATTTTGCCTCCAAATTCTTCAGATATGAATTAGATCAAGCTTCTTTGGGAAGTGACAGAAAAAAAATGTTAGATTCATTTAGTCCCAACCTTACAGCCTAAATTGAACCTGTCACCATGAAAATGCAGTGTAATTTGCAAGCACTATGTTATAGAACAGGAGGAGCTGAGCAGATTGATATATCGTTTTATGGGGAAATATTTAGTAAAGCGTGTGGGTGGTCTTATGATTCCATGACAGCATTCAATGTATGCTTAGTCATGCAGATAGCTGTCAATCTACTTGTATGCTCCTACTCTACTTCTAAGCATAAAAAGAGCAGAGATTTAAAATGTATAAATAACAAGGTTTGTTTCCCATTAAACTACAACAGATACCACAGGACACCTTCATGTCTTGATGGGTCAGAGTAGGTTTGTTAGGTGGATTTTATATTATAAATGATCAGTGTATTCAGATTGTGCTTATTGGGTAATTGGAGTTTGAGAAGTTGGTAACGCTACATTTTTGACTTTGTTACTTGTGCAAACTGTCTGAAAATACAATCTTTTATCTATATTTAATATGTACATTAGGTTGTTCCATTCTATTTAAGTCACATGCTGTAGTGCATGAAACACTTTTATAACATTAACCATTAACTTTTGACATTTAAGATCAATTTTGCATGGATTTTCTGAAGGCATAATGAAAAGGTATCCTAAATTGTACAGCCAATATAAGTATCCAATACATGGGATCGAACTTTAAAGGCTATTTACACCTTTAGGGGGAGAATTTTTTTATGATTGCATTTTACTCATTTTGGGCTAAAAATAATTTTTTCAGTTGATCTTTATTAAACATATTGAGCCGTTCTGTCACAAAAGGTTAACAGTTTTTTCTAGCTGTGTGAATGATACTTTCAATTTCACTTTGTGCTGCTCATCTAGTATCCCTTATCTCTAAATTACTAAAAGGTTATAAACACTTATTTAAGCCACCTTGTTATCAGTAAGATAAGAAATGAGCTTTAAGGTCAGAGATAAGTAGTGTTGAGCGCGAATATTCGAAAATCGAATTTTTTTCGCGAATATCGGCACTTCGCTAATTCGCGAATATTTCGAATATAGTGCTATAAATTCGATATTTCGAATATTCGTTTTTTTTTTTTTTTTTTTTATTGTTATATTTTTTTCTTTCCCACTTCCCTAAAGTTGTTCTTACCTGTCCTTTGGATTCCTGGCTTCCTGGCTGCTCCAGTCAGTGCCCGTTGCCGCTTCTGCCGACTTCCATGCTCATGGAGCGTCCCCATCACCATGGGAACATCTCCATATACTAGAATGTACTGTCGGATTTGAGAATTACGTTGAAATCGCAATTCGATTTTTTCAAGTTATAATAATCGAATTTCGATTTTAACTTAGCACTGCTATATGCCATATTAGTTAGCCTAATATGGCATATAGCAGTGCTAAGTTAAAATCGAAATTCGATTATTATAACTTGAAAAAATCGAATTGCGATTTCAACGTAATTCTCAAATCCGACAGTACATTCTAGTATATGGAGTCGTTCCCATGGTGATAGGGACGCTCCATAAGCATGGAATATGGCTTCAATGGCTTGGTAGAATTAGCGAATTGACGAATATATTCGTTATATTCCACAAAACGAATATAACGAATGTATTCGTCATATTCCACAAAACGAATATAACGAATGTATTCGTCATATTCCACAAAACGAAGATAACGAAGTATTCTGCATCTTCATTTTAGCTACCTATTCATCAATTTCGCTAATTCTAGCAATGATATAGGAAAGTTGACTATAGAGACAGCTAAGTATAATTCGCTATGCGATTATATGACTGCTTTTTTTTATAAATAGTATAATTATAATAATTATCAGGTATTATAATTATTCTATTTATTTTAAAAAAAAGCAGTAATATAATCGCATAGCGAATTATACTTAGCTGTCTCTATAGTCATTGCTAGAATTAGCGAAATTGATGAATAGGTAGCTAAAACGAAGATGCAGAATACTTCGTTATCTTCGTTTTGTGGAATATGACGAATACTTCGTTATCTTCGTTTTGTGGAATATGACGAATACATTCGTTATATTCGTTTTGTGGAATATAACGAATATATTCGTCAATTCGCTAATTCTACCAAGCCATTGAAGCCAACCATATAGTAAACCAGGTCCAAGTTGGAATCGCAATTCGATTATGTCAAGTTATAATAATCGAATTTCGATTTTAACTTAGCACTGCTATATGCCATATTAGTTAGCCTAATATGGCATATAGCAGTGCTAAGTTAAAATCGAAATTCGATTATTATAACTTGAAAAAATCGAATTGCGATTTCAACGTAATTCTCAAATCCGACAGTACATTCTAGTATATGGAGATGTTCCCATGGTGATGGGGACGCTCCATGAGCATGGAAGTCGGCAGAAGCGGCAACGGGCACTGACTGGACAGCTAAGTTTAATTCGCTATGCGATTATATTACTGCTTTTTTTTTAAATAAATAGAATAATTATAATACCTGATAATTATTATAATTATACTATTTATAAAAAAAGAGCAGTCATATAATCGCATAGCGAATTATACTTAGCTGTCTCTATAGTCAACTTTCCTATATCATTGATAGAATTAGCGAAATTGATGAATATGTAGCTAAAATGAAGATGCAGAATACTTCGTTATCTTCGTTTTGTGATATATGACGAATACATTCGTTATATTCGTTTTGTGGAATATGACGAATACATTCGTTATATTCGTTTTGTGGAATATAACGAATATATTCGTCAATTCGCTAATTCTACCAAGCCATTGAAGCCATATTCCATGCTTATGGAGCGTCCCTATCACCATGGGAACGACTCCATATACTAGAATGTACTGTCGGATTTGAGAATTACGTTGAAATCGCAATTCGATTTTTTCAAGTTATAATAATCGAATTTCGATTTTAACTTAGCACTGCTATATGCCATATTAGTTAGCCTAATATGGCATATAGCAGTGCTAAGTTAAAATCGAAATTCGATTATTATAACTTGAAAAAATCGAATTGCGATTTCAATAGGAGAGTAGCCTTTAAGTTAAAATCGAAATTCGATTATTTAAATCGCATATTAATCGCGATAACAAGAATAATGACGAATATTCGATTTCGACGAATATAAAACGAATATTCTATCGAATATTCGCGAATTTCGTCGAAATCGAATATGGCACCTGCCGCTCATCACTAGAGATAAGGAGCCCATCAGCTCCCAGCCTGACAGAGCAGAGAGAAAATACAGATCATGCTAGTAGATAAACTCAAAGCTGTGCATGGAAAACAGCTCATCATTTTTAATAAAGACCAATTGAAAAAAAAAGATTTTTAGCTCAAAATGAGTACAGTGCAATAATAATAAAAAATTGCCACCAAAGATGCACATAGCATTTAAGCTGGAGTAGGCACTGACTGAGGTCTTTGGATATGCAAAAAATTTGTCTTTATATTTCACATCTTTGAAAAAATCACTTGTAAACTGAACATTTTCAATGGCCCAGGCATTCCTATAATATGAGAGGATAGTAATGGTAATACAAGATATGACAAGGAAACCTGTCACCATGAAAATGCAGTGCAATCTGTTATAGCGCAGGATGAGCAGAATAGTTTTATAGGAAAAGATTTAGTGTCACTTAGACATGTGGTCTGTCATACTTCATGACTGACAGCCTTCCCTGAATGACTGCATATACATTGTGGGGGTTTAGCTCTTCTCCGGGGGTCATTCTCACAGGTTACTTCACCAGGCACGTATATAATGTCCAAACATTGCATTTATTGTGCAACACCAGAAACAACAAAATGACAAAATAATAAACACTCGCCCGTCCAGGCTCTAACTAAACACAAAGTTTCCTGACTCACTTAGGTCAGAGTTCACACCTTGTGAACTCATGCGGCTTTGTCAGCCAAATGTCCCACAGCCTCCTTGCTGTACAGAGCACAGTATGCCCACTGTCTCCAGTTAACTGTTTCTTGTGGGGGATTTGGGTTCAGTAGTCTGCCTGACTATGGCCCTGCGACCCTCCCAGGCGTCGCTACGTCCCCCAACTCCAGGCTACCACCCAGCCTCGTGGCCCCTCAGCCTTGCCTGGCTGAGACCACACTCACAGAGCCTCCAGGCCTCTGTCACAGTCTCTGTCCCAAGACAACACTTCCCCCTTGCTGACACCCTGGGAGGTGCTTTATGCCAGCCCTTATTATCTCCAGCTTGCCTCACCTGTGGTGGAATAGGGGTGTGGACCGCACTATCCACCCCTTCCTTTCCTCTAAGCTGCGTGAGACCTGTCACTGTCTCACAACAGATATAGCTGTCAATTAGGGAATAGGCTCACAATAAGCAGACATTTAAATGAATAAAATGCAGGTTATACTAAATAATTTCCCATAAACTATATACCAATCTGTTCAGCTTCTCCTGCTCTATAACATGCTGTCTGCATATTGCACTGCATTTTCATGGTGACAAGTTCTCTTTAGGCAAAATTATAATACGGTGGCATTTTAGAATAACACCCTCTGGTTATCTGAAGTAGAAATCAACTACTTATGTTTCACTTCTGCAGAGGTTAATGCCAATGCACACAGTGACATGGTAATGTTTATTGCTGAGTCACATATAAAGAATAACTCTGTTCTCCCCAGCAGGATAGCCATTGGTATGGCAAAAGCTATTACTGTTTTGAAAAACTAGAAAAGTTCAGACTTACTTTTCAATCTAGGTCCCACACATTGCAGCATATGAGAGCTTCTTTATGTAAAATATCTCCTCCACGGTATCTCTAGTCAGTAGAGCTATTATAGCTAGAGAATAGATAAACCAGTGCTAAAAGATGTGAATCAGAAAGACATGTAAAAGGATCAATTTTTCTGGTGGCTCTGCCTCTAATGCTACCAGATGTAAGGTCTATGAGTCAATGTTCAACCTTTTAAAACACCGTGAGACATGACATTAAGCCAGTATCTCATCTGCAGACAGCAGTTTCAGGGTGATTGCACCTCATCAGTGCATAGCAGAGAGTACTGGCTTAACTGAGAGGCCTAGGTCAGGATTCGAGGACTACAATATCTCCTTATGGAGAGTGCCTTAAATGTCATGAGGAGTCTTATAAGCCAGGTAACATACTCTCTGCTCTGCACTGATGAGGGGCAATCATCTTGAAATCGGTGTCTGTAGATGAGATGCTGGCTTAATTATTATCCAAGTCATGTCTCAAGGTCTTTTAAAAGGTCGAACATTGACGTATTGGATAGCTGCCTTACATCTGGTGGCAATAGTGGCAGAGCAGAATTTCAGAGGAGCATTGCCTGGTCTATAATATTCTTCATGCCATTTAAGGTGCTGAGGGGCAATCACCCCAAAACAGCTGTCTGCATATGAGATGCTGGCCTAATTATTATCCAAATCATGTCTCAAGGTCTTTAAAAAGGTTTAACATTGACTTATAGCGGAGGTCCCCATCCTTTTGTATATTGCAAGCCATATTCATCTTTCAATGATGGTCGGGAGCAACAGCCAATTGAAAAAGGAAAGTAATTTTGAATGTGAAGAAACAAAAAAACATGAAATTACAATCTTTGCTGATAAATATTTCAGTGTGAAATTTATCACCAGTATTGTAGCATCCAAATTGGCATTGGTGGTAAATCTAGGATAGGTCTGCAACAATGTCAATTGCCAGTACATATGGTCATAACTCAGGACTCCCATGGCGAGCCACACAGCAAAGGGTCGAGAGCCACATGTGGCTCCCAAGCCACAGTTTGGGGACCACTCACTTATAGGATTACATCTAGTAGCATTAAAGGTAGAGCTTGTTAAGAGCTCCACAGTAACCGCCCCTTTAACAGTGACCTCCACAGTGCCCGTCCCTTTAACAGTGCCTGCCCCTTTAACGGTGGCCTGCACAGTGCCCGCCCCTTTAACAGTGACCCCCACAATGGCCGCCCCTTTAACATTGACCTCAACAGTGACCGCCCCTTTAACATTGACCTCCACAGTGACCGCCCCTTTAACAGTGACCTCCATAGTGCCTGCCCCTTTAACAGTGACCGCATCTTTAACAGTGACCTGCACAGTGCTTGCCACTTTAACAGTGACCTCCACAGTGTCCGCCCCTTTAACAGTGACCTTCACAGTGCCCGCCCCTTTAAAAGTGACCTCCACAATGCCCGCCCCTTTATCAGTGCCCGCTTCTTTAACAGTTACCTCCACAGTGCCCGCCCCTTTAACATTGAACACCCCTTTAACAGTGACTTTCATAGTGGCCCCCCCTTTAACAGTGACCTCCACAGTGCCTGTCCCTTTAACAGTGACCTCCGCATTTCCCGCCCCTTTAACAGTGACCTCCACAGTGTCCGCCCTTTAACAGTGACCTCCACAGTGTCTGCCCCTTTAACATTGACCTCCACAGTGCCGGCCCCTTTAACATTGAACACCCCTTTAACAGTGACTTTCATAGTGGCCCCCCCTTTAACAGTGACCTCCACAGTGCCTGTCCCTTTAGCAGTGACCTCCACATTTCCCGCCCCTTTAACAGTGTCCGCCCCTTTAACAGTGACCTCCACAGTGTCCGCCCCTTTAACAGTGACCTCCACAGTGTCTGCCCCTTTAACATTGACCTCCACAGTGCCGGCCCCTTTAACAGTGACCTCCACAGTGCCCGCCCCTTTAACAGTGACCCCCACAGTGTCCACCCCTTTAACAGTGACCTCCACATTACCCATACCTTTAATAGCAGACGCCCTTTAACAGTGATCTTCACAGTGCACGCCCCTGTAACGGACCGTTTCAGCAGACAAGGGGTTAAAATCCGTTTAGGCGATATGCCCCTTTCTGAGAGACAGGCACAGCTACTGCAAAACACCAAACTCCCGAACTGGATACAAAATAGCACTCCAAACTGGAACCTCGCGAATAGCTGCTAGCAGACGAACAGGAAAAGCATACAATCAGCTTACACTCCTGGCAATCAGTCTCTAACAGCATACAGGGAATCCCCCCAATAACGAGACAAGGCTCCGTGTTGAGGGTCAAGCAGTGGTCTGACGTGCTGGCACACCCAGCCTGGTTTTTATTACAGTTGTTGCAAATACAGGACAGATACAACACATCCCCACAATGCATCATGGTTTCCTCCTCTCTGTCTCGGAGACAACCGAGAAGTAATCCAATTATCTCTCAGGACAAAGGGAAATTGCCAATACACATGTGGAGACAACAGGACAGACATCACTATTTAAACACACAATGGGACAATGGCACAATGGGACAATGGAACACACCCAGCATTTTCCTCCCCTCTGTCTATCCACCCAACTGTCTCCCAAGCTGACAAGTTACACAAACATATATACGCTTGGTTCTTTAAAGTGGTATACCCATATGCCCTAACATCATACGTACAGGAATTACCGTATATAGTGGCTGGGTTTGCCACAGGGCCATAATCCCGAGGCAAGAGGCTTTTAAACAGGCCTCCCCAAAACCCAGTGGCGAGGTTGGTTTCGCCACACATCTCCTCCTCCCAGGGAAGACTAACCAGATTCCTGACCATACGGTCAGTACCTGAGTTAGTCTGGCAGTCCAACCACAACCCAATACTGGACCTGTTGAATCTTGGGGCCTGGCTCTGTTCCTGTTTTATCCTTCATCATGTTGAGACTGGTGTTTGGATAACTGATCAAAACTGGGGGATTGCTATACGCTGAAGATTTGCTATACTCCCCTGGCATAACTACTAGCTCTTGTAAGAGCTGTTCCTGCTCTCGGGTTTTAGGAGAGGTTCACCCACTGGAGCCTGGAACCTTGTCGTAGGTCCAGGGTGGGTAGGAGACGGTGAGACCTCAACCAAGCTTCGGCGGTTCGTGGGGTCTGCAGTGCGTATGGTGTCAAGTGGAGTGCTTGGAGTCCTCGGAAAGCACTAGGAGCATCTATCGACGGAGGTACCCGGTCGGGGTGCTAGGAGATCCGTTACAGCCCCTTTTACAGTGACTTCCACAGTACCTGCCCTCTTAACAGTGACCTCCACAGTGCCCACCCCTTTAACATTAACCCCCCCCTTTAACAGTGACCTTCATAGTGGCCGCCTCTTTAACAGTGACCTCCACAGTACCCGCACCTTTAACAGTGACTTCCACAGTGCCCGCCCCTTTAACAGTGAACTTCACAGCACTCGTCCGTTTAATAGTGGCCTCTGTCCTCCATGCATGTAGCAATGTAGTTGTGCCATCATACGTCATATGACTGAATATTTAAGGATCTGCGAACTGCTAAAACCTGTGATCAGTTGTTATGGCAACCTGGAGTAGGACCTGTGAGCTTCTATTGGCTAATAAGGGACATGTGACCGTGTAAATGGCAGTTTGGATTTAAGTGAAAGGCTTGCTGGCTTCTATTGGATAATGCAGGTCATTTTTTGGGAATATCTCAGGAGCGGTATGTCCTAGAGAGCTAAGACCTGGTCTAAAACCTTCCCGGACACCTGATGTACCTGTGTGCCAAATTTGGTGAAGATCGGGCCAGTCGTTTGGTCTCGCATTAATAACGTCTAGACAGACAGACAGACATCTAGACAGACAGACAGAAACGCATATATATATATATATATATATATATATATAATATAAAAATCTACCGGCAGCACCACCTATGAAGCAAAAAGCGGGTGCAGAGTCCAAGTACGGTAACTGGAGCTTACCCACTAGTAGATAATGGAAAAAATCGGACAGCACTCCAGACGGTTTCTTCAGTAAAGCAGGTATATTTAATCACCCATGTGGTGGCAGCAAAAAAGCAACGTTTCGGCTCTACATGAGCCTTTCTCAAGCTTGAGAAAGGCTCATGTAGAGCCGAAACGTTGCTTTTTTGCTGCCACCACATGGGTGATTAAATATACCTGCTTTACTGAAGAAACCGTCTGGAGTGCTGTCCGATTTTTTCCATTATATATATATATATATATATATATATATATATGAGATATTCACTATGAAGTATCTTTAAATGTCTGAATTTTAGTTCCCTAGTTTGCTGACCTCAATTTTACCATGAGTCTTCCCTCCCAAACACATTTTATTTAATTAAAAACCAAAGAAATATCCTCATACATACAAGCAGTATTTCTACAGATTGACCCAGATTCACTATTGAATCTACACCTCGATTTTGTCTACAGTTTTGTCGCATTTTGACACAAAAGTTGCACCTAATGATTTTTTTTTTTACATGCTCAGCAAAAGGGGTATGACCTAAAATGTGTCAACATTTCTGGTGCAAAACCTGAAACAAAGACTACAAATTGGATTAAATATTTAGGCAATCTATAGATGCAACAGATTTATCACACAACCTGAGTCACTGTGATAATTCTGCCACATCTCTCTGGGGAAGATTTATCAAAACTGGTGTAAAGGAAAACTGGCTTAGTTGGCCATAGAAACCAATCAGATTCCACCTTTTACTTTCCAAAGGAGCTCTGAAAAATGAAAGGTCAAATATAATTGGTTGCCATGGGCAACTAAACCATTTTAGTTAAATCTGCCTACATATCTACCCTGTCTAACTAATAATGGATGAAGAGAAGAGATGGAACTTTTTGGAGACGGCGGTGCTGCAGAAGAAGTCAGGACTCGGTTGATAGGTAAAAAGGATCTTTATTACTAGTTTGGTCTACGCGTTTCAGGGGCGAACGGCCCCCTTCATCAGGACAATAGTGGTCTGTCTGTACAATGTGGGTGTGTTTGTTAGTCTGTTTTATTATCTCTGTTTGGGCGCGGACTAAGAGGGCGGGGAGAGGGAGGGAACATGGGCGGGAGTGCACAAGGTCTCCGTGACCAGGGTAACGCCCACAGAAGGTGTGTTGGATGTCTTCGCTGACGCGATCTTTGTGCGGAGTTCAAATCGCACGACCCAATGTTTGTGGGCTGTATGTTGTGACATGCTTTCTTGAGTGGAGTGGGCGTAACATGTTCTTTGTGAATCTAACGGCCCAATTATTCAGGGGGGAGTTAGTACTGCATGATGCGCTTCTCGATGGCATCCAGCGCTTACATGCGATGTTTAGGTGTGTACGAATTCTGCGCTACTTGGAAGTTAGGGTATATCTTATATTATATATACTATATTTCACAAGTGGTGCGTGCTCGGATGCCGCAATGATGGTTGATTCAGTGTGTGGGGGGAAACATTATTGGATCCATGTATATATTGGGTAGTAGGGTGGAACTAGTGGAAATAGGAAGAAGAAATAGAGGGGTATTTTATATATATATATATATATATATATATGTAAAGGGGTTTAATTGTATCAAGCCCCAATTCTGGGCTTGGGGCGCATATATATGGGTGTGGGGTTTCGATCTGTTTCGATATTGGCAAGAAGTAGAGGGATTCTTCCCTAGCCCATCCACAGCAGGTATGGATTTTTAGTGTGGCAATACGTATATGTGTATATATCTATATGCATATATGGTCACAGTTAGGACATAAACATAAAAAACGCGTATAGAAATGTATATATAAATAAAAATAAATGTGTATAAAAAAGTGTATAAAAATGGGGTCCCCAAAATTTTTGGGGGATCCAAAAAACATTAAAAAGTTTTTTATAAAAATATATACAGTACAGACCAAAAGTTTGGACACACCTTCTCATTCAAAGTTTTCTTTATTTTCATGACTATGAAAATTGTAGATTCACACTGAAGGCATCAAAACTATGAATTAACACATGTGGAATTATATACATAACAAAAAAGTGTGAAACAACTGAAAATATGGCATATTCTAGGTTCTTCAAAGTAGCCACCTTTTGCTTTCATTACTGCTTTGCACACTCTTGGCATTCTCTTGATGAGCTTCAAGAGGAAGTCACCTGAAATGGTTTTCACTTCATAGGTGTGCCCTGTCAGGTTTAATAAGTGGGATTTCTTGCCTTATAAATGGGGTTGGGACCATCAGTTGTGTGGAGAAGTCAGGTTGGATACACAGCTGATAGTCCTACTGAATAGACTGTTAGAATTTGTATTATGGCAAGAAAAAAGCAGCTAAGTAAAGAAAAACGAGTGGCCATCATTACTTTAAGAAATGAAGGTCAGTCAGTCCGAAAAATTGGGAAAACTTTGAAAGTGTCCCCAAGTGCAGTCACAAAAAACATCAAGCGCTACAAAGAAACTGGCTCACATGCGGACCACCCCAGGAAAGGAAGACCAAGAGTCACCTCTGCTGCAGAGGATAAGTTCATCCGAGTCACCAGCCTCAGAAATCGCAGGTTAACAGCAGCTCAGACTAGAGACCAGGTCAATGCCACACAGAGTTCTAGCAGCAGATACATCTCTAGAACAACTGTTAAGAGGAGACTGTGTGAATCAGGCCTTCATGGTAGAATATCTGCTAGGAAACCACTGCTAATGACAGGCAACAAGCAGAAGAGACTTGTTTGGGCTAAAAAACACAAGGAATGGACATTAGACCAGTGGAAATCTGTGCTTTGGTCTGATGAGTCCAAATTTGAGATCTTTGGTTCCAACCACCGTGTCTTTGTGCGACGCAGAAAAGGTGAACAGATGGACTCTACATGCCTGGTTCCCACCGTGAAGCATGGATGAGGAGGTGTGATGGTATGGGGGTGCTTTGCTGGTGACACTGTTGGGGATTTATTCAAAATTGAAGGCATACTGAACCAGCATGGCTACCACAGCATCTTGCAGCGGCATGCTATTCCATCCGGTTTGCGTTTAGTTGGACCATCATTTATTTTTCAACAGGACAATGACCCCAAACACACCTCCAGGCTGTGTAAGGGCTATTTGACCATGAAGGAGAGTGATGGGGTGCTGTGCTAGATGACCTGGCCTCCACAGTCACCGGACCTGAACCCAATCGAGATGGTTTGGGGTGAGCTGGACCGCAGAGTGAAGGCAAAAGGGCCAACAAGTGCTAAGCATCTCTGGGAACTCCTTCAAGACTGTTGGAAGACCATTTCAGGTGACTACCTCTTGAAGCTCATAAAGAGAATGCCAAGAGTGTGCAAAGCAGTAATCAAAGCAAAAGGTGGCTATATTGAAGAACCAAGAATATGACATATTTTCAGTTGTTTCACACTTTTTTGTTATGTATATAATTCCACATGTGTTAATTCGTAGTTTTGATGCCTTCAGTGTGAATTTACAATTTTCATATGAAAATAAAGAAAACTCTTTTAATGAGATGGTGTGTCCAAACTTTTGGTCTGTACTGTATGTATATCTACATTGGGCTTATACATCTGTAAGACTATATGTACATGCTTGTGTATATGCGCATATCAATGTAGGTGGAAAGGGCTGCGATTTTTTGGCGGTGGAGTGGGGAAGTGTTACAGGATAGTTTAACTATTGTATGGGTTTTCGGGTATATAATCAATTGGAGTGATTTTTATCGCATGTTTGTTTTTTTCTGTTGTAGTTGTACAGTGTCTGGAGATACTATGTTTTATATTTTCTTTCTGTATGTTATATCTATGTTGATTGACTCTGCAGCGGCTGTGTTGTGCGGCCCACATATTGGAGGCCGCATTCGCATTCGATCAGGTATATAACATAGCTACTCTGGCACATCAAGTAGTGTTTAATCTTGAAGGTGGCACCATTTTTTGTGGACGAAAAGGTAGTGCTATTATGTGTGATAATGTTGCAACAAAGGCAGCGTTTTACTCCACATTTATAGCTGCCTATTGCTTTGTGTGTAGTATTCCTTTTTGTCTCTATATTTTGCTTTGGTTTGCTTGGGGCCACGGTACTTTTTATAGTCGGGGCTCTTCTGTATGTAATCATTGTTTTTTTTTGTAAAAATTTTTCAAGATAGGGGTCTTGTTTCAGGATATGCCAGTGTTTTGTTAGTATTGTACATATAGCATTATTAGATGTGTTGTATTGTGTGATGAGGTTACGGTGTCTTTCTACCTGAGTTGCTTCTTTTCTGGTGGTTTTGCTGGTAATGCATTCCTTTTGCGTGTTTTCAAGGCTTCTCTTATATGCGTTTTTATGAGCTTTTTTGGGTAGCCCTTGTCTATAAACCTCTTTTGTATTATTTTAGCTTGATGTATGAAGTCTGCATCTTCTGTACAATTGCGTCTCACCCGCTTGTATTGGCTAGCTTGTATCGCATGTCGGATGCCATCGAGAAGCGCATCATGCAGTACTAACTCCCCCCTGAATGATCGGGCCGTTAGATCATTCACAAAGAACATGTTACGCCCACTCCACTCAAGAAAGCATGTCACAACATACTGCCCACAAACATTGCGTCATGCGATTCGAACTCCGCCCAAAGATCGCGTCAGCGAAGACATTCAACACACCTTCTGTGGGCGTTACCTTGGTCACGGAGACCTCGTGCACTCCCGCCCATGTTCCCTCCCTCTCCCCGTCCTCTTAGTCCGTGAATAGCGCACCCAAACAGAGATAATAAAACAGACTAACAAACACACCCACATTGTACAGACAGACCACTATTGTCCTGATGAAGGGGGCCGTTCGCCCCTGAAACGCGTAGACCAAACTAGTAATAAAGATCCTTTTTACCTATCAACCGAGTCCTGACTTCTTCTGCAGCACCGCCGTCTCCAAAAAGGTCTATCTCTTCTCTTCATCCATTATTTTCCATATCCCTGAAACCGTATCCCACGGCAACGGGTAAAGACCTGGGCAGCAGCAGCAGAGACCCCCGTGGGCTGGACGGGTTTATACCAGCATAAGCTATCCAAAGGAGTTGTGACTCATCACAACCCAACACGGTAAGCACAATCAGTGTATTTTTGCTGTCAAACTGCAAAACGGTCCTACACACGAGGCGCTGCCTCCTGTCCCTTTTTTCTTTTTACCTATGTACTGTCTAATCAATAGTAAGTCTAGATTATTGTATTTTAACTATTGTACAAAACTTACAATCTTCATTGTATTTTTCTCTTGACCGGCAACAGCCATATCATCCACTAGAGGGCAGTCCAGTTCATATTCTGGCTGTGCATTGTACCCTACCTTATGACATACGTTCTCAACCTTTTTAAAAAGACTAAACTATTGATAAATCTGTGGATGTGTAAACTGGAGATGCATCATTTTTTTGTGTGTCTTCACGTTATGCATAAAAATGTTTTGTTTGTGCTAACGGTTTGTGATATACGTGCGCATAAATTGTGCCTCTGCAAGCAACTAATATAAGGGACTACAGAGATGGCAAAGCCTCTGCAGGCATGTCATCGTGAGCCTTTTTTTTTCTGTTTTCATTTTTCTTCCCTGTCTTCCTGGAGCTATAACTTTTTTATTTTTTTGTTCACACATCCATATAAGATCTTGTTTTTTTGTGGGACAAGTTGTACTTTCTAATGCCACCATTTAATATGGCACACAATGTAGTGAGAAGTGGGAAAAAAAATCCCAAATGAGGTGGAATTGGAAATAAAAACGCAATTCCTCCACAGTTTTACAGGTTTGTCCCTACGACGTTCCTTATGCCGCAAAACTGACCTGTGCCCTTCATTCTCTGGGTCAGTACAATTACAACGATATCACATATGTATAGGTGTTATGGGGGTCATTTATCAAACAGGTGTAAAGTAGAACTGGCTTAGTTGCCCATAGCAACCAATCAGAGTACACCTTTCATTTTGGACAGCTCCTTTGGAAAATGGAACGAGCAATCTGATTGGTTGCTATGGGCAACTAAGCCAGTTCTACTTTACAGCAGTTTGATAAATGACCCCCTATATGTTAAAATACTGAAAAAATAATGTAAAACTTTGGTAAAAAAAGTTTTACATCACCATTGGACGTGGTGATTCCCATGATGTTTATATTTTTTATTATTTATATATATTTTTTTATTCTAAGGAAAGGGGGTGATTTACATATTTTTTTATTTTAAGTTTTTTTTTTTACCGAATTCTGCAGGATACAAGAATGTGGTGTGCTACATTTTTGTATCCTTTTTTCTTCTAACATCAAACAGAGGCATAAAATGTGATGTGAACCCATCCTAACTGCATCTTTTATTATTTTATTCCATTCCCTCCTCCTTAGAAATAACAAATAAAAACTGCTGAATGGTATTAGAATGTCATTTGCAAGAATAAGGAAATATAGACTGCATGGTGGCTCATTGGTTAGCTGTGTTGCCTTGTAGTGCTGGTATCCTGGGATATGAACCCGGATATATCCCAATTTTCATCCCTCCGGACCCTCTATAATGAGCATGTTCAAGTGTGATCACGGCATTTAAAGGGTGAAAAACACAGAAGTTAAGACCAGCATCCCTGTACAGTGATGACGAGACCCAGTGAATCAGAAATTCAGTTTCTATGTTGGCCAACAGGTGGCAGGCCAACATAGGAAATCAGCAATTAGAGAATTGCTGGATCGCGCAGGGCAATGGCTTGTTTGTTTATATTTTCACACTGCTAGGCGGAGGCTTTCGCCTAGCAGTCTTCCCAGTGACATCACCGGCACTGATGGGCGGGCTTTAGCGCTGCCCTGGCCGTTTTACAGGCCAGGGCAGCGCTAAAACCCGCCCATCAGTGCAGGTGACGTCATTGGGTTCTTTGCTAGGCGAAAACCTCTGCCTAGCTTACCCTATGGCAAACGATTCAATGCAGGGCAGAGGAGAGCATCGGAGCATGAAATGCTCTGATGCTCATATCAGGGGGGCTGCCTGGGTGAAAATGGGGATGTATCCTGGTTCAGCACTGAACCCAGATAACCCCTTTAAATGTATTGTCTGGGCTACAGATATTGATGACCTAGCCTCAGCAAAGGTCATCAATATTAGATTTGTGGGTCTGACACCTGGCACCCCTGCCAATCAGCTGTTTCAGGCACCAGAAACACCACAGTGTATGGAGCGGAAGCAGAAGGCTGCATATACTGTGTAGTTTACACCAAAGGTGTACTGCAGCGCAGCTCCCATTCACTTCGATGGGAGCTGAGCTGCAGTACCACTGTGCAGCCACAACAATATGTACAGAGCTTTGCGCTATATAAAATATAGTTTCCTGCACTGCTCCTGCCCAAAACAGCTGATTGGCGGGGAGTATTGATGAGCGGCAGGGGCAATATTCAAATTCGCGATATTTTGCGAATATTTGGTAGAATATTCGTAATATATTCGAGAATTCGAAATTATTTTCTTGATCGCGAAAAATCGGCAAAGTAATATTCATGTAATGCGTTCGAAATACAGGCGTGGGTCACTATAGCTACATTTTTCAAGCTGCTAGAAGTTTCCTGAGACCAGAGAAAATGGTTGGCACGGCAGAACATTACAATAGCTTTATATGCAGATAGACTGCTCCAATATATTCGCGATTGTGAAATCGGTACCAATGATGCAAATATTTTGGTGCAATACGTGCAACTTCAAATTTTAACAGGTCTGACTACTTATTATTGATTCGTGCACTAAGTATTGTTGTGAACTTGGGACATCCCAGCACTATGTATGTACAGTATGTATGTATGTAGCATAGATACATACATACATACAGCACTATGTATGTAGTATGTATGGACAGCAGATCAGCTACACTATATCACTATGTAACCTACACTATATATATATATATATATATATATATATGTATATACTAACTAACTATCTAATGTAATGACACAGGAAAGCAGAGAGCACAGCAATAACACTGCTGTCTCTCTCAGATCAGCAAAATACTGCATACAGGGGCTGCTGGGGAGATTCTTATATACAGGGAGTGCAGAATTATTAGGCAAGTTGTATTTTTGAGGATTAATTTTATTATTGAACAACAACCATGTTCTCAATGAACCCAAAAAACTCATTAATATCAAAGCTGAATATTTTTGGAAGTAGTTTTTAGTTTGTTTTTAGTTTTAGCTATTTTAGGGGGATATCTGTGTGTGCAGGTGACTATTACTGTGCATAATTATTAGGCAACTTAACAAAAAACAAATATATACCCATTTCAATTATTTATTTCTACCAGTGAAACCAATATAACATCTCAACATTCACAAATATACATTTCTGACATTCAAAAACAAAACAAAAACAAATCAGTGACCAATATAGCCACCTTTCTTTGCAAGGACACTCAAAAGCCTGCCATCCATGGATTCTGTCAGTGTTTTGATCTGTTCACCATCAACATTGCGTGCAGCAGCAACCACAGCCTCCCAGACACTGTTCAGAGAGGTGTACTGTTTTCCCTCCTTGTAAATCTCACATTTGATGATGGACCACAGGTTCTCAATGGGGTTCAGATCAGGTGAACAAGGAGGCCATGTCATTAGATTTTCTTTTTTTATACCCTTTCTTGCCAGCCACGTTGTGGAGTACTTGGACGCGTGTGATGGAGCATTGTCCTGCATGAAAATCATGTTTTTCTTACCTTGTAGACTTCTTCCTGTACCACTGCTTGAAGAAGGTGTCTTCCAGAAACTGGCAGTAGGACTGGGAGTTGAGCTTGACTCCATCCTCAACCCAAAAAGGCCCCACAAGCTCATCTTTGATGATACCAGCCCAAACCAGTACTCCACCTCCACCTTGCTGGCGTCTGAGTCGGACTGGAGCTCTCTGCCCTTTACCAATCCAGCCATCTGGCCCATCAAGACTCACTCTCATTTCATCAGTCCATAAAACCTTAGAAAAATCAGTCTTGAGATATTTCTTGGCCCAGTATTGACTTTTTAGCTTGTGTGTCTTGTTCAGTGGTGGTCGTCTTTCAGCCTTTCTTACCTTGGCCATGTCTCTGAGTATTGCACACCTTGTGCTTTTGGGCACTCCAGTGATGTTGCAGCTCTGAAATATGGCCAAACTGGTGGCAAGTGGCATCTTGGAAGCTGCACGCTTGACTTTTCTCAGTTCATGGGCAGTTATTTTGCGCCTTGGTTTTTCCACACGCTTCTTGCGACCCTGTTGACTATTTTGAATGAAACGCTTGATTGTTCTATGATCACGCTTCAGAAGCTTTGCAATTTTAAGAGTGCTGCATACCTCTGCAAGATATCTCACTATTTTTGACTTTTCTGAGCCTGTCAAGTCCTTCTTTTGACCCATTTTGCCAAAGGAAAGGAAGTTGCCTAATAATTATGCACACCTGATATAGGGTGTTGATGTCATTAGACCACACCCCTTCTCATTACAGAGATGCACATCACCTAATATGCTTAATTGGTAGTAGGCTTTCGAGCCTATACAGCTTGGAGTAAGACAACATGCATAAAGAGGATGATGTGGTCAAAATACTAATTTGCCTAATAATTCTGCACGTAGTGTAGTAAGGGGCAGGTAACTTTCCTATTGGTTGCTAGGGATGTTGCTAAGCTCAGACAAAGACATTAAAGCCTTCTCATTGGCCCACAAGCGCCACTGCCACTGCCCTGATAATGATAACCTATCCTGAGCACAGGTCATCTATATCTGTCTATATCTTTAAATCTGGCCACCTGCAGCATAAGTATAGAGCTTATATGTTCTTCCCATGTTTGCATTAATTCCACTAGATATCCTCCCAAAGCTCCAAAATCATGTTGATAGGTTGATTGGCTTCCTATAAGTGATGACAATCTCTGTATAGCTATGCTGAGAGCATAAAGGAATATGTGAAATATAAAATTAATGGTATATAGGATAAGTACAAAAAACTATGATTGAAATGACTCTACTCACAAAAAGTTGGGTATATTTGGCTTTTGGGTAAAATTTATGGAAAACGTAAAAAGTTCACTCTACCGTGATGTTATATCATGAAAGAAGGGCATTTAAGTAGAAGCATGCAATGGTGATTTCCTCATCTCAAACAATTTATTGCAACAAAATCCAACACCAGTGTTGGGTATATCCCTACAAAAATGTAAATCTCTCAATAACTTGTCATGTGGCCTTGAGCATCAATTAGAGCTTGACAACGACCTCTCATGCTGTTCACAAGTCGACTTATTGTCTGCTGAGGCATGGCATCCCACTCTTCTTGAAGGGCGGCCCTCAGTCATTGAGGTTCTGAGGTACAGAGTTACGAGCCTCTAAATGGCGACTCAGCTGATCCCATAGGTTTTCAATGGGATTCAGGTCTGGAGAAAGTGCAGGCCAATCCATTTAAGGTACCCCAGTCTCCAGCAGCCGTTCCCTAATGATGCGACCTCGATGAGCTGGCACATTGTCATCCATGAAGATGAAATGATGCATGTGATGTTCCTGTAGAGGCACAATTAGTGGATTAATGATGTTATTCAAGTAGTATTGGCTTGTCACTGTACCATTCACAAAGTGTAGGGCAGTTCTGTATTGACTAGACATACCTATGCACACTGTAACACCACCACCAAAGGCAAACAACTGAACATTGTTGGCGGCCATCATTTCTGCTCAGCGTGAATCAAGTTTTATCTGTGAACAGCACTGAGGCTCACTGGTCCCTTGTCCTGCGTAGATGCTCCCCGTCCCATGCAAGACAATGACAACTGCTGTCAGGTACCCTTGCAGCTCGTCTAGCACGCAGACCATGATGATGTAAATGGTTTTGAATGGTTTGACGTGATACTTGAGTGCCTCTCACCTCCCTTAAATGTGCCTGGAGTTGTGTGGCATTCATCATCTGGTTTCGCAGGGCATTGTTCATAATGAAGTAGTCATCAGTGTGGGATGTGGCCAAAAGACGTCCACTTCTATGTCTTTCTGTGACTCTGTTGCAACCTGCTGATGACACTATGGCGAGGTACTGTTGATTAATTGTCTCATGATATCAAAATGTGAACAGCATGATGAGGAGGACTATTTAAATACCAATTCCAATTGAACCAGGAAATTTATTGGGCAATTCATGGATTAAACACCTGTTGTGAATTTTGCTGTTAAGCAAGTTGTACATAAAGTACTGAAACATTGAACAGTTGGACATGTGCATTCAAAAGTTTACAGAAGGTCACATTAGGTTCAGGTTAGAAAGCATTTTAGGTTCATCCTGAAATTTCACCCACAACCCAAATATTCCGCACATTTTGTGAGCAGTGTATGCTCAAAATATTTCTGCTAACATGAGAACCATACAAACATAGGGAAACTTTCTGACATTCATTAAAGGAAAGATTAGATTTGTGATTTGGAGCTGGTTTTTCTAGAGAACAAACTCTTTAAAACTCACAAACTCTGTGTTATAATATGCTATGACATGTAATCTTTATATCATATTCCAAACCTAGATGAACAATTCTGTAAATAGTTTTGCAGATGGACATCTTTATTTGCATTCTACTGATCATGACAATAAATTTACAACTTTATGCGTACATTACATGTAGCAGTAAGTTATGATTTTTGCCCTACAGGTTTTTATGTCACTCTTGTAGTGAATCGATGGTGGAATCAGTTCGTAAATCTTCCTTGGGCTGACCGACTTATGTTACTCATCTCTAGCTATGTACATGGAAGAGATGAGTATGGACGATTACTTCGCAGGACACTTATGCGTTACGTGAATCTTACATCGCTGCTTATTTTCCGCTCTGTTAGCACTGCAGTATACAAACGATTCCCAACCATGGACCATGTTGTGGAAGCAGGTATGAAAATATCCAATCCTCCAAAATAACTATGTAGTTTAGGTCCCCTAAGATACTTCATGATTAAATTCTAAAAGATATTGGTCTTAAACAGGTAATTAAATCGACCCTCCAGGTGAAGAAAAATGCCCTGAGCTACCAAATGCACTGTATTAGGCTTCAGCGAATCAAGCTTCGGATCAGAGATCCAAAGTCGATTTGTTCAAACACAACAGTATTAATGCTGTCTAAGACCTGTCTCTGTACAGCATTAAAATGTATCGGCTCCGTTTAGGCAAACTTCATTTCACCCAAAGTCACGTAAGACTTCAGTGAATTAATTCGATATTTATTTCTGCATATTTAAAAACATTTAAAATTAGGAATCCGGGTTTGCTACCGAAGTACTAGCCGAGTTTTAGAAAGATACTGAAATTAATACCAAAATAATTCACCAAATTTTTGCGCAACTTCGGCTGAAACGAAGTTTGGCTCCACTGAGCCAATACATTTTAATGCTGAATGGAGACAGCATTGAAGTGTTTGACCGAATCGACTTCAGATCGATGATCCGAAGCTCGATTCGCTCCACACTACACTATCAGGCAGTCTGAAAAGCGGTGAGACCATCTTGGATGGCAAAAGAGGAACTTGGTAATTGACAGATCTGTAACTAAAAAGATGAAGAGGAGGTTACCATGTAAGTGTTCTGTTCATTCCTCAATGTGATTATTTTTTTTTTCTTGAACCAGAGGGTCACTTAGTCACATGATGTAGATTACTCTTTATACTGGGAGCAGGGACAGAAGTTATTGATTATCATCAACGACATGATTACAATGAAGGGTAGCATCTCTATTAATCATCTTCCGCAGATAATATAGGAACCACCTGCTGTTACAGCTATTCTCTGGAACTGTTGTGGCAGTAGGTCATCTCTGCCTCCCCCTACTTCTGTACAGAAGTGGAACAAATCAGAATATACAAAATGGATTTTAAAAAAAGGATTTTTCCAGTATAGATTTTAAATGAGTTAACAAATATTGGTACTCTTTCCCATCCAATGGTGACCAGTAGTGCCCTAACTAAGGACATATGGGGATGATATACTGTACTTATTCTGATAACAATTGTATAAGATCTTCTAACTTACTTATTGCACTACTAACCCAGGGAGATGATGTGTCTATAGTGTCTATAGACTTGTCTGGTTCTTTCTGCACAGGATTTATGACATCAGATGAAAGAAAATTATTTGACAGCCTGCAGTCTCCTCATCTTAAATACTGGGTGCCAGTCATTTGGTTTGGAAATTTAGCTTCAAAGGCCAGGACTGAAGGGAGAATTCGTGACAGTGTTGATCTACAAATAATGTTAAATGTAAGTACAGAATGTGGTACCTACTGTATGTTCCTTCGAAAGGATTCTTTCCTGTTTTGGGGAAAATATTCTACTGAAGCTTGAACTGCATATATAACTGTTAGATTCTCTTTAAGGCCTAAAACTGGATATGTTGTTTTCAGACTTGTGATTGGTCTTTGATGTGGCTTTGACATAGGCAGCTAGGTCTCCAGCATATTAGATCTTGTGTCAAGGACAAATCTAGATTCCCCTCCAAATGAGGGAAAAGGAGAGAAAAGGGAGCGCACAATAGGGTAGTATGTATAACCAGATAAATTAGTACAGTGAGAAATATCCAAACTCACCTTGTAGAGTTGTGCTCAAGTAGGCACAACTCTACTGTAGACTTAGTAGAGATAAGGTATTTTTGCCAGGACTGCAGCTGCAGATTGTATGTTCTTTTGGATGGTATGTCCAGTCCCCCAAAAGGGATTTTCAGTAGAGAAAGAGAAAGTTTCTGCTTCGGTGCGAAATCACTGGAGAAGACGGTCTTAATGAAAGAATTCTTCTTGTTTTAATAGAAACAACGCGTTTCGGGGATCACAATCTCCCCTTCATCAGGTTTCATTATGAAACCTGATGAAGGGGAGATTGTGATCCCCGAAACGCGTTGTTTCTATTAAAACAAGAAGAATTCTTTCATTAAGACCGTCTTCTCCAGTGATTTTGCGCCAAAGCAGAAACTTTCTCTTTGTCTACTCCAGCATATTAGAGGCTTCTTGGTCCAAATGCTTAAAGAGGTTGGCCAATTTTATGGTTACTGATGACCAGTATGTATGGGACATGATTATGTGACACTTACTAATGTAGCCTTTGTTGAAATTGTGAACCGTTTTCTATATTTTATAAGGTATACTCCCTTGTTTACAATTTTTTTGGTCCTGTCCACACAGAGGTCCTGTCCATAAAATGGATTCTGATGGAAGGTCATGTGACCAGGGAAATCACCTCCATGCGATGTCTTCTCTGTTCAAATGGCAGGGGAAGTGTATTTGAATCGAGAAGATGCTCTCAATTAGAGCTAAAGGCATTTGCTCTACTGCTCCAAATTGTCTTAATCCTAGGATTTTACTTGCATGGAAGAAACAGCACTGACACCAAGCAGGGCCAAAGCAGTTCTTATTTATTACAGGAAGTTAAGCAGTTTATATATCATCAGAGAGGGCATCCCCCCTAAGGCTCTTTGCATTGTTCCATTGGCTAGAATACAAAAATATGAAAAGAGATAACACTTGGCATCTGCACATTGTGCATTGTTTTACAAACTGTGGTATGCAAACGATGTAACTAGGTGCCAGCTCCATCTTGTAATGGCTTCACACTAACAGCAGTAAGGCATACATCATATATGACACAACAAGGAGGAGGGTCGAGTACATAAGGCATTGTCTGAGAGCTGGAGGATATGGGGGTCATCTTAGTTGATCAAGAATGATATCCACATCTCTATCAGTCCCCCCTTGTATCTCATTCTTTCCCCAATCTAAGTAGGTTCTGCAATCTGTCCCATTGTACCTGTTGGTTGTTTCACCACTTTGGAGACAACCTATGCTTATTGGATAGACTCCCTCGTAATGGACTTATACAATCTGAAGTCAGATTCTCACCTATCCCTAATACAGAATATATGGTGGCGATGTTGAGTGGTGGATGCGTAGTTGGGTTTCAGTCTTGAACTTCTCGATTATTGTGAACATAAAAAACTATTGATACTGAGAATCTTTGAGCAATACTATTCATGGATCACTGGGCTGGAAGTATCGGACCGTAACATCTTTGTTCTTTCTTTACACAATTTTTTCACCGCCCAGAAACCTGTTTTTTTTCTATCTCATTTAGAATCCATATTCTTTGAGTCAGGATCAGCAGTCACACAAGGGGGAACAAGAAACACCATCCTTTCACGTCTCCAGACTCAACATGGAGGTGATTTGCCTTGTCACATGACCCTCCATGAGCAACCATTTTATGGACAGGACCTCTGTGTCGACGGCACAAGACTTGGCAAACAAGGGGCATACCTTATAAAATATAGAAAATGGTACAGAATTTCAACAAAGACTACATTAGTAAGTGTCATATAATCCTCTCACAAAGACCTTTGTCAACAATAACCAGAAGGTGGCCAACCCCTTTAAATATGTATAGAAGCGTGTGTATTAATGTGGTTTCACTGAATTGGAGATTGTTAATATGATCTTTATCTTAGGAGATGAACCGTTATAGGTCGTGGTGTGGTTTACTCTTTGGTTACGATTGGGTTGGTATTCCTCTGGTGTACACACAGGTACGTATATGCTTTTTTAAATTATATTTGTCATGAATTCAAATGTGAGTATTTGTAAATATTAACCATAAGCCTTCTTTTTCAGGTAGTTACACTGGCTGTGTATACATTCTTTTTTGCTTGCATTATTGGACGTCAGTTTTTAGACCCTAGTCAATCATACACAGGACATGATCTGGATCTCTATATTCCCATATTCACTCTCCTGCAGTTCTTTTTCTATGCAGGCTGGTTAAAGGTAAAGATTTCTGACTAAAGTTTACTCACCACAAATGCTGTAAGTATAGTACACACATTTGGGAACATATAATGGGGGATATTTACAACAGTCTTAAACTATCACATGCACCATCATTTTTAAGAGGTAAAGAACTGCTTGTGAATGTCCATGTGCCAGAACTGAAATCTGCACCATCAACAGAGCTGTTGTAAATTTCTATTATAATCTATGCAAGCTTCCTGATGTAGATTATAATATGTGTGCTTGGCCATACATTACCCTACACTGCCCACTTGCCACTCCATCTGGTTTTAAAAAAAGTAACGAGTGGGGTGCAAAACCCCCCAAAAATTTGCAAAATTTTGCACATGTAGGGTGTGCGCCAAATTTTGAAACTGTTTAACTCCAGTTGGTTAATATCCTTAATATGTTGAGAAAGGTTGGTTTAAGAAAAAATGTATGCTTTGATTGTTCCTACAGGTGGCTGAGCAGCTCATTAACCCATTTGGTGAAGATGATGATGATTTTGAGACTAACTGGTGCATAGATAGAAATCTACAGGTTAGTTTATCCCAAATGATTTCTTTTTATTATATTTTGGAGCACAAAAAGTTTGTAAAGTTTGTGTGAAATCCATAAAGGTCACTCTGGCAAGCAAACTTCTTAGAGTTTGTGTGTAGGTATGACCACATGGTGCATTTGTGGTTGCGATGTGGCCTTGTTGTGCTCGAGTGGCCATTAACAATGAAGACCCACTGAACAGTGCGGCCTTCATTTGTTTAATTAGAGCGCACTGTCACAACCATGACAACGACGCCATGTGGTTGTACCCTTAAAATATGTATGGTTGCCCTGTGTTTGAGCAGAATTTGCCCAGGTACAGAACTCTGGATTCCGTGTACACAGAAAAGAAAAATTTTAGTCCTAGCATGTGTGTGCTGTGTATGTGTAGTGTGTGTGTAATATGAAGAGATTAGAGTGTAAGGGTAGTTAGTGTCACACACTGCTTTTTGTGTTGACGTAGTTTTTTAGCCAAAGCCAAAAGTGGGTTGGAAGGGTATGAGTAATTTAAAGAAATGCCTCATACTTCTGCTTCCTGCTGAATCCACTTCTGGATTTGGTTAAAAAAACTGCATCACAACTTCCGCAAAAATCTGTGTGTGCCACATCCAAGTCCTACTGGGAATTTTTGGGTGTGACTACTGTCTAGGTACAGCACTATGAAATAGGATAGCATTATATAAAATATAATAGTATACATTTATTGCTTGTAGGTTTCCCTCTTGGCTGTAGATGAAATGTATATGAACTTACCAAAGATGAATAGAGACATCTATTGGAATGACACTGATGCACGACCACCATACACACTGGCAGCTGCTGACTACTGTATTCCTTCATTTTTGGGATCAACAGTCCATATGGGGTAATTATCACTATTTGACTCTATGTGTACATTTATATAGTATGCATCATTTCACTGCCATTACTATTTTATAGTAAATGATGTCTTGTCTTTAGTGATCTACAGTGATCAGCCAAAACATAAAAACTGCTGCCAGATGAAGTGCATAATGTTGATTATCTTGTGGCAATGGCACCTTGGAGGTGTGGGATATACTGTAGTAGACAGCAAGTAAATAGTTAATTCTTGAAGTTGATGTTTTAGAAGCTGGAAAAATTGGAAAATGTAAGGACCCCAGTGATTTTCAGAATAGCCAAATTCTAATGGCTAGACAACTTGGTCAGAGCATCTAAAAAATGGCAGGTCTTGTGGGGTGTATGTAGTAATTAGTAGCTACCAAACTATTTTCTAAACAAGGACAGCCAGTGAACTGGAGTCAAGGGCATCCAAAGCTCATTGATGCACTTGATGAGGGATGACTAACCCATTTGGCTGTCATGGTAAGTGGGGAAAGGAAGAACACCAAATAAACAAACTGCAACAGTAACACAGACTAGGCCCCAAAGCTAGTGAGAAGGGGGATGGTAACCTCCTAGTTATCCCTGAGCCTCTCCCTGACTGCTGACAGTATAAGCTAATCCTAATGGTGGGAGAACTCATACAACGGAACCTAAGACCTGCTGAAACTGTCACACACCTTAAATTATGGAGCAGGGATGAGGCTGCCGGGACCTTCCACCATGAAGGGACCAGCGTCTCACTGAGACCTAGACACAACACACACAAAGTAGAAACAGGAGGACTTAGCTTGAGATGAGTAAGAAGCAGGAGAACCTCTAGCAACCAGCTTAGAACTCCAGAAGGCAATAACAACTGCAAGGTCTGCAGTGAGAGGCGGGCTTAAATAGAGCCACTAAAAAGCAAATGAGCAGAACCTGTGGAGAGGTGAGATCCTGCCCACAACAATAGACAGCAAGGAAAAACAGAAAGACCTGTCAGATAGACTTACGTGCTGCAAGTCTATCTGATCTTCTCAGACCTCTCACAGGGCAGGCAGTGACATTGGCCCAGTCAAGAGCTTCTGTAGCACAAATACGCTCTGCAATGCTCATGTGTTGGTACATTTCTATATGTCTCAGTTTTGCAAGTATCTTTAAAAAGTTATTTTGACATGTATAGTAGATATAAAAAGTCTACACACCCTTGATGAAATGTCAGGTTTCTGTAATGTAAAAAAATGAGACAAAGATAAATTATTTCAGAACTTTTGCCACCTTTAATGTGACCTATACACTGTACCACTCAATTGAAAAACAAACTGAAATCTTTTAGGTGGGGGAAGAAAAAATAAATAAATGAATAAATAAATGATGTGGTTGCATTAGTGTGCACACCCTCTCATAACTGGGGATGTAGCTGTATTCAGAATTAAGCAATCACATTCAAAATCATGTTAAATAGGAGTCAGCATACACCTGCCATCATTTAAAGTGCCTCTGATTAACCCCAAATAAAGTTCAGCTGCTCTAGTTGGTCTTTCCTGAAATTTCTTAGTCGCATTCCACAGCAAAAGCCATGGTCCACAGAGAGCTTCTAGCATCAGAGGGATCTCATTGTTAAAAGGTATCAGTCAGAAGAAGGGTACAAAAGAATTTCCAAGACATTAGATATACCATGGAACACAGTGAAGACATCATCATCAAGTGGAGAAAGTATGGCACAACAGTGACATTACCAAGAACTGGACGTCCCTCCTGAATTGATGAAAAAATGAGAAGAAAACTGGTCTGGGGGGCTACCAAGGGGCCTACAGCAACATTAAAGGAGCTGCACGAATATCTGGCAAGTATTGGCTGTGTGGTACATGTGACAACAATCTCCCATATTCTTCATATGTCTGGACTATAGGGTAGAGTGGCAAGACAAAAGCCTTTTCTTACAAAGAAAAAGATACAAGCCAGGCTGCATTTTGCAAAAACACATCTTAAGTCTCCCAAAAGCATGTGGGAAAAGGTGTTATGGTCTGATGAAACCAAGGTTGAACTTTTTGTTGTTAAATATTGTAACGGACCGTTTCAGCAGACAAGGGGTTAAGATCCGTTTAGGCGATATGCCCCTTTCTGAGAGACAGGCACAGCTACTGCAGAACACCAACCTCCCGAACTGGATACAAAATAGCACTCCAAACTGAAACCTCACAAATAGCTGCCGGCAGACGAACAGGAAAAGCGTACAATCCGTGTACACTCCTGGCAATCAGTCTCTAACAGCATACAGGGAATCCCCCCAATAACGAGACAAGGCTCCGTCTTGAGGGTCAAACAGTGCTCTGACTGTACTTCAGGTACAGCCTCTTTTATTCATAAAAACATACATAGTACTGCCCACAGGGTTTTGAAAGCCAACCAATCAATATCTTACAACACACAATGCAAGTACCGCAACCAATAGTTCTCGCCCCCTAGAGGACCAGAAGGGAGACTGCGACACAGAACCGATACAACATATCCCCACAATGCATCATGGTTTCCTCCTCTCTGCCTGGGAGACAACCGAGGGCAATCCAATTATCTCTCAGGACAAAGGGGAGATCGCCAATACACATGTGGAGACAACAGGACAGACATCACCACCCAAACACACAATGGGACAATGGGACAATAGAACCACACCCAGCATATTCCTCCCAAGCTGACAAGTTACACTTATAAATTGTTACAACTTTGTGAGGTTACATTGTCCATACATATAACTTACATCAATTTAAACAGTATAACTTGGGGACAAACCTATCCAAAATTCACTTGAATAGGTTCAGGGGTTTAAAAGTTAGCAAAAGTATCTCAAAGGGCCGTAATCCTGGGGCAGGAGGCTGGCAAACAGCCCCCTCCAAAACACTGTGGCGAGGTTGGTTTCGCCACAAATATATTTTATAATTAAAGAGCTTGTAGAAAAAGGCACAGATGGTACAATGCTGTGTCTTGGAGATCATGAAAAAGCATCACGCGACACGTAAACATTATATAAGCATAAACACATCATGGGTGAGATACATCAGTAAGGCATACAGGAAGATGGTGATCAAAACCACCCAGATATAGAGGATCCCAGCCCTGGAGGATAACAGACATACATGACAGACAACAAGACAAAGACAAGGGGAAGAGAAGGGGGGGGGAGGGAAGGGGGCAGGGGTATTTGCGCTGACAAAAATCGGAAATAGTTTATAAAGTGGCATCTAAACTCTGCAGCCACGCCTGGTAGTCGCTAGAATCCTTATATAAAATCCAAGGGGACCAGATTTTTAGGTATTTAGCAACATTCCCTTCATCCTCTGCCGTGAGCTCCTCCATTCTATGAATTTTTTCAAAGGTTTCGAGCCAATCCCTAAAGTGGGGGTGTTTGTAGTCTTCCAATATCTGGGTATGACCAAGCGAGCAGCCTGCACAAAAAAAACTTAATAGACCCCTTTTCAGGATAGAAATAGAACCAGGGAGCATAGAAAACAAGGACCCTTCCAGAGTCCTTTGTGTAGTGGAGCCACTAACCCGGTCATATAGATCATTTAAGGTCTTCCAAAAGGGAATTAATCGACTATAATGCCACCAAATATGGGCCATGGTACCTGTCTCTTGCTCAGAACGCCAACAGGTGCTTGGACAGGACGGATAATTAAGAGTGCAAGAGAACAGGAGTCCTGTACCACCTAGACATGATCTTAAAATTCTGCTCTTGTAAGTTGCAACTTATGGACGATTTATGTGATAAAGCGAATGCCTTTCCCCATTGTCCAGTGGAGAAGGATTTACCCAATTCCCTCTCCCACGCCCTTACATAAGGCAAGGATGAATGGGGCCCTCCTGGAGCAGCCCGTAGACCAGAGACACTGAATGAGTGGGTGGTGAAGGTTGGAGACAAAGAGATTCTAAAGGAGTAAAATCTCTGGCTAGAGCTAGGTTGAACTTTTTGGCCATAAATCCAAAAGATATGTTTGGCGCAAAAAAAAAACACTGCACGTCACCAAAAGAACACCATACCCACAGTGAAGTATGGTGGTGGCAGCATCATGCTTTGGGGTTGTTTTTCTCCAGCTGGAACTGGGATCTTAGTTAAGCTAGAGGGAATTATGAACAGTTCCAAATACCAGTCAATATTGGCATAAAACCTTCATGCTTCTGCTAGAAAGCTGAACATGAAGAGGAACTTCATCTTTCAGCATGACAACGACCCAAAGCATACATTCAAATCAACAAAGGAATGGCTTCACCAAAAGAAGATTAAAGTTTTGGAATGGCCCAGCCAGAGCAAAGACCTAAATCCAATTGAAAATCTGTGGGGTGATCTGAAGAGGGCTGTGCACAGGAGATGCCCTCGCAATCTGACAGATTTGGAGTGTTTTTGCAAAGAAGAGTGGGCAAATCTTGCCAAGTCAAAATGTGTCATGCTGATAGACTCATACCCAAAAAGACTGAGTGCTGTAATAAAATCAAAAGGTGCTTCAACAAAGTATTAGTTTAAGGGTGTGCACACTTATGCAACCATATTATTTTATTATTATATTTTTTCTTCTCTCCACCTAAAAGATTTCAGTTTGTTTTTCAATTGAGTTGAACAGTTTATAGGTCACATTAAAGGTGGAAAAAGTTCTGAAATTATTTATATTTGTCAAATTTTTTTTACAGCACAGAAACCTGACATTTTAACAGGGATGTGTAGACTTTTTATATCCACTGTATACCAGGATGTGTTTTAATATGTTTTGTTGTATTTTGTTCCTTGATGCTTTCTGTGGAAGTTAGAACCATATAGATAATGTACCAGACAACAAAAGACTAGGTAGTATACAATTTAAGCTTCTGATTCATAGTAGATCCATCCTGTAAACCAGGGATCAGCAACCTTCGACACTCCAGCTGCTGTTAAACTGCAACTCCCAGCATGCAAACTTACTGGGATGTTCCTATAACTCCTACAGGATTAGGGCCCATGCACACGAACTTATTTTCTTTCTGTGTCCGTTCCATCATTCATGTCCGTTCCATGTGGGTCCGCATAAAAAAAAAAAAAGAAGGTACTCTCTGCATTCCGTTTCCGTATGTCCGTATTTCCAGACAAGGATAGTACTGTTCTATTAGAGGCCAGCTGTTCCGTTCCGGACCGCAAAATATATACGGTCGTGTGCATGAGGCTTTAAAAGGAGGATTCTGGGAGTTGTAGTTTCGGAACAGCTGGAGTGCCAGAGGTTGGTTATCCCTGCTGTAAGCCTTTACCTTTTAGATTTACCCCTTCCCGATCTCCCTGGGTCTTTAACCATGCCATGCGTTTTACATAGCAGACACCTTAAACTAATTGTGACCATGGCATCTGACAGGCTTTTCATGAAAGTAGTGGACTTCCAGGGTCCGAACAGCTCCCCCACACCAACATTAGGGGAGCCGTTTGTTCATTGTGGTAGCCTTCTAAAGGCTCTGAGACTCTGAGACACCTATGTTCCTATGGACTCTCCCTATGCCAGGGCTCCATAGGCAGATATGATAATTCATTGCAGTCCATGGGAGAAGAAATCTAACGATCGCATGTTCAAATACCCTGGGGGACTCAAAGTAAGTGAAAAAAAGAATGTAAAAGAGTTTTAAAAAATATTTAAAAAAAAATATGTAACGACAATTCAAATGATCCCCCTTTTTCCATAGTAAAAAATAAACAAGGAAAAATAAAGATTATTTGCATCGCCACATCCCAAAACACGTATACTATTAAAATACTGTATATACATACCAGTATTTATACCGTGAACGCCGCAACGCTTTTTCATTTCTGTACCTTTCAAAAAAGGAATAAAAAGTGATCAAAAAGTTGTACAGACACCAAAATATTATCTATAAAAACTACAGATCGCCCCTCAAAAAAATTAGCCATAAATATTAAAAAGTTATGGTGGTTAGTGTTTTTTTTACGTTTTTATTTCATTAACTATTAAAACACAAGAAAAACTATATATATGTAATCATACTGAACCAGAGAATGAAGGTAACAGGTCAGTTTTTCCACATAGCAATCCATAAAAACTAAATCCCATAAAACTATAGTGGAATTATGTTTTTTTTTTTTTTATTGTACCCCATTTGGAATTTTTTTCCAGCTTCTCACTACTGCCTATGCAAGATTAAATGGTGCCAATAGAATGTGCATGAAACAAGCCATACGGCAAGGTGAATTGAAAAATAAAAAAAGTTATGGTTCTGGGAAGTCAGAGAGTAAAAACAAAAAAGCAAAAACAGAAAATCACATGGTCAGAAAGGGGTTTATATACCATGACACCGAGGCATTCAGAATTCATTCAATTTTGCATTTTTTTTTGCATGTGTCTTTATCATGGTGACACTTTCAGTCATCAAATAATACAAGAATACCTAAATATTTATTTTATTGCACTGTGTTTTTTTAAAATAGAAATATAGCTATAGGGAGTGCTGTGGTAACTCCTAAGCCCTGGTTGGCTGACGGGGCCTTAAGGCTCCTCTGCCACATAAGAAGACAACAGTATTGAAAATGATAAATAGATGGCCTTTTACAGATTTTGCCTTTGGGCCCAGGAACATCAAGTTATCCCTTTCTGTTAAAAGAATATCTCGATAAGTTGATTGCAGGTTTCTTACTGGTGGAAAACCCAATGATCTGCTCTAATCTAAACATGATAACAATTGTTAATTTTTCCTGCAGCCCCCACAAAGTGGGACTTAAAGGGGATGTCCCCTTTTCTAGCTCTTTTTTTCTGACCCTCCCAGCATGGCCAGTCCTGCGGTCTTGAGAACATTTAACTTGAACCCCACTGTTGGGTTCCGTCTCCATCCCTCCCTTTACTGTGCCACTGGTGCCGTAGCTCAGCAGTTGTCACCTGTGTGTCACATCACTGGGTCCCGGGACTGTCTTGGTTAGTCGTTGGCTGCAGAGGTCATGTGACCTGCATCAAACAAGATGTTGATGAGGATAGTTAAAGGACCAGTGGCACACAAGGGGGTGAGAACGAGTGCAAACCCAGTGGCTGGGATCAGGTAAGTAGGCTCACCACCACAGGTCCGGCCATGCTGGGAGGTCTGAAAAAAGCACCAAAAAGGTGGACATTAATGAGCTGAGCTATCTATGTAATGCTTAAATACGGTGAGTCCTACATAGCGAGATCCACCACTCTGGTTAATAAAGTCATGATTAGGGTACCCCTCTATTTACTTCCCCAACTCCTTTGCTTTTGTGTATGTCTTGATTGTTCAGCATATTTAATGGGTTTGTTTCATGAAGACCCTCTCTTGAGATCCATCTCTGTGGGTCTATGCCAAAAGATAAAGGAGTTACCTTCTTTATCTATAATTTAAGCAACTGTGTGTGAAACTGCACACCTATCCCATCCACTTCTGTAGATTCAAGAACATGTGATGGACATGCCAATCAGCCTCCTCCACTGATGCACACAGGAAAGCAGGAATACTTAGTGTGTTTCAATGGAGGAGGCTGACTGACGTCTCATCACACGCTCCTGCATCTGCACATTCAAGCCATTCATGTAAAGTACTACATTAGGCTGTGACTGCAGGTTCCCCCATGAAAATAAGCTGTTTGCTGGGGTGTTAGGAAGCTGTACTCATGGCAAACAACTGATTATTCTGGCAACTTCAATATGAAAGGGGTTGTCTGTTATGAGGTGATGGGTTGCCAATGTTGTTCATGTCTACTTGTGCTCCTGCCAATATCTTAGCATCAGTATGCCAGAACAAATGATAGGTCAAAATTACTTTCCTCTTTTTGCTTGTTGTAGACTTCCTGACTCTGTTTTTCTACATGAAGACTGGTTTCTAGATGAGGAAAAACACAAAAGACAAAATTCTGTTCTTCGAAGAGTAAAGAGGTTTTTAAGTTTTCATGAACATCCCGAGTCTCCTGTCAGATCTACATACAGTCGACAAGAAAGTGATGCATCAAATATGTTTTTCCCTACTGAACCAAGTTATATTGGTAGTTTCCATGATGTCCCTCCTCAAAGATCCCACTTATTACATGGTAAAAGACGTGAATCTGTTGAGAAAAATTCTAAGCTGGGAATTCATAGGGCTGATCTATCTGTTATTCGGGAATCTAGCAGATCAAATACATCACAAAGGCAGTCTTCTGGTGATAGCAATACACATATTTCTCCCCTACAAGTGCCTCACGTTGTGATTACTACAGCTTCTGAAACTGTTCTCCAGAGTTATGCCAAGTTGCAGTCAACTCCACCTGTAGACATATATAAACAAGAAAATGCAGACCACAGTCAGTATGAAGAGAAAAAAGATGGACAGCAGCCTATGGAGCTTCTTTCCAAAGAGAATGACCAAGAGGTTTCAGAAAAGATGCAAGTAGATGTAGAAAAGGAAAAAGCAGAAAAGACCATTAAAGAACAACAGGAACCTTTCCAAAGATGGAGTGAAACACTGTCTCCAACGCAAAATCTTCTGTCAAGCGCACAACCACCAAGTACATTATTGCAGAACATCCCTCTGACTTTAGCAAATGAAGCTTCTGTACAAGAAAATAACTCGTCATTAAGTCCAACTGATGAAGTGCTGCATTTATTAGAACATATCAATGCTAAAGAAACTGATATAGTGGATTTTCATGATGAAAAGAAATAAAGTGTGTAGAACAATTTGATAACTGAAACCTTAATAGAGAAAAGAAATGCTTTTACAAACATATTTGGAATATTAAAAGGATTCTTTATAACATTTGTCCTCTTCTTTGGGCTAATGTTGTGTAAAGGTATGTAATGTAACTTGTACAGTATTCTAGACTTCTTGGTATCATAGAGGGAGGTCCACTGCTTGTGGCCTTCCTCTGTTACCCAGGATGGAGAGACGCTAACAAATAAAAGCTGTGGTCGACCTGACCCATCCGTGTATTATATGGGTGGACATTTACTTGAATGGCTGGCATCTACAGTGGGATGCGAAAGTTTGGGCAACCTTGTTAATCGTCATGATTTTCCTGTATAAATCGTTGGTTGTTACGATAAAAAAATGTCAGTTCAATATATCATATAGGAGACACACACAGTGATATTTGATAAGTGAAATTAAGTTTATTGGATTTACAGAAAGTGTGCTATAATTGTTTAAACAAAATTAGGCAGGTGCATAAATTTGGGCACTGTTGTCATTTTATTGATTCCAAAACCTTTAGAACTAATTATTGGAACTCAAATTGGCTTAGTAAGCTCAGTGACCCCTGACCTACATACACAGGTGAATCCAATTATGAGAAAGAGTATTTAAGGGGGTCAATTGTAAGTTTCCCTCCTCTTTTAATTTTCTCTGAAGAGTAGCAACATGGGGGTCTCAAAACAACTCTCAAATGACCTGAAGACAAAGATTGTTCACCATCATGGTTTAGGGTAAGGATACAGAAAGCTGTCTCCGAGATTTCAGCTGTCTGTTTCCACAGTTAGGAACATATTGAGGAAATGGAAGATCACAGGCTCAGTTCAAGTTAAGGCTCGAAGTGGCAGACCAAGAAAAATCTTGGATAGACACAAGCGACGAATGGTGAAAACAGTCAGAGTCAACCCACAGACCAGCACCAAAGACCTACAACATCATCTTGCTGCAGATGGAGTCACTGTGCATTGTTCAACCATTAGGCGCACTTTACACAAGGAGATGCTGTATGCAAGAGTGATGCAGAGGAAGCCTTTTCTCCGCCCACAGCACAAAAAGTGCCGCTTGAGGTGGGCTAAAGCACATTTGGACAAGCCAGCTTCATTTTGGAATAAGGTGCTGTGGACTGATGAAACTAAAATTGAGTTATTTGGCCATAACAAGGGGCGTTATGCATGGAGGAAAAAGAACACAGCATTCCAAGAAAAACACCTGCTACCTACAGTAAAATATGGTGGTAGTTCCATCATGCTGTGGGGCTGTGTGGCCAGTGCAGGGACTGGGAATCTTGTCAAAGTTGAGGGACGCATGGATTCCACTCAGTATCAGCAGATTCTGGAGACCAATGTCCAGGAATCAGTGACAAAGCTGAAGCTGCACCGTGGCTGGATCTTTTAACAAGACAACGATCCTAAACACTGCTCAAAATCCACTAAGGCATTTATGCAGAGGAACAAGTACAACGTTCTGGAATGGCCATCTCAGTCCCAGACCTGAATATAATTGAAAATCTGTGGTGTGACTTAAAGAGAGCTGTCCATGCTCGGAAGCCATCAAACCTGAATGAACTAAAGATGTTTTGTAAAGAGGAATGGTCCAAAATACCTTCAACCAGAATCCAGACTCTCATTGGAACCTACAGGAAGCGTTTAGAGGCTGTAATTTCTGCAAAAGGAGGATCTACTAAATATTGATTTCATTTCTTTTTTGTGGTGCCCAAATTTATGCACCTGCCTAATTTTGTTTAAACAATTATAGCACATTTTCTGTAAATCCAATAAACTTCATTTCACTTCTCAAATATCACTGTGTGTGTCTCCTATATGATATATTTAACTGACATGTTTTATCGTAACAACCAACGATTTATACAGGAAAATCATGACGATTAACAAGGTTGCCCAAACTTTCGCATTCCCACTGTATATGGTCAGCTCAACTTTCCCAACCAGTGAAAATACAATGACTCTAATAAAACCTGCTACAAGAGATACAAAGGCATGTGACTGTTGCAAAGGGGAGATAATGCTAATGTAGGTGATGTAAGGATTGTTTTGAAAACGGTGCCTTTCCAAGCTTACCACAAAGTCACCACTTCAGTTCAGTGAAAGGGTATGGATAGTGAGCAGAATTTATGTTCCTTGCAATGACCAACTTGACCAAAAATAAAAGTATTCAATGTGAAACTGCTGCCATGATTGTTTCCTTCTGGTACTAGAGTCTTCAGAATGCAATGATTGGTTTTCAGCCCCTTTGTTGCCCAAATACTCTGCTGTACACAGAACACTAGACTATTTCACACAATAATATTATAACCCATCCAGGGACAAATCCAGGATTGTAACCTGATAAAAATAAAAAATTATTGCCCACTGTGGCACTTTTTCCTTAATTTGGTCGTCTCCTTGGTCAACACAAGAAGGAAAATAAAAGTAGAAAATAGAACCACCTAAACACATTGTCAGCGACGAATATAAGTCTTATGGGGTCATTTATTAAACAGTTGTAAAGTAGAACTGGCTTAGTTGCCCATAACAACCAATCAGATTCCACCTTTCATTTTCGACAGCTCCTTTGGAAAATAAAAGGTGTACTCTGATTGGTTGCTATGGGCAACTAAGCCAGTTCTAATTTACACCAGTTTGATAAATGACCCCATAAGACTATACACACACTAATATGTCCAATAATATCACCATATATCGACCATATAATATAAGTAAGTCAGAAACCAGGTCCATACAGGTGCTCTGCTGAGTATTATCATGTTGCAGAGTGCAGATTATAAAAGAGAATGTTGCACTGATTCAGACACAGTCAAAGGCAGAATGCATAGCACTCACAGGACCTGTTAACTCTGCTCATATGTCTGTTTTACTAAATACTTGTATTCCCCACAGTACACAGGTCTCATCATACATAGTAGGAACTTCATTACGTGCAGTAATCATTGAATTCAGGTATTTCATTCAGTCCCATTGACACATGAATAAATTCTAGCCCGTAGACATGCAATTTGCCTGTACAAACATTTGTGAAATAATGGGTCCATCTAAAGATCTCACTGACTTCCAACATGGTACCGTAATGGATGCCACCATTGCAACAAGTCAGTAATGACATTTCTTCCCCCCTAGCTAATCTATGATCAGAGTGATATTATTCCATAATAGAAGCGTGTAGGAACCACAGGAACTCAGCCACTAAGTGGCAGACCATGTAGAAGGTACAGAGTGGGGTCACTGAGTCACTGAGTGCTGAGTTCCACCTCCTCTGCCATTAACATCAGCACAGAAACTGTGTGCCGGGTGCTTCATGGCATAGGTTACCATGAACAAGCAGCTGCATACAAGCTTTATATCTCAAAAGACAATGCGAAGCCCAGATGGAGCGGTGTAAAGCACGCCACTACTGGACTCTGGAGCAGTGGAAGCGAGTTTTGTGGAGTGATGAATCACATTTCTCTATCTGGCAGTCTGATGGACGAGTCTGGGTTTGCCAATTACTAGGAGAACATTACCTGGCTGAATACACTGTGCCAACTATAAGGTTTGGTGGAGAAGGAATAATGCTATGGCCTTGTTTTTACAGGGTTTGGACTAGGCCCCCTAAGTTCTAATGAAGAGAAATGATAATGCTTCAGTATACCAACACATTTGGGACAATTATGTGCTTCCAACTTTTGTTGGAAAAGTTTGAGGGAAAACCCATTTCTGTTCCAGCATTACTGTGCCCCAATGAACAAAGAAACATCCAAAAAGGCAATAGTTAGGTGACCTTGGTGTGGAAGAACTTGACTGGCCCGCACAGAGCCCTTAAGTCAACCCCATCAGACATCTTTGGATGAACTGGAATGGAGATTCCAAGGCCAGACGCTTTCATCCAACTTCAGCGTTGACCTCATAAATCTCACCAATTTTCCTCTGGATGAATGGGATAAAAAAATCCCAGGTTCGTTACAGAAGAGAGGAAGCTGTTATAGCTGCAATGGGAGGACCAACTCCATATTAATGCCTATGGATTTAGAATGGGATGTCATAAAAGCTCCTATAGGTGTAATGTTTAGATGTCCTATTAATTTTGTCCATATAGTTTATATTATGCATGTAGTGATTCCCCCTACTGTTCATTACAAGACCTTTATATTACACACATATAGTACTATATATACAGTGCTTTGCAAAAACATTCACCTTTTTGTTTGTTTTTCCTGTTTTGTTGCATTACAACCTGCAATTATAATGAACTTTTTGGATGTTAATACTATTTGATTTACACATCATGTCTACCACTGAAGGTGCAAAATATTTTAATGTGACACAGTAATTAAAACAAAAGACATAGAACGTTAAAGTGCATAAGTATTCACCCCCTGAAATTCCATACTTTTTGGTCACCTTTCTCTGCAATTATAGATGCAGGTCTCTTGGGGTATGTCTCTATTAGCCTGGCACACCTAGACACTGACATTTTTTCCCAATCTTCCAGGCAGAACTGCTCCAAACTCTTTCAAGTTAGATCGGTTGTGTTTGTATACGGCACTCTTCAAGTCATGCCACAGAGGTCTGGGCTTTCCCCTTAAAGGGCCCTTTACACAGGGCGAGAATCCCGCAGACAATGATGGCCAGTTCGCAGTGTTCGCCGACGAACACATGCGATCTGCCATCTTTATTCCCAAGCCCGGTGATGCAGAGGTAAGTCCTTACCTGTGCCTGCGCCGCGAGCAGCTCTGAAACACATGCGGTCACCGGGAGCAGGCAGTTCCGAGAACAGTCCGATGAAGGCTGTTCTCGGAACTGCCTGCTCCCGGTGACCGCATGTGTTTCAGAGCGGCTCGCGGCGCAGGCACAGGTAAGGACTTACCTCTGCATCGCTGGGCTTGGGAATAAAGATGGCAGATCGCATGTATTCGTCGGCGAACACTGCGAACTGGCCATCACTACCCGCAGATAATCACCAACAAGCATTCATAGGAATGCTCGTTAGCGATTATCTGGCAGTGTAAATGTGCCAACAATTACCTGATGAATGAGCAAAACGTTCATTGGGTAAAAGATCATTCATGCGGTCACAAACATTATTGTTTGCTGGCAGCAGATTGTGCTATGTAGGCAGCATCTGCTGTCGGCAAAAAAATTGTCAGTCTGGGAAGAGCGATGGCATTAGCGATCACTGCTCCTCATACTGTGGAACGCTTGCTTCCCGACAATTGCCTGCTGTTTCGTCCCATGTAAAGAGATCTTAAAGGGTTTGTGCCACTTCAGCAAATAGCATTTATCATGTAGAAAAAGTTACTACAAGGCACTTACTAATATATTGTGATAGTTCATATTGCCTCCTTTGCTGGCTGGATTCATTTTTCCATCACATTGTACACTTCTCGTTTCCATGGTTACGACCACCCTGCAATCCAACAGTCGTGCTTTCACACTATAGAAAAAAGCACCCGCCTATGTGAGCTCCTACAGTCCCAGCAACCAGAGAGGCCAGAACGTTTTCCTATATTGTGCAAGCACGGCCATTGCTGCTGGATTGCAGAGTGGTCATAACCATGGAAACGAGCTGTGTATAATGTGATGGAATAATAAATCTAGCCATCAAAGGAGGCAATATGGACAATCACAATACATTAGTAAGTGGCTTGTATTAACTTTCTCTACATGATAAATGCCACTCGCTGAAGTGAGACAACCCCTTTAAGCCACTCCAGTGTTGCTTTAGCGAAACGCACATGGCCGGTGTCCGTGTTTTGCGGATCCGCAATTTGCAGACCGCAAAACTGTTGCGGACGTGTGAATGGACCCTTAGGCCTCTTTCACACGGCCATTACGGAAACATGTGCGGGTGCGTTGCGGGAACACCCGCGATTTCTCCGCACAAGTGCAAAACATTGTCATGCGTTTTGCACTCGCGTGAGAAAAATCGCGCATGTTTGGTGACCCAAACCTGAACTTCTTCACAGAAGTTCAGGCTTGGGATCGTTATTCTGTAGATTGTATTATTTTCCCTTATAACATGGTTGTAAGGGAAAATAATATCATTCTGAATACAGAATGCATAGTACAATAGCGCTGGAGGGGTTAAAAAAAAATAAAAAAAATATTTAACTCACCTTAGTCCACTTGTTCGCGTAGCCCGGCATCTCCTTCTGTCTTCATCTTTGCTTTGTGTAGCAACAAGGACCTGTGGTGACATCAGTCATCACATGATCCATCACCATGGTAAAAGATCATGTAATGGATCATGTGATGACTGTGACGTCACCAAAGGTCCTTGTTGCTACAAAAAGCTAAGATGAAGACAGAAGGAGATGCCGGGCTACGCGAACAAGTGGACTAAGGTGGGTTAAATATTTTTTTATTTTTTTTTAACCCCTCCAGCGGTATTTTACTATGCATTCTGTATTCAGAATGCTATTATTTTCCCTTATAACCATGTTATAAGGGAAAATAATAATGATCGGGTCTCCATCCCGATAGTCTCCTAGCAACCGTGCGTGAAAATCGCACCGCATCTGCACTTGCTTGCGGATGCTTGCGATTTTCACGCAACCCCATTCATTTCTATGGGGCCTGCGTTACGTGAAAAACGCGGAATATAGAGCATGCTGCGATTTTCACGCAACGCACAAGTGATGCGTGAAAATCACCGCTCATGTGAACAGCCCCATAGAAATGAATGGGTTGGTATTCAGTGCGGGTGCAATGCGTTCAACTCACGCATCGCATCCGCGAGGAATACTCGCCCGTGTGAAAGGGGCCTAAGGATCATTGTCCTGCTGCAGGGTGAACCTTCACACCAGTCTCAAATGTCTGATGTGCATGCTTATATACACCTGTAATTAAAGGGAGTCTGTCAACTCCATATGGCCATATACAGCGCTTACATTGCCCTATAGCACACCTATACATTAATGTTATGGTACCTTTGTCTTTGTCTTTAGACTTGCAGAAGCTGGAAAAACGAACTTTGATTGATATGCAAATGAGCACTCGCCAGTGCCCAGGGGTGGCCTTCACTGTGTTGGTGCCCAGGCTGCCCTGCCTTTTTTCATTGTTCCCCCGCCCCAGCCTCTGCATATGCCCGCCCTCCTATTCCCTTGCGTCATCCTAAGGTCAGGCCGAGATCCCGCGACTGTGCACTGCCTCGCCGGGCCGGAGCATGCGCACTGTGATGCCCATTGTGGGCACTGCATCGCTTTAACTACTGCGCATGCGCCGGCAAATGCCACATTGCCGCTGGTTTTGCGGCGTTCGCCGGAGCATGTGCAGTAGTTATGCTGGGCACTTGTGAGTGCTCATTTGCATACCAATCAAAGACAAAGGTACCATAACATTCATATATAGGTGTGCTATAGGGCAATGTAAGCGCTGTATATGGCCATATGGAGGTGACAGGCTCCCTTTAAGGTGTACTTTTGTCCATATAGTGTATCTACAGTAACATACCGTATGTCTGTAAAATAAGAGTCTCAATACAAAGCTAGGGTGTCACTACATATACACTCACCTAGAGAATTATTAGGAACACCATACTAATACGGTGTTGGACCCCCTTTTGCCTTCAGAACTGCCTTAATTCTACGTGGCATTGATTCAACAAGGTGCTGATAGCATTCTTTAGAAATGTTGGCCCATATTGAGAGGATAGCATCTTGCAGTTGATGGAGATTTGAGGAATGCACATCTAGGGCACGAAGCTCCCGTTCTACCACATCCCAAAGATGCTCTATTGGGTTGAGATCTGGTGACTGTGGGGCCATTTTAGTACAGTGAACTCATTGTCATGTTCAAGAAACCAATTTGAAATGATTCGAGCTTTGTGACATGGTGCATTATCCTGCTGGAAGTAGCCATCAGAGGGTGGGTACATGGTGGTCATGAAGGGATGGACATGGTCAGAAACAATGCTCAGGTAGCCCGTGGCATTTAAACGATGGCCAATTGGCACTAAGGGGCCTAAAGTGTGCCCAGAAAACATCCCCCACCATTACACCACCACCTCCAGCCTGCACAGTGGTAACAAGGCATGATGGATACATGTTCTCATTCTGTTTACGCCAAATTTGGACTCTACCATTTGAATGTCTCAACAGAAATCGAGACTCATCCGACCAGGCAACTTTTTTCCAGTCTTCAACAGTCCAATTTTGGTGAGCTTGTGCAAATTGTAGCCTCTTTTTCCTATTTGTAGTGGAGATGAGTGGTACCCGGTGGGGTCTTCTGCTGTTGTAGCCCACCTTTCTTTCCCATTCTGACATTCAGTTTGGAGTTCAGGAGATTGTCTTGACCAGGACCACAACCCTACATGCATTGAAGCAACTGCCATGTGATTGGTTGACTAGATAATCGCATTAATGAGAATCAGAACAAGTGTTCCCAATAATTCTTTAGGTGAGTGTATATGTACTATATATACTTATATATATAGGAATAATATAAAGCTCTCACTGGATGGGTTTCTTCTTGTCAGTAGTCCCATTGATTGCGATTCTGGTGTGGTGTGCGTGCTTTACAGTCCCAGCACTGCACTTGTATCCTATTCTGGATTGGGGCAGATCACTGGTCTCCACCTCAGCACACCTCCTTACTTGCTGCTCCCTGTGGCTCATGTTATATTATTATTATTACAGCTTGGCTGTACTCAGGACCAGTGATGGCCAGTTCGCATTCTTTGCCCGCGAACATATGCGGGCTGCCATCTTTTTTTCACAAGTCCGGCGAGGCACAGGTAAGCCCCTACCTGTGCCTGTGCGCAAGCCGGTCTGAAAACAAGTGCCGTAATCTCACGATGCGTGAGCTCGCCTATGTGCAGTGCCGGTATAGTGTTCCTTCCCTCTGCTGGCATCAGCCTCAGGGAAGGAACTGCGCATGCGCAGGGCCCGCGCATCACGAGATTACGGCAATCTAACTGTGAAGAAAGGAGCAGATTCGGAGGACGCAGATAGTGCGGTCAGCGGGAGCAGGCAGTTCCGAGAACAGCCACCGGGGGCCTTCATTTGGCTGTTCTCGGAACTGCCTGCTCCCGGTGACCGCACTTGTTTTCAGACCAGCTCACAGCACAGGTAAGGGCTTGTGAAAAAAGATGGCAGCCCGCATATGTTCGCGGGCGAAGAATGCGAACTGGCCATCACTGGTCAGGTCAATATTACACTTGTACTCTTCCTGCTACTCTTTGGATGAGCTCCCATCACATGTGCCTTCCTCACACAGTACACACTCTTCACACACTCTATGCCACTATGTAACCCTCAGGTACTGTTCACACTTGATGTGTCAGGTTTGCCCCACAGTTGCTGTAGACTAGTCTAGGCACTCACATTGGTTGGTTTCATCAAAGCACTTGAGTGATGGTATCAGGATTTAATGCTGCGGATGATCTAGGGGGAGTGACTGCCCCTATTGCCAACCCCTGCCCCCCTCTAAATTTGCATTAACACATGCATTCTTTTTTTTTATTATGTTCACATGTAGGTTTTGCACTGGGCAAATCCAACATGGATCTTGAAGATGCTGCTGACTTTAACCAGGCAGCTGACCATGACTAATACACAAGGTTCCATATGTACATGACAGATTACTTTGCTATGTTGTCAAGCGGGTGATCACGACCTATCGCTGACCCTGTTGTGCCTGGGGTCAGAAGGTCGCAGTGGGTGGCTACTCGCTCAGTTTCTCAAGAGATCGTTCCATGACCTAGTGGTGGGAATAGACTCTGGTCCAGGTTTTCCTGCTTAGGTTTGTGATCCTTTTTGTCCCATTTAGGAATCTGTAGCTTTTCCTTTCAGCTGTTCTCTGTCAGCCACTCCCAGCTACTATATATTTTCCCTTTCTGCTTTTCTTGTTGCCAGATATAGACCTTCCTTCCAGATCTTCTATTCTGGACTCAGGTGGAGTTGGGACAACTGTTGCTGTGGAGCTGTTAGAACTGGTGCTGTCAGATCTCCTGTTTGTGTTGTGTTGTTTGTCCTTTCCCTGTTGTTACCCTAGGTGTCAGTGGTGAGGACTAGTGCTCCAACCGCCCTACTCACTACCTAGGGTTTATTTCAGGGTAGGCCAGGGACGGGGCACATGATCGGCGTATGGGTTAGCAGCCCGTCTAGGGACGTCAGGGCAGCCAGGTGCCAGTGCTACTGTAGGTGAGTTAGGGGTCACAACTCCTCCATCTCCCTAGTGAAAAGTAATATTTATATATTAATATGGCACAGAAATCTGATATGAATCCCTAATATCCCTGCAAAGTCCAGAAAACTAATTATAGAGAGTAAATTTCATTTATCTAAATCTGACATAAGACATAACTCTTGGCCAAGTTTGTAGCTTTTGTAATCTACTGTGTTTTTTACCCTTTAACTGGTTGCAATAGGGAATGTTGCTTGATTGCAGATGACTGAAAGTTATAGTAGATGATGCTTTTGCCACTTGTTCTCCTGCCTTCAAGAAGAATTTGATGACTTTTGTAAAATCTTTGTAGTGGTATCAGTCATAACTGCAATCATATGACAGATTGCATCAATGCATCAGCAGGTAGATTTCCATCTCATGTCTATAGCTTTGTTGCATAATCAAATATTCTGTATTTCTGAACAGACATAAAGAAGAATGAAAAAAATATATGCAGCCTGTGGAAAATTATTCTGCAGTCCAAAATGAATGTGTTAATGCAAATTCTCCAATTTGGTTAAGTTTATGCAGCTTAATATTTGATATGCTGGGTGTCATTTGCACCTTGGAGATTTGTCAGGGGCGTGAATCCGATGTTAAGACACAACACGTAGAAATGTATTTAAAGAAATATTGCAAAGAGGATCTTACAGATGAAAATACAAAACGAATCATGAGAAAATCATGTCTAATATAAGTAAAATATAGTGATGGTGAAGTCTAGTGGTTTTAGAAAGTGATGCCATTTGGTATGGTATTTTTAACATGAACTAAGTGTCGTTTCAATTATAATATAAAAAATTGGAAAGATAAAATAGGTGAACTTACATAGTTATACTTGGTACTATGTCAAGATCTTTTAATAATTCCTTCAGTATTATTATATATTATAATTAGAGATAAGCGAATCCCACAAAGTGGAATTGGATCCGAATTTCAGGATAAATTTGATTTGCCTCGAAGCCGAATTTCGTGTCAGCGAATCGATTTAACCTGAAATAGTGTAAAAAAATAAAATCAAACTTACATTTTCCATTTGCTCGCGACGGGCCGCCAGCCTCCATCTTGATTGAAGATCTCGGCCGAAATCCCGTGCATGGTGTCCGGCCCGTTGCAAGCAAATGGAGGCGGTAAGTTTGATTACATTTTTTTATTATTGTTAATTTTACACTGTTTTTACACGATCATGTATGAACGTGGCATCTAAGGGGTACAATGACGGGGGCGGCACTATAGCAGCTCCCTGTCATTGCACCTGCTACTTACAAAAATCGAAGTAATTCGTCACCAAGCGACTTTTTTAGTAAAATTTAGCTCGTCTTTATTTATAATGTGTATATATATATATATATATATATATATATATATATATATAATGTTTTATTATATTACACCTATAAACCTGATGCATACAATTAAGTTCTAGCATGACTTATTTGAGTATCCACTTAAAATACGACATTTGTTACTATGATATGAACCATTTTAAACCACCAAAATATTCCACTGCATGTCTTATGTTACATATAATCTTGTTCACTCACTTCACTTTAGTCTCATTGTAGCACTTGTATTTCTCTAAGATAGGTGCACAATATAGGCAAATAAGGTACAGAGTTTATTTCCATGGTTTGACATATCAAATGATAAGTGAAGCCTTTGCTCAAAATTTCTCATTTTTTAAAGAGCTTTTCGAGTGGGGATCAGCAACCTCCGGACTCCAGCTGCGGTGAAACTACAATTCTCAGCACGCACACTTACTTGGCTGAGAAGTGAATGGAGCATGTTAGGAGTTGTAGTTTCACCACAGCTGGAGTGGCGGAAGTTGCTTTAGAGGATAAAAGGAGTAAAGTCATTAGTTGCTATAAGCAACTGCCCCCCCCCCCCCCATTTCACTCTTCATAAGTGTTAATATATTTCCTGCAACGTATGCATATAAAAATTCTCATTCCATGACTCAGGGAAATTGCTATAATATGTTGCATCTGTAAAGAACAGTGAAGCTCACATGATAAAATGAATGTGATAGTTTTCCTTCATGATATAACATCTAGGAATTGTGGCTGGAACATTTACAAATTGAAGGATCCTGTGGTTTCCATATTACTAAGTCTATGTTTCTTTTTGCGGGATTTCGCCAATCCTACCCTGTCATTTTCCCGGTCAAATATGCTATAAAACTTTGACATAAAAATATCTCCCAGGATCCATAGTTGTCCAGATTTTGCAGACAAGTCCATGGGCTGGAAGCCAGTCAAGCACCGAGGTGAATTTCCTGCGTGCTCCTGAAAGCATTAAGAAAGTATTATGGCGTCATACTGTGTGTTACCTACAGCATATAATATTGTCAGTGTACATACCTTCATTACATACTGCTCAGGAGTTATGGTGTAGTCTCTCTTATCAATGGTGAATGTCACAGTTGGAAGACTGGATATATGACTACAGTCTACAAAGTACTATAAAATACAATACATACATGAGTATCAGATCACTGTTATTGTCGTCATAAGGGTTCAACAATAGTAGTGAAAGTCCACATGGGTGGAAAAACCATTGCAGGATTTGCCGTAAATTCCATGGTGAATCTGCTGCAAAATCTACAAATTTTACATTGAATCTGGAGGGGGGGGGGGGGGGGGGGGGACAACACAGCATTGCCATTACCTATGGACATAGGCATAGGGTATGTTCATACAATGGAAAACTTATGTGGCTTTCAATGTGGATTCCACTGCAAAATTAATGTACTTTGGATTGCAGTATGAAACTCTGCAGAAACATGGCACCACAATATTGTTCATTTTAGGAGTGCACCTGCGGCCACCGGCCAGGTGCATAAGTACCTGATACTCCCACCATTAACTGAAAGTCCACCCCTGGGCATGTGACCCACAATGCCATGTCTTTTAAGGTACCGTAAGTGGCAATATTGGAAGGTGGGATTCTTGAGGTAGGCATCTTGACCACTTACCAGTGTGTTTTGAGACAAAAGCCATATAGGCACACTGGGATGCAAAACAGTTCAATGACATTAACCTCATAATGACAATGACATTTCAAAAAGTCAAGTTTTTACCTCTCCATATAACAAGGGTGTAGCTCCAATGAATTTCTGCAATTTTTTTACATCAGCACTAGGCCCGGTAATGAGGGAAGTGCCGGAATCAACTATAGCCTCACATCCATTAGGACAAAGTACTCCTTTTCCATGAACTTTGATACTGCACGAAAACAAAATACACGCATTAAAACCGTTAGAATGATGTTAATCCAAAAGTATGTCTAGAATCAAATAACAAAATAAAGGGGCACACTTATTAAGATTAGCGTTTTAGATGCCAGTCTTAATAAGCCCCTGTGCTGGTGGTGGTGGATCCGCCGGAGGTATGAAGAGGCGCCGGCCTCTAAATAACTTTGCCAGCTTCCGAGCTGTCTTACATTTAGACCATTTTCTACACCTAAAACAGGTGTTGAAAATGATGAATAAGACGGGCCTACCGACCGCTCTCCTTCCCTGCCATGCTCCCGTTTTTGGAACTGGCATGAGCTGGGACGAAGTCGCAGATTCTGCTGCAACAGAATGTGCGACAGATATACGCCACAAAAGTGGTGTATATCTGCTCATAAATGACCCCCAAAGTTTTTATACATTTTGTAGTATGTTTTCATAGGTTCTACTTGTGCGTACATGTAGCCGTGGTAAACCAAAATCAACCAGACGTGTTTAAAAATCTTGAAGATGTTTTACCCCCATTCATCACAGAGGCTTCTTCTCAGCTCAACGTCCTTATTCAGGATGGAAGAATTTTTGAATAATAAAATATGCAAAAAAATTCTGGCCAAGTCTAGGTAATGTACCACTATTAGACATTTTGCATTATCTTTACAGGAATGTTACCCAAATCATTGTGAATTCTAACATTCTAAGGGTTTCTTCAGACTAAGGGCTCGTTCACACGACCGATGGTGTCCCTCCCCGTTCCCGTATTTTCGGACCGCATTTGCGCATTCCGTTGTCATTCCGCATCACGGATGGGGACCCATTCGTTTCAATGGGTCTGCAAATCCGGAGATGCGGAACGGTGTGGAACGGAAGCATGGAACGGAACACTACGGACGCACTCTGGGGTTCCGTTTCATGCCTCCGCACCGCAAAAAGATAGAGCATGTTCTATCTTTTTGCGGAACGGAGGGATCGCGCACCCATTCAAGTGAATGGGTCTGCGATCACCATGTGCCTGCCCCACGGAAGGTGCCTGTGCATTGCAGACTGCAATTTGCAGTTCACAGCACGGGCACGGGACAGCAACGGTCATGTGAACGAGCCCTAACAATGTAAAACGCGGCCATTATAGTCTCTCTATTTTCCATCCGTATTGAATCAGGACTGTCTCAGATGCTGCATTTGTATGGTATACGTTGTCAGTTTTTCACGACAGCTCCTAGCAACCATCAGTGAGTAACAGATGGCATTATTGTGCCAACAGTTTTTCTTTGTTGTTTTTTTCACTGACCCATTGACTTGAAGGGCACCAGTCAAGCATGAAAGAAGGTGGTTCCTGCTGCTATTTTTTCTGAACAGACGGATGGTCTAACATGTATTTTGGCCTATTGACTGTTATGGGTCACTGTTTAGTCCTGGTGCTATCTGGAAGTGAAAAATGCTTGTCTGAATGAGCACTAATAGTGCACTTGTACGAATACCTACCTATCAAGTCGTATTTGCCAGTACCCCTTATTCGTAAGGGGAATCCAGTGAATTGGGCCTTTGTACAGAGAGTGATCTATCCCCCCTATTATGAGTTCTCCTCCATATTCAAAATTGTCATCTCTGTGAAACAATGGACAGTGAGTTGAAAATACAGAATAAAAGTTGCAGTGTGTTTAAATGTTATCGTTTTATACCTACTTATTCAAATGGAAGGAAAATATTGGCTTATTCACTAGATTTTTCTCCATTATCCGGTCAAACACTGGGACTGCATTAGCAACAGCAAGTGAAGGGTATCCAAGACCCAACACTCCGTCAAACTGTGCCAGTAAAAAAGTCCTGCCTGGCTCCATGACTGACTGCCCAAAATCCTGCCCATCAATTGTCAGGTTACTGATCTGCATGGGAACAGACAACACATTACCATAGAAGCAGATGGCACAAATCATAGATATAAATGTAAAACCATGGTGGAGCATCAGTAAAATTGGGCTAGTTATAACAATCCTGGTTAGAGATTGATTGTTTGAAAGCATAATGACAAGAATAGGCCAGAACCTACGTTTTTCCTAAAATTCAGTTTAGGAATGTGCTGTAAAGGAGTTGTCTCACTTCATCAAGTGGCATTTATCATGTAGAGAAAGTTAATACAAGGCACTTACTAATGTATTGTAATTATCCATGTTGCCTCCTTTGCTGGCTAGAGTCATATTTTTATCATATTATACACCGATTGTTTCCATGGTTACGACACCTTGTAATCCATCGGCGGTGGTCGTGCTTGCACACTACAGGAAAAAGTGCTGGCGTTTCTGGTGGCCAGGACCAAGGGAGCGCACATAGGCTAGTGCTTTTTCCTATACTGCGCAAGCACAGCCACCGCTGATGGATTACAGGGTGGTCATAACCATGGAAACGAGCAGCATATAATGTGATGAAAAAATGAATCCAGCCAGCAAAGGAGGCAATATGGACAATCACAATACATTAGTAAGTGCCTTGTATTAACTTCCTTTACACAATAAATGCCATTTGCTGAAGTGGAACAGCCCCTTTAAGGTAAATGAAAAAACTCCTGCACTTTTGCTGGAGTTTTTTCATTTACTTTAAGTAAGGGATGGGAACCCTACTCCAAGTACTACATATCAGTGGAGTGCCACAAGGACATTACTGTAGTGTACATTATGAAAAAATGTATTGTCCTGCAAGCGCAGACTGCACATAATAGTATCTACTGGCTAGTAATGCTGGGTAGACACAGATTATGTCCTCCCGACATACATCTCATGCCATCCTCCCTCTGAATTATGCTACTTTTTTGTAAATTCTTTTTTTTTTTTTTTTATTCTGTTCAAGTTTTAAACATGAAAAAGAGAAAATAGTAGAACTGCCAAATACAGAACAGTAGGGGGCGAGGTTATGCTTCTTTATAATGACATCAGAAGAGGTTTACATGACACTGACCTATATAGGACATTGTAAACTAGTACCTAAGGCATCTGATTATGGTCTAGCCACACATATTTTTTTTTTACCATAGGCACCATATGTTACATTGAATCTAAAAGGATCCTCAAAACATGTGTTAATGCTTTGTGGCACAGATCCATACAGTATCTATGCAGTGTATAGCTCTCAAGGCAAAACATTTTTCTTACCCGGAGTGTATCTTTACCAGTTATACCAACAAGTTGTCCAGTGCCATAATGGATTGAGAAGGTTCTCCCACCATGCTGATAGGAAGTGGATAGAAAAGAATGGAATTTTTCATGCACACCTGAGAATAAATGATGACACATTGATCTGATTCTTGTCTTTATTTACTTAACCACTTGCCAACCGCCCATTGACCACGTCTTGGTGGTCAGCACATATCTCTGCATCATGGACATTTTAAAATGTCAGTGCAGAGACTGCAACTGCGCTCTAAATGAATCACAGCAGGGCTCCCCATAGGGGAAGCAGGGACAGCTTTTCACTGTCTGTGCAAAGGGGGGCCCCAAGCTGAACTCTTGCACCAGGGCCCATGAGCCATTAGCTACGCCCCTGTATCCGTGCCTTTCCCATCTCTCAATGAGAGCTTTGTATAGAGATTGGGAAACGGCAATACCACTTCCTGCTGCGGTCCCACCCGTCTTCTTATTGCTGGGGGCCTGGAGTCTGCACAAGCTGCTGTGTCTTAGCAGACCAAGATCAGCTCTGCAGTGAGGTTGTACAGCCCTGTACAACCTCCCTGAGGGCTGTATTCTCTTCTGTAACCAGTGGCGTATCTACGCCACCTCACAATAGCATTGCCCTCATTATACAACCTTCACAATAGTTATATCTAGATATGTGCCCCCTAATAAAATCCACATTGTGCCCCCATTACAGTACTTATCCTTTCATTGTGCCCCTTTCACAGAAGTAATACCCTATCTGCAGGGCTGGTGCAGGGATTTTTGCCACCCTAGGCAAAAGCTAATTTTGACACCCCCCTTGACTCCGCCCATTGACGATACCCTTTGACCCGCCCCTTTTTTGTCTGCCACCTATTTAATGATTGTTGCATGCAACATTTTACTTGACCAGGTAATTTTAGATATTCTTCAGCAGTCCCGTTACATTCCCCCCTCCCTCCAATCAGCCTTTCAACCAAATAATAAGAATAGTAAAATAGAACATTTAATAAAAACATTTTAATTGTAAACATTTTCTCATATACAAAACATAAAATAGCAGCATTGCACATATACAGCAGCATGTACCTCTCACATCCATGGCCTCCAGGTGACGTCTCCTCCAATGTAGATCTTCTCTGTCATCATCTTCTCCATTCAGTCCGGACCCTTCCCTCAGCCGCCTCGTCTCTGCAGAGTGTGACACACAGACATCTTAGTGTCCTCACTTTTCTATCATTATCCCCCAACCTGGAGTCCCCACAGTGTTATCCTGCTGCTTGCTGTGCCCCGGCCCCAATACCACAAATACTATCCTTAAGTAATAATAGTGCCCCCATAGTAATAGTGCTCCTCATAGTCCCACCAATAGTAATTCCCTTCTAGAATGCCCTCATTAGTAATACTGCCCCCTACACTGCCCCACATTAAGTAATTTGCCCCCACACTGCCCCACATTAAGTAATATGCCCACCACACTGCCCCACATTATGTAATTTGCCCCCCACACTGCCCCACATTATGTAATTTGCCCCCCACACTGCCCCACATTAAGTAATTTCCCCCCCACACTGCCTCCTATTATGTAATTTTCCCCCACACTGCCCCACATGAAGTAATTTACCCCCACCCTGCCCCACATTATGTAATTTTCCCCCACACTGCCTCACATTATGTAATTTTCCCCTACACTGCCTCACATTAATTTGCCCCCCACACTGCCCCACATTATGTTGTTTGCCCCCCACACTGCCCTCCATTATGTAATTTGCCCCCCACTAAGTAATTTTGCCCCCACACTGCCCTCCATTATGTCATTTGCCCCCCCCCCCCCCTTACTTGTGTCGCTGATCCTGTACAGTCTGTACTTGCTGGCTGCGCAAGCATGAGTTCAGTTAAGTTCAGGGTCTTCGGCGCGCAATCCCGTCCTGCGGTGTGTAATCCCGCGAGACTCACCTCGGGGGGGTCATGGGTCTCGCGGGATTGTGCACCGAAGTGACTGAACTCATGCCCGCGCAGCCGGCAACTACAGGATCAGATCAGCGACACAAGTACAAGGGGGCTGTGGTGGTGTTGGGAACTTGGGTCTAGTGTTACCCGATGCGGCCCGCACCGGCCGCACCCACCTCGCAACGCCACTGGTAGCCAGACTCCAGAGCGCCTGCGCCCCCAGCAAGGGTGCGATCTACGCGGTGGCCTATTCTGCTTATGGATGGCGCCAGCCCTGCCTATCTGTGCCCCCTTTACAGTGGTAATACCCTCTCTGTGCCCCCTCACAGTAGTTATGCCCTCTCTATGCCCCCTTCACATTAGTAATGCACTCTGGGCCCCTTCACAGTAGTAATGCCAATTGTGCCCTCTTCACAGTAGCAATGCTCACTCTGTGCCCCCATAATAGTTATACCCCTCACAGTAGTTATGCCCTCTGTGTGCCCCCTTCACATTAGTAATGCACTCTGGGCCCCCTTCACAGTAGTAATGCCCATTGTGCCCTCTTCATAGTAGTTATGCCCACTCTGTCCCTCATAACAGTTATGCCCCTTCACAGTAGTAATGCCCTCTATGCCCATTCATAGTAATAATGCCAATTGTGCCCCTTCATCGTAGTAAAGCCCACTGTGCCCCTTCACAGTAGTAAAGCCCTCTGTGTCCCCTTTATAGTAGTAATGCCCTTTATGCCCCCTTTATTGCAGAAATGCCCTCTTTGCCCCTTTATAGTAGCAATGCCCTCTGTGGCCCCTTTATAGCAGCAATGCCCTCTGTGACCCTTTATAGTAGTAATGCCCTTTGTGCCATCTTTATACTAGTAATGCTCTCTATGCCCCCTTTATAGTAGAAATGCCCTCTGTGCCCCCTTTATAGTAGCAATGCCCACTGTGCCCCTTCACAGTAGTAAAGCCCTCTCTGCCCCCTTTATAGTAGCAATGCCTTCTGTGCCCCCTTTATAGTAGTAATGCCCTCTGTGCCCCCTTTCAAGTACAAAAGCCCTCTGTGACCCCTTTATAGTAGTAATGTCCTCTGTGCCCCCTTCGTAGTAGTAATGCCCTCTCTGCCCTCCTTATGGTAGTAATGCCCTCTATGTGCTCCCTCTGTGTTAAAAAATAAAACAAAAAAACAGTACCTACTCACCTTGCCCCGTTCCTGAAGCTCACATCCAGCTCTCCCCTGCAGACACAGATCTCTCTGCAGCACTGTGTAGGAGGAGCTTAGGCAGATTCCCAGGCTGCAGGATCCTCCTATACAGGTTGGCAGCGCGATCTGTGCATGCAGGCTAAAAGGTGGAGCAGGGAGGAGTCTCCCTGCTTCACCATTCTGTGAGCTGCCAGCCTGAAGGAGGGGAGGAGCGAGCTGAGTGGTCAGTGAGTGACAGGACTGCAGCTCCCAGCTCTCCAGCAATGAGCGCTTCCATCTGTATTGATGGAAGCGCTCATTGCTTCTGGCAACTCTAGCACCCCCCTGACAGCTGGCACCCGGGGCGGATTGAGCCTCCTAGCATGCCACTGTCTGTAACTGGAACTACTATGTCAGCAATTAGTAATACATTTAAAAAAAAATGCACTGTTAAATGTCCCCTAAAGGTTTTGTATGACCTTATGGGGGGCACAAACTGTACAGTAAAACAATAAAGAAAAAATAAAGTAAATTATTTAAAAACTTCAATATTATTGAAAGCGGCTCACCCTCCGGTTACCCTGGATTAAGGTGCTCTATCACTGTGACTTCACCCCGCCACACACAAAAATTTACAATAACTGGTAAAATGATGGATAGGCACACTACATCTGAAGTCAAAGGCCTGAATATCCTTAAATCATTTATTAAAATTATATAGAAATATCCCTAAAACAATGTTATTCCAGTTGCATGCAATCTATATAAAACCAAACATAAAATACAACTAAACATAAAATACTGAATGTTTGTCTTTCCATCAATGTGCAATTTGACTATATATATGTCTGCACAAATGTGCACTATGGCATTACTACTGTCTTGATGGTTGCTATTAGTTACTCTAGCTCAATATGTAGCATAGCCATTGAACATATATGGTCATCAAACATCCACACGATGTATGGTAGATGATATTATCACACAATATGTAATATTAGTTGATAGACGGTATATATTATTTATAAATAGTGTCATTTATACTCTAAAAATCCAAACAGTCCAGCTCTATAAGTATATCACCATTTCTTGGTAGGATTTTAATAACTCTTACCCTGGGTTCACACCTGAGCGTTCTGAAAGGAGCGCTCTGTATGCGCGATTGTACCGGCGTTTACAATCGCGCATACAGAGACAGGCGAACACACATTGTCGCGCGTTCCCGAATATCTATGTACGGGAACGTGCGACAAAACGCCCCAAAAAAGCTCAAGAACTTGTTTGAGCGTCGGGTGTTTTACAGCGCGATCGTACGCGCTGTAAAACGCCCAGGTGAGAACCATTCCCATAGGGAAGCATTGGTTTCTCCTTGTTGAACGTTTTACAGCGCGTAGGAACGCGCTGTAAAACGCTCAGGTGTGAACTTAGGGTAAATGCCGTTTGTATTTGGTCGGCAGTCACTTTCAAATTACTGACATTCTTCCTTTGATAATACAGACATTAATCCTTTGATATGTTTGCTATTAGCAACATTTATGTACTCATTCGTTGGTGGATAGTGGTGTATCAGCTGTGGTGTCCCACGTGGTCTTGCTGCTGGTTACTACTTACCTCCACCTCTCTGAATTAAAGGGGTTTTCTCAACACGCAGTTTTATACTTACCTGCTCCCAGCGCGCCGTCCACTTCCTGGTTTCGACACTCGGCAGGGGGCGGGCTCCATCTTCATTGATGTCTTCTCCCAGCCGGGCCGCGTACTGAACGCGCACGCCGAGTCCGCGCATGCGCCCTGGTGACTTCTTCCTGGCCAGTATAGTATACTTGCCAGGAAGAAGTCACCAGGGCGCATGCGCGGACTCGGTGTGCGTGTTCAGTACAGCGCGCGGCCGGCCGGGAGAAGAAAATAAGTCGTCTGCGCACCGCGATTCCTGAGAAGAGCGGTGGCCGTAACCAGGGGAGACGGAAGACAACAGTCAGGTAAGTATAGGTTTATTTTCTTCTAAGGGGTGGCGATTTGTTAATGAAATATATTTAGAAAAATGATCACTGTTAAATCATTAACAGATTTAACAGTGATCATTAAGATGATAATACCCCTTCAATGTCTGTATTATCAAAGGAAGAATGTCAGTAATTTGAAAGTGACTGCCGACCAAATACAAACGGCATTAAGAGTTATCAAAATCCTACCAAGAAATAGTGATATACTTATAGAGCTGGACTGTTTGATTTTTAGAGTATAAATGACACTATTTAAATAAATTATATTTACCATCTATCAACTAATATTACATATTGTGTGATAATATCATCTACCATACAACGTGTGGATGTTTGATGACCATATATGTTCAATGGCTGTGGTACATATTGAGCTAGAGTAACTAATAGCAACCATCAAGATAGTAGTAATGCCATAGTGCACATTTGTGCAGACGCATATACAGGTGAAACTCAAAAAATTTGAATATTGTGCAATGTTTATTTATTTCAGTAATGCAACTTAAAATGTGAAACTAACATGAGAGATAGACTCATTACAGGCAAAGCGAGATATTTCAAGCCTTTATTTGGTATAATTTGGGCGATTATGGCTTACAGCTTATGAAACCCCAAAGTCACAATTTTGAGGTCCCCTTTGCTCAGGGGGTATGGATGAATTAGCTGACTAGAGTGTGACACTTTGAGTCTAGAATATTGAACCTTTTCACAAAATTCTAACTTTAAGCTGCATTAATGCAATTCCTTTTAATTTGCATTACTGAAATAAATGGACTTTTGCACGATAGTCTAATTTTTCGAGTTTCACCTGTATATTCAAATTGCACATCCAGTATTTTATGTTTAGTTGTATTTTATGTTTGGTTTTATATAGATTGCATGCAACTGGAATAACATTGTTTTAGGGATATTTTCATATAATTTTAATAAATGATTTAAGGATATTCAGGTCTTTGACTTCAGATGTAGTGTGCCTATCCATCATTTTACCAGTTATTGTTCAAATAATTTAGAAAACTCCACCACATGCTGCACCTCAGCTTGTATCCCCTCCCCCAGGTACCATAACCCATACATCTTATATACTGTATAAAAAAGATTGTTATGGAAAGGATACAAAATTAATTTTTTTAGTTCTATTTTAGTTACTGGTATATCAAAATTATTTTAGTATATATTGTACAACTTACTGCATGCTTCACTGATGCAGAAAGAGGATGGGATCCACAAGTTGGAAGATCCAGTGTCAAAGACCACCTTGAAGTTCTGTGGAGGAGTCCCAAGACTAATTTGCCCAAAGTATTGAGCCTGCAAAAGTAGAAAACCATAGTTGGCCAGTATGTATGTAACTATAGACATTCTCTAGAACAGCACTAATGGGTAATACTGAGAACCAGTCATCACCATTGCTGTATTCTTAATGGAGCACTCCAGCAAAAAAGAATTGCATCATAAGAATGTATCCCCTATCCCCATTATATATTAATATACCAGGGAATTGTTAGCTAAAGAGGACCTGTCACCACTTCTAACATGTCTGTTTTACTGAATCATTTTATTTCCCCTGCAATAATAGAGTAATACAGTCACACATGCATGCTGCTGTTCCAACAAGAGGTTCCCTACTCAATGGCGGACACGCGGCGTCACGACACATGTTTACATGTACATACACCATATATATGCAACACACATAAATACACCATATACATGGTACACATGCATACCGTAAATACACCATATATACACTGCACACACATACCACCCAACTAAGGAGCTAAACTATCAGCGGCGCTCAAAGCAATGGAAGTTAAATCTCTAGCTGCCCTGCTGCCGCCAGAGCACCGGATCGTGACTCTGTCGGTAACACGGTTCACCGATCCAGTTGTAATTTTAACAACCAGATCTGGAGAACTGGAGGGAACTGGTTGAATCCCTGCATTCAGCTTTATAGGACTGCCACAGATAGCCAAAACTCGATTTCCTTTTCGCAGTCCTAGAAAGTTGAATGAAGCTGCAATGCTCATATGTGACCACCACTCCGTTCACTCCAGGGACTCTGGCACCTCATTCCTGTGATCAGTGGGGAGCCATTGATCAGATCCTTATCACCTATCCTGTGGATAGGGTAGTTGGAGTGGGTTCCTGCACACTCTGCCAATATTTAATCAGTGCTGCCAGTGTCAGGCTGTGTAGGGACCCCCCCCCCCCCCCAATCCTCCAATTGGTAACAGTTGCAGATTCATTAAAAAAAACTTCTAGTAGTAATAAGTGAGGAACAGACCAACACAGAGTTCTAAGAAAAGTTCTAGAATCATTATTGCATGGGAATTAAAATGATTTCGTAAAACAGACAGGTCAGCTGACATGTCCTCTTAGCCAACAATTACCTGGGATAAAATTACTGCTGGAATCATGCTCTTTACAGGCATTGACATTCAAATGGACTGCCAATGCCTAAAGATCTGTCACCATGTAGAGGTCGCACATCTACTGTACTGCCTAGCTGTCACGGACGTTCCCGTGACAGGTGGCAGGAGATCGGTGAGACTGACAACAGGTAGTTTTATCTGACAGGTTTTCCTTGTGGATCAATAGGCGTTTGTGTTGTCTCAGGTGTTGCTATGTGGTCATTTAACCTTCCTTATTTATAGTTGTTTCTCCCACTATGCTGTGCGGTTTATAGCTTCAGCTTCTGTGCCAGTGTATTGCTGCTGTGTGGATCTCGGTGGAGTTCCTGGTGCTTCCATAGCCTCTTTAAAGTTAAGTCTTTCCTTTCCCTTTTGTATTTTGTTTGGGTTCTGTGTATTGCATTTCCCTATTGTTTGTATTAGACCTGAAGGAGACTCCTGTTCGTCCCTCCTTTTGGAGGAACAGGTAGTCTCGTCCCTGCAATTAGTACAGGGGTCCTATAGGGCTAGATAGGACTCTAGGTATTCCTGCACATGAACATACCTACCTTTGGAGTCTGTTCATACTGGTAGTCAGTCAGGATTTTGGTTAGGGATTTACTAGGAAGTGTCCATCTTCCTTCCCTAGTTCTCAGGACTGATTCCCTTTTCCCCCTTTCTCTTATGCTCGGTGTGACATTATAAACCGCCAACCAATAAAAAAAATTGTTTGTGTGCAGCCATGGATCCTATTGCTGCACTGGCAGGTCCGCTGCAAGGGCTGTCTTTGGAGGTAGCTGACCTCCGCACGACCGTCTTGCAGATGCAGAGACCACAGGTTGTTAATACTTGTGGGGGTGGTGGTTACCAGGCCTGTCTTGAACCTTAATTTGCACTCCCAGACAGATTCTCTGGGGGACTTGATAATTTCATTTTGTTTAGGGAGGTGTGCAAACTGTATTTTAGGCTTTGTCCACACTCATCTGGGGATGCGAAACAGCGAGTCGGTGTGGTTATTTCCTTACTTAAGGGGGATGCGCAGTCATGGGCTATTTCTCTGCCGACCGGATCGCAGTCTCTCCGGTTGATAGATTAATTTTTCGAAGCTTTGGGTCTTATCTATGATGATCCGGATTGGACCTCTCTAGCCGAAACAAGCTGTGCGGCCTTCGTCAGGGTGATCGTTCCGCTGAGATTTATTGCTCTGAATTTAGAAGGTGGGCTACGGATACGGAGTAGAACGATCCTGCCCTCCGTAGCCAGTTTTGTCAAGGGTTATCAGAGCGGCTGAAGGACGCCTTGGCCTTTCATGAAACCCCAGTGTCTCTGGAGGCTGCTGTGTCTCTGGCTATACGCATGCCTGAGAGAGAGATCTAGGGGCCCCCATTCTCTGGACGTACTATCACATGATGTATCGTCCTCCTCTGATACTTTGGGTGAAGCTACTCCTGGGTTTATGTCTGGGGACGAACCCATGCAATTAGGGGGAGCTACTCCTGGATCCGCTTTTAAGCATACTGGTAATAGGAAGGGAGTGTGTCTTTTCTGCGGACAAAAGGAACATTTTATCAGAGTATGTCCATGCATTCAACGGCAAAAAGAAAAAAGAGGGACATTTAATTCCCATCTGACTCTTGGAGGGGTGAGAGCAAAGTCAGAAAATGTGCATTTGTCTTTTACTGGTAGTACCCAATTTTTCCTGGCTGCTGAGGTGGCGCTAGAGTAAAAAACTGTGAGGATTGAGGTGTTTATCGACAGCGGGGCCAGGGTGAACCTGATTGATGCTCAGTTCGTCCGTATGCACGGGTTGTCACCGAGTTCATTGGAAAAAACATTTCTGTTTTTGCTATTGATTCTGCACCTCTAGCTCATAAGTGTTTATCTCAAGTGATGCATGATATCAAAATTAAGAGTGGGACTTTCATCAAGAATTTATCTCTTGTTTTGTGTTGGAGGGTCTTCCTGCATCTGTGGTTCTGGGTTTACCGTGGTTAAGCAAGCACAATCCAACCATCGATTGGCAAGCTAAACAGATTCTGGATTGGGGTGATTATTATATTGACAATTGTTTGAATACATATTTTTCTGTTTTAACTACTAAGACATTACCCTCTTTTATATCTGATTTTGCCTACCTGTTTTCTGAGAGTGGTTGCCAGGATTTACCTCTGTATCGGGAATATGATTGTCCTATTAATATTATTCCCAGAGCTAAATTGCCTAAATCTAAGTTATATAACCTTTCTGGACCTGAAAGACTGGCCATGAGAGAGTATATTACCAAGAGTTTGGCTAAAGGACACATAAGACCTTCCAAGTCTCCAGTGGCAGCAGGGTTCTTTTTTGTTAAAAAAAAAAAGGACGGAGGTCTTCGGCCATGTCTAGATTTCCGTGAACTCAATTGGATTACTGTCCGTGATCCTTACCCTCTTCCTTTGATTCCCGATTTGTTTAACCAGATTATTGGTGCCAAGGTGTTCTCCAAGTTGGATTTATGGAGGAAGGGGGGATATAATCTGGTTAGGATCAAGGAAGGGGATGAATGGAAGACTGCTTTTAATACTCCCGAGGGGCACTTTGAGAACCTGGTCATGCCTTTCGGGTTGACCAATGCTCCTGCGGTTTTCCAGCATTTTGTATATGACATTTTTCATCACCTAGTGGGGAGATTTGTAGTTGTGTATTTGGATGACATTCTAATTTATTCTCCAGACGCGGAAACACATCAGGATCACATTGGACAGGTGTTACAGATCTTAAAGGACAATAAATTGTACGCAAAACTAGAGAAGTGTGTTCTTGCTGTACACGAGGTGCAGTTTATGGGCTACCTGCTGTCATCTTCAGGTTGTTGAATGGATCCAGAGGAAGTCCGTGTTGTATTGGACTGGGATCGACCCGAAAATCTGAAGGCTTTTATGCCGTTTTTTTGGGGTTCGCCAACTATTACCGAAAATGTATTCAGAATTATTCGACAATAGTAAAACTCTTAACTGACATGACTAAGAAAGGGACAGATGTCTTAGTGTGGTCTGATTCGGCATTGCGAGCCTTTTCTGCTATTAAGGAATGCTTCTCTTCTACCCCTATATTGGTGCAGCCGGATGTATCACAATCTTTCATTGTAGAAGTGGACGTGTCCGAGGTGGGGGTAGTAGCAGTTTTATCGCAGGGCCCGTCACCTGGTAAATGGCATCCATATGCCTTTTTCTCTGAAAAAAACTCTCTTCTTCAGAGGGAAATTATGATGTGGGTAACAAAGAGTTACTGGACATTAAGTTGGCTTTTGAGGAATGGCGTAATTGGTTGAAAGGGGCTATTCATGAGATCATGGTGTTCACAGATCACAAAAACCTGGCTTACCTGGAGTCAGCTAAACAACTGAACCCGAGACAAGCCAGATGATCTTTATTTTTCACCAGATTTAATTTCATTGTCACCTATCGTCCTGGGATTAATAATGTCAAGGCAGAGGCCTTGTCACGTAGTTTTCCTGTAGGTGGTGATTTTAAAAATCCGAGTCTGATACTGTCGGAAGGGGTGGTGATATCCGCTCTTTACCCTGACCTACAGGTGAAGGTATTAGAGGCCCAGGGAGACGCACTGGATTCTTGTCCCTCTAGGAAACTGTTTGTGCCATCAGAGTTGTGTCACAAGGTGTTTGAGAAACATCACTGTACGGTGGGAGAAGATCCACTGCCGACCTCATCTCTCGTAGATTCTGGTGGCCAGGGTTGCGTAAGTGTGTTGAGGACTATGTGTCAGCCTGTAGTACATGTGCACTTGCTAAGGTGACACATACTCAGCCTTCCGGATCTTTACTTCCGTTGCCCTTTTCATCCAGACCAGGCATCTTCAAACTGCGTCCCTCCAGCTGTTGTAAAACTACAACTCCCTCAATGCTCTGCTGTAGCCTGATACCTGTAGGCTGTTCGGGCATGCTGGGAGTTGTAGTTTTGCAACAGCTGGAGGGCCACAGTTTGAGGATGCCTGATCCAGACCATGGACTCACTTATCCATAGATTTTATCACTGATCTACCTAATTCTTCAGGAAAGACAGTTATTCTGGTGGGAGTTGATCGCTTTAGTAAAATGGTGCACTTTATAGCATTGCCGGGCCTACCTAATGCTATAACACTTGCACAAGGGTTTGTTGACAACATTGTGAAACTCCATGGCATTCCCTCTGATGTGGTCTTGGATCGTGGGACTCAGTTTGTTTTCAGATTTTGGAAGGCGTTCTGTAGTCGACTGGGGGTACAACTGTACTTTTATTCGGCTTTTCATCCTCAGTCGAACGGACAGACGGAGTGCACTAATCAGAGTCTGGAGACTTACTTGAGATGTTTTGTCTCTGAGAACCAGGAGGAGTGGTCTTCGTTTTTGTCTTTGGAAGAGTTTGCCATAAACAATTGTAGACAGGAGTCCACTGGTAAGTCGCCGTTTTTTTGGGCATATTGGTTTCACCCGCAGTTTGGCACATTTTCTGGTTCTGATACTCAGGTATCCCTGAGAAGGAACGTTTTTCATCATCATTGTTATCTATATGGCAGAAAATTCAAAATAACTTGATGAATATGGCCAACAAGTATAAACGTGTGGCAGACAGGAAACGCATGAATGGTTGGGACCTAAGAGGGGGTGATTCTTTGTGGCTGTCCACAAGAAACATTAAGTTGGAAGTTGGGTTCAAGATTTATTGGTCCATATAAGATCACTGCCATTATTAATCCTGTCGCTTATTATAAGATGAAATTCTGAGTTATAACATTCCTTAGACAACTCTAAAATGGACCTAAAGCTCAACTGAATTCAAATCAGGGCTCTTTGCACGCAAACCCTTTTTTTTCTTTGGTGTGCGTTCTTAATTTTTTGCGAATTTTATTCCATATTTTTGGCACATCTTTGTGGCCATTTAACAAACTATAGAGCAAGTCTTTTTCTTGTCCATATTTGTGGATGAGAAAAGTCATCTCTGTTGATGACAGTGAGAAATATGGAATGCAGATGAAAGCAATGGAGGACATTTATCAATAATGGCGTAATTAGCGTAAAAAAAATACTAACACTACAAATCAAAAGTGGTGATTTGTTTCACCTCATATATTAAAAAGTGCACGCCACTTTTAAAATGTGACTTTATTATCCCTCTATTTCTCTCGATTTGCAAAATTTTAAAAGGCATTCCGTTTTGCTTTCCGTCATAATAGAGGTCTATGGGAACCATAACCGACCTGTCTGGTTCCCATTATGCAGAACGGACAAAGAAGTCCTGTCAACAGGACTTTGTTTTCAGTCTTGCATAATGGGAACCAGACGGATCCGTTATGATTCCCATAGACTTCTATTATGACAGATTAAAACTGAATGCCTCTTAAAGACTTCCATTTTGACTTCCGTCTTATGGATTTCGTTATTTTCCTTTATAACCATGTTATAACAGAAAGCCATAATGGAATACATAACGCTGATGTGAACCCACCCTTACCTATCACTTTTTCCCACGACAAGTTGGTTTTCTTTTCATAAATGAGGCTTTTTGACAAAAAGTCAGATCTTTATGCCATAAATGCGACTTTTTACACAAAACACCACCACATAAGCTGGCTTATTTGTCTGCAACAATTTGAGACATTTCTGCTGATAAGAGGATGATAAATGAGGCGTAATATACGCCAATTTGATAGCCCCGCCCAATTTGACATTTATAACTAATTTCTGGCATGATGCATTATTTATGGTGAAAATTCTGGACAAAACAGTTGATATATTTGGCGCAAATCAAAACACCCTTCTTTTTGGTGCATTTTCCGACATAATTCTGGTGCAACGTGCTTAATAAATGTCATCCTTTGTGTATCTTGCGGATTCATATTTTGCTGAAATTCGGACACAGCAGTGTGCATTATGTCTAGAAAGGATTAACAATTCAGACAAATCATTTCTATATAAGACAGGGCCACCATCAGGGCAGTACTGGCAGTACTTGGGGCAATATACAGTAGGGAGCATTATTATTGGTGATAGCATTATAGGGGTCATTATTATTACTGGGGGCACTATAGGGGCATTATAATTGGGGGCATAAGGGGCATTATTATTAATGGGGTGATTTAAGGGGCATTATAGAGGGCATTATTAGTACTAAGGGTGATATTTTTTCTACAGTATAGTATTTGGGACCATTATGTAGCACAGCGGGCACAGAGTTGGGATGGCACCGGGATGACACTGTTAGGACACCAGGATAGGAAGTCTGTGTTAAGAAGGTGAGGAGGATGATGGTGAAGAATCTAAAATGTCTGTGTAACAAATTCTGCAGCGATGTGATATCTGAAAGAAGTAATCATGGCGGTCTGGTCCAAATAGAGCAGATGAGGAAAGAGAACATCTAAATTAGAAGATACATCAGTGGATATAGGGATGTGCAGGGAAGGGGTTAGACACCTGTGGGGCCCCACAGAACTTGCCTGTATGGGGCCCTGAAATTCCTGATGGCAGCCCTGATTAAAGGGAATTTAGGACAACATGACTGCTTTATTCCAGAAGCAGCATCACATCTGAGTTGTGTGGTATTGTTGCCCAGCATCTTTGAAGTGAAAGGTGCCAGGCTGCAATACTAGACACAGTACATGGACAAATCTGGCGTTGTTGGAGAAAGCAGCCATGTTACTCTAACAAACCTTTTAAGAAACACATCTGCCCTTCATAGCTTGCTATAAACCATATGTTCCAAAATTAAAGCATTATCTCTCACAGTTTGAAGTGCGTCTTTTCTAGCACATGATCTGTATCTATTTTGCAACTGTTTCAGATGACTAAAATAGAATGTGACATGCCAGCCTCTTGTGCTACAAGGCGGGCACACAAACCTTCCAGTGCTGTATTAGGTTACAGATCTAGCGCTCACTTTTCCTTATCTCCTTAAAAGGAGACTAGGAATATACCACATTTCGGTAAACCATGAAAATATCTACAAAATGTGGGTACTGCTGGAATAATTATTATAATAGGTTATGAAAACAATCTAAGGGTGTATGCAGAGGTGTAGCTAGGGGCTGAACACAAGGGAGGTGAAAAATACATCCATTGCACGAGTGGGCCCTCAACCCTGGTAACGCCACACTATAACCACTACCAATACGACTAAATAGTGACTGAATATTACCACCATACTGTTACTAAACAAAAAACGCGGTCCAAAAACTAATATTACTCCCATACAACGGTAGTTATTAGTTGTAAACTGGTACTGCAGAACATATCAGTGATTATAAAGCGTGTGAATTATATCCAGTGATTTACAGTTGAAGTCTCTGACTGGAATAGTTTACTTGTCCCAGCTTTTCCACATGGCCCAGACTACAATGACGACTGCCATCCTCTACTCGTGTCTGCAGAATTTGCAACAGAGAAATCTTTGGATCCTCACTTTTCCAGCATCCACTCAAGCTTTCTTAAACCTACACAACCTCTTTCCTGCTGACACCCTTAATCCTGTGCTTGTTGCTGCCTCATATGCTCTATTACTGTACCTGCTGTGTGGCACGGAGCCAACAAGTATTGTACATAAGATAAAATTACGTAACTATAGTAAACCCATAAAACAGCACCACATAGACATCACCCCTGAAAACAATTGTGCCAGATACATAGTGCTCCCCAAAAAGTGTTACCCATGTTGTGCCCTGGACAACACAGTAAAAATGCCATGTTTTGTACCCCACAGTGTGATAATGATCAACTCAATGTCAAAAAAGTAATAATGCCCAGCATTGTACCCCTTTTGTGGTATTCATGACCACTAAGTGCACTGTTACAGTAATAATAACCCTATAGTACCCTCTAGAAAGTAATGTGTGCATCCTAGAATTTAATAGGACCCCCTTTTTGTCCCTAGACAGTAATATTGCTCCCTGAATGCATTTAAGGTATTAAGCCCCAATAAATGCCCTAAAAGATAATTCAAACTGAGCTCCCTTTAAAAATGAATAATGCCCCCTCATATCCATTAAAAATAATAATGCCCACTAAACAAATGCCGCATGTGACCCCCTAAAAAGAAATGCCCAAGGAATGCTCCATGTGCTTCTTTATGAAATAATAATGCCCCTTTTGTCCCCCCATTAAGTAACACACAGGGAAGTGTGGCTGCCTCCATGTTTGTCTTGCATTCTAGCCTACTATCTTTCCAATGGTATTGTTAATTAGAGCAGAATATAGCTATACCCTAGGTCAGTGATGGCGAACCTTTTAGGGACCGAGTGACCAAACTGCAACCCAGAACCCACTTATATATGGGAAAGTGCCAACACTGAATACTACAGTCCAGTATAGTATATCTTCCATGTACTTTATCATTTAGCTATAATAGCCTTACTACATTCAGTGCGCTGCCTGTGCTGTACATAGTGCGCCCTGCACTGATGAATGGCAGGAAAAGTCTAAGGGATATTGGAACACCATAGACCTTATCCAGGGAGTGGGTCCCCACATAGAGGGCTCTGAGTGCCGCCTCTGGCACCCGTGCCATAGGTTCACCACCACTGCCCTAGGTCCTACTATCCCTGAGTTAAGTCCCATCTTTAAGAGGTAATTTTTTTTTTTTGTGGACGGGATCATTCATTTTGTCAAAATATTTGCGAAGTTCCTCATATTCTTGTATGAAGTGAATATATTTTAGTAAAATTTGCAATCTATATTGCAATGTGTGTGCTGATTTTGTATTTCAGCCACAGAGGTGCAACGTTTATTTCATTTTATAGGATATGATGATTAAATGGGTTGTTGTTTTTTCACTTCTCTGGTGTCATCAGTTTAGTTAAAAAAAAATCACAGTAAATCAAAGGGTAGAAGTATAACATATGGACTCAATGGGCCATTTTTTATTATATTGAAAAGGGTCCCTTTTAGGCTTTTTGCACACAAACGTTTTTTTTTTCCATTTACGTTCCATTTTTTGCATTCCGTATACGGTCCGTATGCCTTCCGTTGCCGTATTTCAGTTTTTCCGTTCAAAGATAGAACATGTCCTATTATTGTCCGCATAACGGACAGGGATAGGACTGTTCTATCAGGGGGCAGCTGTTCTGTTCCACAAAAAACTGAATGATCCTTTTTTTCCAGACTGCAAAATACAGAAAAAGCCATACGGTCGTGTGCAATAGGCCTTACTCCATCACCTTCACCTAGATCCACAACTTCACCTGGTGGAATGAAAGTCAGTTGATCATCAACTTCCCACAAGGTGGAGCTGCCAAAGGTGGGATCCCACCTATAAGATATTTTGGTATATCCGGTGAATTACATTAGATATATTAAGAAACTGAGACGTTATCTCAGAGAGAAGGTCAGTGCAAAATTTGAGAGCAAACATTTTCCTCATTGTGTTTTTAATATGGTACCATAACTATTGAATTATACCCACTACTTGTACATATTTTTTTTTACAAGTAACTCCAATATTGTCCAATATGTGATGATGTGCTCATTATGTTTCGGTATAGATTTACTTAAAGGATTTATACTGTGCAACATTAAAGGACATCAACGCTGCACAAATATAATGGCTTTAAGAAGATCAAGTATCAAAGCTTGAGAATGTACAGCCTGCTGAAGAACAGGCAGAATGGAAGAATACGGAGTCTGGCTTCCATCACCCTGTACCTCATTCACATCTATGATTAGATATTTATGTTGAGTGATTCCTGTTTATAGTAGCAGTTATAGCACATTCCTGCCCATAGGTGTACATCAAGTGTACGTCATTTTGATCTTCTCTCCTTAACACGGGATTTTCTCATAGCAGAGCATGCTCTTATTCACAATATGTCAAAATATTCATACAACATCCTGCTCCTTCTGTCAAGTGATGTGGGTGGAATCCAATAGCCCAACACAATGTAATTTGCAACTGAAAGATCATTCATTAGAGGCCTTCATACTGAACTTAGCATTTTATGAGATTAGAAAAGTATGGATGCTTTATTCCAACACCATTCTTGACCAAGGGCTGTGTTTGGTATTGCAGCTTGCCACCATTCTTGTGAAAAAGATTGACCCACACCAACACGCCGTGGACAATAGTGGCGATATATGTTACAGCAGGAATTTCCAACTTGTGGTCCTCCAGCTGATGCAAAGCTACAACTCTCAGCATGCCCTGGTAGCTATAGGTGGAAGACATTCCTGTGTAAATGTGTAAATCTCAGTCTTAGGGCTCGTTCACACGACCGTGTGAAGCCCATGCTGTGGACCGCAAATTGTGGTCTGCAATGCACGGGCACCGTCCGTGGGGCTGCTGCATGGGGATCGTGGACTCATTCACTTGAATGGGTTCGCGATCCCTCCGTTCCACAAAAAGATAGAGCATGTGCTATCTTTTTGCGGTGCGGAAGCACGGAACGGAACCCCAGGAAGCACTCCGTAGTGTTCCATTCCATGCTTCCGTTCCGCACCGTTCCGCATCTCCGATTTTGCGGACCCATTGAAATGAATGGGTCCCCATCCGTGATGCGGAATGGCCATGGAACGATGCCTGTGTATTGCGTATCCGCAAATGCAGTCCGCAATACGGCAACGGGCATCAAACGTTCGTGTGAATGAGCCCTTATAAAGTGTTTTTTTTTTTTATATATGACAGATTTTTAGCTTAACACCTATTAGTATTTTTGTATCAAAAGAACACAAATACTGTACATGAGGGAACATCAGGGGTGGATTGGCCATAGACCTTACAGGGAAACTTCCCAATGAGCCCTTCTCGTGGCTGGCCAGTAGATGTTCTTGGGAATTTATTATATGCTTTTGGCGGCAGTATTTTGTGATGGACTGTGGTATTTGGCTCTGTTGGGGTGGTAAAATGTGCCACAATATGGTATTGCTGGTCCTGCCACTTTAAGTTCCCAGTCCGCCCCTGGGGAACATACACACATACCGCATTTTATCCTTTGAATTGGTATTGTACCATGAATTGTAAAGCTAAATGCATGATTCTGCTGTTTTCCTGTTACCACAAACAGGGACACTCGCTCCTCACTGGAGACAGCAGGACCTTATGCTCGCAGCGTGGTGACATCACATGATCACATTGGGAGTGTCAGGTCTTGCTGCCTGCACTGAGAAGCGATTGCCCATGCTTGTGCAAGTGGATGGGGAGAGGAATTTTCAGCACAAGCAGAATGGGGGCCACAAAGGGGGGCATTATTCCTACTGGGGTGCACAAGGGGCCATTAATTATACTAGGAGCACAAAGGGGCATTAATCATACTGGGGGGCACTAATGAGGGCAATAATCATACTGGGGACACAAAGGGAGCATTATTGATACTTTGAGGTACTAATGGGGGCCTTAATCATATCAGTCCCACAAACGGGGCATTAATCATAATGTGGACTCTAATGGGGGGAATTAATCATACTGGGGGGAATTAATGGAGACATTAACCATACTGGGGGCACTATTGGGGGCATTAATCATATGTCCAGTGGGCACTATGGTGGGCATTATGTTTACTGTAAGGGAATTATAAGAGTTAGGATGAAATTCAATAGCTATTTTTAACACTCATTTAAAGGGAACCTGTCACCTCAAAAACGCATATAAAACCACCAGCATTACCCCAGTAGCAGTAGTCCCCAGTCTGTAGTCTGATGCTCCATAGATTCAAAAAATGATGTTTTAAGCACCATCAGCGCTATCTTGCTGGTCAGCTTGACGTCAAGGGGGCAGCGGCTTCCTTGCTTCAAGTCAAGGTAAGCACACTCCCTAATGTCCCCTCTTTTGTGAGATTGACAGCCTGCAGTCCGGCCAGGATCGCATAAGTCTTGCGCATGCGCTGTGCGCTCCTTGGTTAAGCTCAATCCTGTCTCAAGCAGCCGCTGTTAGCCGGGTTTCAGCAGGTTTACACATACATGACATACAGAATATGTGCCTGTGTGCATAAGCCATTACTTTTTATATGGGCTTAGAAGAATTATGCTTTCAATTTTGAAAACAAACAATTGTTTGATTACCCTTAATTCCCTTTTCTAAATATATCCAATTAAAATATTTTACTCACATGCATTTTAATATCAAAAGACTAATAACGAGTTGAAATCCCCAGTGTCCCACACTGTTTGTACAGTCAGTTCCTAAGGTCCAGTGCAGGGGCAGACTGAGAACCTGGAGAAAAAACTAAAAGTGGCCACAGTTTGTAGGAGAGTCCAAAATAACTGAAAGTGGGGCAACACAAGTAGGCAGGGAGAGCAGAAGTAGGCGGTCCAGCAGTATTGTACTACAGCACAAAATACCGCCCAAGCAAAACCAAATACACAGTGCAGCATAAAATACAGCCCTATGACCATGCTCAGGATGGCGATACAGTTGAATTCAGGAGGGCACATGGGGCTGCTGGCCAGGTGCATAAGTACATAATGCTCCTAGCATTAATTACTACTGAGAGCATCAGATCATTATGTACCTGTCCAGCAACTGCAAGGAGGGATCCAGAACCCCTCCCCCCAGGCATTGGTCCACCAGAAAATTTCCATGTAGGGTATATGGCCAGTCCACCCCTGGTCCAGTGTTTTATACAACCTGGATCTTTATGGTTATTGGAGAAACACTTACATTCATGTAGTCAAACAGATATTCTGCTGTTGATCCAGCTGCAAATGAGAGGGGATCTGGGAAGCATTGAGTATACTTCTGGGCAAAGGCATGAGATTGGTGATGTAACCAAAATTCCTCTAGCTCATTCCTTTGCCGTAGCTGCTGACGGATTGTTTGGACTTTTACTAGAGGAATTCTGAAAGAAATAGTCAAATATTGTTTAAATGTATTCTGTTTTTCATTTCTAGACCAAGTTTAAGGCCAAGTTAAAGGTGGACTGAGGAAACCGGCCCCAGTTCTTCCACAACCCATATGCTCCCAATTATTGAATATCATTAGGGACATAGACAAATTTCATTTTCCCTTTAAGTAACTGGAATTAAAACTGCACTTTTATCTTTAATTCAATAAAACTTTCTAACCAACAGAAAAGAGTTAATAACTATTAACCATGCATTCCCAACCATGTACTGCACTTTATTGATAATATACTGTATAGTCACTGTATTGCATAAATCACAATATAGATGCTTAACTACGGCATAAACTGATAGCCTCATTGGAGTTAGGCCTCATGCACACAACCGTTTTTTTTTCCGGTCCGCAAAAACGGGTTCCGTAGTTCTGTGATCCGTGTCTGTTTTTTCTTCCGTGGGTCTTCCTTGATTTTTGGGGGATCCACGGACATGAAGGAAAAAGTCGTTTTGGTGTCCGCCTGGCCGTGCGGAGCCAAACGGATCCGTCCTGACTTACAATGCAAGTTAATGGGGACGGATCTGTTTGACGTTGACACAATATGGTGCAATTGCAAACGGATCCGTCCCCCATTGACTTTCAATGTAAAGTCAGGGTATATTTTAACTTGAAGCGTCCCCATCACCATGGGAACGCCTCTATGTTAGAATATACCATCGGATTTGAGTTAGATCGTGATAACTCAGATCCGACAGTATATTCTCACACAGAGGCGTTCCCATCGTGATGGGGACAGTTCAAGTTAGAATATACTAAGAACTGTGTACATGACTGCCCCCTGCTGCCTGGCAGCACCCGATCTCTTACAGGGGGCTGTGATCCGCACAATTAGCCCCTCAGGTGCGGCACCTGAGGGGTTAATTGTGCATATCATAGCCCCTTGTAAGAGATCAGGGGCTGCCAAGCAGCAGGGGGCAGACCCCCTCCCTCCCCTGTATTACATTCATTGGTGGCCAGTGCAGCCCCCCCCGCCCCCCACCCTCCCTCCCTCTACTGTATTAATTTCATTGGTGGCGAGTGCGACCCCCCCCCCCCTCTACTGTATTAATTTCATTTCGGCGTATTGCCAGTGCGGCCCCCCCCCCTCTCCATCATTGGTGGCAGCGGAGAGTTCCGATCGGAGTCCCAGTTTAATCGATGGGGCTCCGATCGGTAACCATGGCAACCAGGACGCTACTGCAGTCCTGGTTGCCATGGTTACTTAGCAATATTAGAAGCATTATACTTACCTGCTGCGCTGTCTGTGACCGGCCGGGCGCTCCTCCTACTGGTAAGTGACAGGTCTGTGCGGCGCATTGCTTAAAGCACAGACCTGTCACTTACCAGTAGGAGGAACGCCCCGGACGGTCACAGACATTGTAGCAGGTAAGTATAATGCTTCTAATATTGCTAAGTAGCCATGGCAACCAGGACTGCAGTAGCATCCTGGTTGCCATGGTTACCGATCGGAGCCCCAGCGATTAAACTGGGACTCCTATCGGAACTCTCCGCTGCCACCAATGATGGGGGGGGAGAGGGGAGGCCGCACTGGCCACCAATGAAATTAATACAGTAGAGGGAGGGAGGTGGGGCAGGGGGGTGGCTGCACTGGCCACCAATGAAATTAATACAGTAGAGGGAGGGAGGGAGGGCCGCACTGGCCACCAATAAAATTAAAACTGGGGAGGGAGGGGGGTCTGCCCCTGCTGCCTGCAAGCACCTGATCTCTTACAGGGGGCTATGATACGCACAATTAACCCCTCAGGTGCGGCACCTGAGGGGTTAATTGTGCGGCACCTGAGGGGTTAATTGTGCTGATCACAGCCCCCTGTAAGAGATCGGGTGCTGCCAGGCAGCAGGGGGCAGTCATGTACACAGTTCGTAGTATATTCTAACTTGAAGCGTCCCCGTCACCATGGGAACGCCTCTGTGTTAGAATATACTGTCGGATCTGAGTTTTCACAAAACTTAGATGTGAAAAATCTTTTATGCAGATGGATCTTTGGATCCGTCTGTATGAAAGTAGCCTACGGACACGGATCACTGACGCGGATGACAATCTTGTGTGCATCCGTGTTTTTTCACGGACCCATTGACTTGAATGGGTCCGTGAACCGTTGTCCGTCAAAAAAATAGGACAGGTCCTATTTTTTTGACGGACAGGAAACACAGATCACGGACGCGGATGAACAACGGTACATTTTCCGAGTTTTCAACAGGTTTGCAGAAAATCACGGAAAACGGAACAACGGACACGGATGCACACGACCATTGTGTGCAACCGCGGCTGTTGTTCCGTTTTCCGCGGACCCATTGACTTTCAATGGGTCAGTCGAAAAATCGGAAAATGCACCTTTTGGCATCCGCGTCCGTGATCTGTGTTTCCAGTCCATGAAAAAAATAGGACCTGTCCTATTTTTTTCACGGCCAACGGTTCACGGACCCATTCAAGTCAATTGGTCCGTGAAAAATCACGGATGCACACAAGATTGTCATCCTCGTCCGTGATCCGTGTCCGTTTTTTCCTATCATTTCAAAGGCAAACTTGACTTAGATTTTTTTTTTCATTTTTCATGTCCGTGGATGCTCCAAAAATCAAGGAAGACCCACGGAAGAAAAAACGGACACGGATCACGGAACAGCGGAAACCGTTTTTGCGGACCGCAAAAAAAACGTCCGTGTGCATGAGGCCTTAAGCTAAGAGAACCACAATGCCCCATCACAGGGAACCCTTTTCTCATTACAATAATAGTAATACAGACATGAACAAAGTACGGTATATTCTCTCTATTACTCCCACAAGCCTTAACTCTTAGAATTCAATAAAGTTCACAGCCCATTTCTAACCATTCCAGTGCATTAAGCAGTTTGCTAAATACTCCAATGCTTAATTTAGCACAATGTTCTGTAAATGCCATAGAATACATTACGGCCACTAGTTGGATACAACATACAAAGCAGCTAATGTGTTCTTACCTCTGCAGGGCTGTATTAAGATGAATACAGGCTATGAGCACAATTGCGAGCTTCATTGCTAATCACTAATAAGTGGAATGTTTGCCTTGTGTTTTGTATATTTGCTAAGGTCATTATGTGCTTCTACCCAGGTCAATCAATGACCGCAGGGCATTAACCTGCTCAGTGATTGTGCAATATTCAGAGAATAGGAGGTGTTGATACAAAGCTTATGCAAGGTATTAAGAATGCTCCATCTCTACATATATTTATAGTCAAGATACCCATATTGATCAGTAAGTAACACCCTACAACTTTTCTTATGTATTACCCCTATTATGATTTATTTATAAATGGAGCCAGGAAATCCTGTTCTCCTGCTGCCACAGATGTGGGGACCCCACCTAGCAGACATTTATGTCCAGTGGCTTAGCGTGAATTGCCCGCACCCGGGGGAAGCCAAGTATTGCACCCCATACCCTATGGATACTCCCATTTTTATATAGAATCATGCCCTACAGTATACCAAGAGTAACATTAACAACAATAACATTATATAAAGGCCACATAATACTTCTCCACTATGACCATGCCCATTTAGGTCACAATCATTAATAATCCCGTTTAGGTTTCCACTCAGTGACTCACAGGTGATGCCTCCTCTGACTGGAGTCGCTCTCTTTCCTTTTTTTCTTAGTCTTGCACAGATCACTGTGATGACTTCTTCTGACCACAACTCCTGCATAATTCGACACACAGAACGTCTTATGTCCCCACTCAGTAATCATCCCAATTTAGGCCATAATCCCACTCAGTAGCCATTTCTATTTAGGCCCCAGTAGTTATAATGTCCCCCTGTAGAGCCCCAGTAGATATATTACCATGCCCCATAGTGCCCTCTGTACACATAATTACATATAATGCCCCCATAGTGCCATCTGTACATATAATGCCTCCCAGTAGTGTCCTCTGCTCTGTACAAAAATGCCCCCAGTAATGCCTTTTGTACATATAATGCCCCCATAGTGCCATCTGTATGTATAATGTCTCTCAGTAGTGCTCTCTGTTCATAAATGCCCACAGTAGTGCCCCATATACATATAATGCCCCCAGTAGTGCCCTTTGTACATATAATGCCCCCAGTAGTGCCCTTTGTACATATAATGTCCCCCAGTAGTGCCATCTGTACATATAATGCCCCGCAGAGTGTCCTCTGTACATATAATGCCCCTCAGGGTGTCCTCTGTACATACACAGTCGAGTCACATTATTATGACCCTTTCCTATTTTCAACGTTGGGAACATGTAGCTCATAAAGGAAGTCACATGTCAGGAACTGACTTGGTGGCTATATAAGGTGTGCGATAGGCTGTCTGCACACATATCCCTCATTGCCATCATGGGTAAAAGGAACGATTTATCAGAGTAGCAAAAAGGGATAATTATTGGCTTTTGGGACAAGGGTGGGAGGATTTCTGAAACTGCGCAGTTTGTGAACTGTTCGCATGCTGCTGTGGTGAAAGTGTATCATAAGTGGTCAAAACGAAGATGCATCGGCAGAAAAGGCTTCACATTTTGCGTCAGTATTGGAATTGGACCTCTGCTGATTGGCAAAGGATTGTCTTCTCTGAAGAGTCATGTTTTCTACTTCATCGAACAGATGGATGTTGGAGTGTCAGGCAACAAACAGAGAACAAACACCCTGCAGCCATTGCTGGAAGCTGATAGTGGCAGTGGTATTCTCTGGGACCACTCTTCCATATCAAAGGCACTCTAAACTGATTTGGGTATAAATTCATCCTTGCAGATCGCGTATACCCATACATGCTGATTGTCTTCTCTGGGGCGGATGGGTTCTTCCAGCAAGACAATGCGACATGTCACACATATAGAAATGTCCGACTTTGCTTGGAAGAGCATGACTAAAAGTTCCAAGTACTACTCTGGCCTCCTAATTCCCCAGATTTCAACCCAATTGAGCTTCTGTGGAACCACCTTGATCGCTCTATAGATTCTCCCCCATGGACCCTCCAGCAGCTGTGGGATACACTCCAGTCAGCATGGCTCCAGGAACCTGTGACAACCTACCAGGACAGTATTGAGTCACTTCCATCCCATCTAACTGCTGTCCATGCTGCACACGGTGATTACTCTGGATATTAGCTGGTGGTCATAATTAGGGAGGAGTGAATCGACTTCGGATGAAACATCTGAAGTCGATTCACATAAAACTTCATTTGAATACTGTACGGTACCTAGTGGTACCTTGGAACCGAAATCGAGTTTGAGAAATGTTTTTTTACAGTAGAAATCAATTTATGCGGCCCCATTGAAGTGAATGGGTCCGCATCTGAGCCGCCAAAACGGTGGCTCGGATGCGGACCAAAACAACGGCCGTGTGCATGAGGCCTAAGCCAAACAAAAACCACTGCACACATATTTGCGGGGTAGCGGCTGCATCTCTGCCGTATCCCATTATATTCAATGGGGTCGGAAAGCACTCAGTGACATCCGGCTATGCTGGATCCAGAGAGCTCCGGAAGGCTGTTCTCTGCTAGAACAGCCTGCCAGAATGCTCTAATACAGATGTGAAAGAGGCATTAGCATTTTTTTATTGTCTAAGAAAGAAAATGATTCTTGTGAGAAATATCTATTAATGTACCCCTCTTACCAAACAATCATTCCTCTTGTAGAAAACAAATTGCTCCACACATTGGGTCCAAGGGGAAACCTATGTATTTGTATCCTGGTTTAATACCATGGAGTACTTACCATAGTGAATAACAGCAGGTTACAAAGTTCTTTTTTATCTATGTGCTTAATTGACAGCATAACATGTTCCCTCGCCTCTGCAGCTATCAATCTCTTTTGTACTCTTGCCATTCAGAATGATTCAAGGGGCACACTGACCTTCACAATTTCTGATAATGATTAATTATGTGGTTTCATTCATTCGTTCTCCAATTTTCTGATCTAGGACAGAGAGTCACAGAAGAATGATGCATGTAAAATCTCTATTATGCAATATACTAAAAATGTAAATATATAAACAGGGAACTCTAAAATATCTGAACTACTTAAAGGGATTGTCCACCACAGGAGAGCTGCTGCAAAAGAGCACCTTACTCTTAGGGATTTGATATGGCCATGTATTACATGGCCACCCTTGATTTTAAAGGGGTTCTCCAGGAATTTATTAAACTAAAATACTTAAATATTACTTTATTATAAATATATTCCTAAATAGGTTTCATTAGTTTTAATGGCTCTTTTGTTTAGGGAGCAATCATTAGCAGAAACAAAATGGATGCCGTCCGATTAGTATACACAAAACCTGTCCTAATCACACAGCAGGACAAGTTACTTCACAACATTAAGATAGAGGAGGCTGAGACAGCTCTTTCCTACTTGTCAGGGATTATGATCCTGAATCCTGAATACACAGAGATTCAGCTAACGTTTAGCTGAATCTCTGTAGGAATGGCGTTCATGAGGAGACATGAAGTACAGAAAAGACGGACTAAAGCTCAGTGTTGTGAAGTAACTTGCGTCCTGCTGAGTGATTAGGACAGGTTTTGTGTGTGATATTAGGACGGCAGCCATTTTAGTTTTCCTAATGATTACTCCGTAGAAAAAATGAGCCATTATAACTAATGAAAGGTATTTAGGAATATATTTATAATAAAGTAATAAGTATTTTCATTTTCTTAATTCTCGGAGAACCCCTTTAATAGGTACCATGTATCACTACATGGTACGGCTGACATGCATTAGGCCCCTTTCACACTTGCGTTGTTGGATTCCGGCAGGCTGTTCCATTGCCGGAAATGCCTGCCGAATCCGTAAATCCGTATACAAATGGATTGCATTCGTTTACGGATCCAGATCCGTCTGACAAATGCATTGAAATACCGGATCTGTCTCTCCGGTGTAATTCGGAAAAACAGATCCTTTTTTTTTTTTTTTTTTTCACATTTTTAAAGGTCTGCGCATGCGCAGCCGAGAAGACCAGATCCGTCAATGCGGTAATTTTAATGCCGGATCCGGCATTCCGGCAGGTGTTCTGAAATTTTGAAACAAATACCATACAAGGGACGGAACGGAAGACATCCTGATGCATACTGAATGGATTGCTTTCCATTCAGAATGCTTTTTCAAATTTAATTTTTCAAATTAAGAGCCACAGAACATTCAGGACAGTACACCACTGATCAGAAGTTGTCACTGGGTGTAACGGTCGCGTACACACACGCACAGGGGGGAGGGAAGTCACCACTGCGCTCCACCCTTACCCCTGGCCCTGCCTACTTGCTCGCGAGTCCTAATGACAGGGGACAACTGGACGGCAATCCCTAGCTTGAACTAAGTGCAGGGATGACAGACAGACAAACAACAGAACGTGAACGAACCGATGGATTCAGGTGGTACCTCAGTAGGTTGAAAAGCATGGAAGCTCCGAGATAATGCGTCCGCCTTCACATTTTTACTTCCCGGCCTGAACGTAATGGAAAAATCAAAACGAGTAAAAAACAGAGCCCATCTGGCTTGACGGGGATTCAACTTCTTAGCAGACTCGAGAAACATAAGGTTTTTATGGTCAGTGACCACATTTACACAATGCCTTACCCCCTCCAGAAAATGCCTCCACTCCTCAAATGCCCATTTAATGGCTAGCAGCTCCCTATTCCCTATGTCGTAGTTTCTCTCCTTGGGAGAGAATTTCCTGGAGAAGAAGGCACATGGTCTCAGGTTAGTGAGGCTAGCAGGACCTTGTGAAAGGACTGCTCCTGCGCCGTCCTCGGACGCATCCACCTCCACAATAAAAGGTCTCTCCTGATCAGGCTGGATCAGAATGGGAGTGCTACTGAATGCCTTTTTTAATTTTTCAAATGAAGAAATGGCCTCGATCGACTAATTCTCCAAATCCGCCCCTTTCTTAGTAAGGTCGGTCAACGGTTGTTCTAAGCTGAATGTACCTGCACTCGTCAGATCGCGAAAGATAAGAAGCTTAAGGATTGGCAAGTACCAGCTTGGGAGACTGGTTGGGAATCCCTTGTTCCGTTGACTCTCGGGGGGGCCAGGGGACACGGGGCGCAAACGGAAGTAAAGTTTGCAACTCTCCTTAAAGGAGAGAAACTTCCTCCGGTCTCCAGAAAAGGGTTCTGGGAGCTTATTCTGGGGCTCAAAATGCGGCGTGGAGGCCTTAGGAGTGGAAGAACCTTGCCCTAACTCAACAGAACTGAGTTTTTCCCCTAACTCCTGCACCATCTGCGTCAGATTAGAGACATGGTCAGTCAGGGTCATCAGAGGATTCATAATACAGTGGTTATTGGGCCTGTTAATCTGTAACGGTCGCGTACACACACACGCACAGGGGGGAGGGAAGTGACCACTGCGCTCCACCCTTACCCCTGGCCCTGCCTACTTGCCTCGCGAGTCCTAATGACAGGGGACAACTGGACGGCAATCCCTAGCTTGAACTAAGTGCAGGGATGACAGACAGACAAACAACAGAACGTGAACGGACCGAGTCAATACCAGGAAAGCTACAAAGTACAAATGGAACAAGCAGAGAATAGTCAGGAGAAGCCGGGGTCATAAATACCAGGAGAGTCGTGAAGTACCAAAGGAGTAAGCAGAGGATCGTCAGGAGGAGGCCGGGGTCAGAATACCAGGAGAGCAGCAAAGTACACAAGGAGCAGGCAGAGGATCGTCAGGAAACAGCAGGAGGTAAGTACACCAGGAAATACAACATCACAGGTGGAACCTAAATTAACAGGCAACCTGTGGCCAGCAGGCTGCCTGTATTTATAGTGGGGAGTCAGGGTCATGTGACGTGGCCAGCGTCACATGACCGACAGACCAACCAGTCGAGCACCGAGTGATCAGCTCGGCGCTCAAGGCAGACTTAGGAGTAGGGAACCTCCCAGCTAGCAAAGCCGCCCTGGGAACGAGGTCAAGCACAGATCCTCGCTCCCGAAGCTAAGCAGCAGGTCTGCGGCTAATGGGAGACCGAGTGCACCTTCTGAACCCCGTTACACTGGGAAAATACACAAAAAATACATCTGGTGACTCATGGACAATGTCTTCTCTAAGATGTTCTGTTTCTCCATCCTTTTCATTCGGGCCAGACCACCATGAATGTTTCTTCCAGGCATGACTCGTCTCCGCACAATTTGCTGTCCTGTTTCCCCAATGTAGTACTGCAGATATAATGGTGATATAGCTATTGTCACCCCAAAAATAGAATTGACATATATTAGGTGGCACACACAGCGTGGTTCATTTTTCTGGTTAATATTAAACCTACAAACCTAGTCATCAATAAGTGTACTTCAGATGTGTAAAATATTTAGAAGTGTACAGTAACTCCTGCAAAGAAATGGAACACACATATGTATAACATTTACAACACTTTTGTGCCAAGAAAAAGTCACAAACTGCACGTTTGCAACTTTTTAAATGTCTCTTTCTCTTCACTTTACCGAAAAAGTTTTGTGGCAAGGGCGGCCCCACCACATTTGTCATCTTTTACACCATTTTTTCTGGTGTAAAAAGAACACTGAAATTTTTGCCAGCCGGTATATGCGCACAGACTGCTGGATGCTGCACCTAATTTATGACAAGGGGTACAACTCGTCATAAATTAGGCACAGCATCCAGCAGCGCACTTGGTTATCATAGACTGGCATATGGTGCCAGGCTATTATATTTCTGGCCTACAGTCTTTATTAAATATAAAAAAATACTCAAACCAATAAAAGAACAGGTGAGAAACTCACAAGAAAGTGATTGACAAGTCGTCAAAGCCAAATGAAAATTGACTAGACAGAGAATGAAGAAAGCAATCAAAACTAAAAGTGACTTCGAAAATATATAACAAGTCTAACATGTAGTACACATAGTGTGCGGATACCATCCAGCAAGAAGGCCGCTTTAGTGTTTTTCTAATAGGGGAAAACATCAACAGAGGATTTAGCAGTTTGTAGAGTCTTCTGAAGGTCTTTTGCTGTTACTCTTCGGTTCTTTCTCTCCTTCAGGATTTAATATTGTGCTCTTCATGTAATTCTTACAGGGTGCACACTCTTAGGACAGTAGCAACAGTCCTGAATTTTCTCAATCAGTACATATCTTGTCTAATGGTGGATTGATGTACCGTACACTCAAGCTATGCTTTTGTAGCCTTTTCCAGGTTGATGTGTCTCTATAACGTGTTATGAGGCCTTGTGAAAGATGTTTGCATTAAAGGGAACCTGTCACCAGGATTTTGTGTATAAGGCTGAGGACATGGGCTGCTAGATGGCCGCTAGCACATCCGCAATACACAGTCCCCATAGCTCTGTGTGCTTTTATTGTGTAAAAAAAAACGATTTGATACATATGCAAATTAACCTGAGATGAGTCCTGTCCCTGACTCATCTCACATACAGGACTCATCTCAGGTTAATTTGCATATGTATCAAATCGTTTTTTTTTTTACACAATAAAAGCACACAGAGCTATGGGGACTGGGTATTGCGGATGTGCTAGCGGCCATCTAGCAACCCATGTCCTCAGCTCTATACACAAAATCCCGGTGACAGGTTCCCTTTAAGGTATGGTTTCCCAATGAGCGCTGTACATGTACCCCAGATTATGAAGAGAGTTCCTGACACATACTGTAACAATACGGCACACTGATCGGGCAAGCACAGGAGCCCGATCAGCGGCAGGGGCAAAGCTTTTACTGACAACCAGGTCCCTGCTGTAACCACAGGCATTTGCAAAAACTCTGATGCTGGCGGATAAACCCCTTAGATGCCACAATCAATGCTGACTGCCACATCAAAGAGATTTATAGTAGAAGGGGGCTCCCCCTATGCATCCTTCTTACAAGGGCCTCGGGGCCTTTAGTGTTTCATAGGCAAATGTAATACTGACAGTTACAATGTTATACTAACAGCCACGAGGCATTACAATACACTATATATTGGAATGTATTGTAGAAGGGTTCCGATCCTCAAAGGCTGAAATCCTCTACTGGGACAAAAAAAAAGGGTTTTATAAAAGTTAAAAAAAATGAAAATCATAAAAAAAAAATGCCCCTTTCCCCTCATCAAGCCATTCATAGTTAATGAAAAATATTATTAGACATACTGCACATTACTGCATCTGTAACGACCGGCTCATAAAAAATAAAAAACACATGATCTAACCTAACGGCACCTAAACAGCCATTTTTTTGGTCACCTCGCCAACTAAAAATCATAAATCAAGCGATCAAAAAGTTGAATCTACCCCAAAATAGTATCAATGAAAACGACCTCACCCAGCAAAAAACAAGCCTTTATGCAAGACCATCATCAGAAAATAAAATATGGCTTTCAGAAGATAGTGATGCACAAATATGATTTTTTCTTTCAAAAATCCTTGTGTAAAAGTGGTAAAAATAGTATAAAATAAAAAACTAGTGTTGATCGAGCACCGTAGTGCTCGGGGGCTCGGGCCGAACACATCGGGATAATAGTATAATGTAAGTCAATGGGAGAACCTGAGCATTTAACCAGGTACCCCCTGCTCTGAAGAGGGGAGGATGCTTGGTTCATAGGAAAAGGTCAGAAATTGATGGAAACACCACCGAAATGGTTCTGTAACAGCATGGGGAGGATGTCTGGATGCATCTTGGACTCGCAGGTCGCTACTGGGAACGATGTTTTCTGAATAGCATGCCACTTTTACAGACTGACAATAATACGCACCAAACCGAAGAAAAAAAATCGATTTTAGAGGAAAAATTGATAGGAAACATTCTTTCCTGTATATTTACTTGTATATAAAGTGCAAGTGCTGCCAAAAATCACAAGGAAGAGGGACTCCGATGCAACCTGTATATCCAGGGCCCCATAGAAATATTTTTTTATGGGCCCACCCCTTACCGGATCTCCCACCCCCACATACCTCTCGGACCTTGCCGCTATGACTGCAGCTCCTCATGCACTTGCGACGGTTACGCGTAGGACTGAGCACAGGCGGTTGGTCACTGGCAACGCATTTGTGCCAGTGTAGGAAATGTATGAATCGAAATGTCTGTGTATTAAAGAAGATTGTTAAATTGTACAGGGGTCTGTAACACAAGAAGGTGAAAGTACATATCGTGGGGTGTGTATGTGTATTAGACAGAAGGTAGGGATATGTATCTTGTGTAGTCTGAGTATTAGGGAGAGTAAGGGGTATATATTTAGTGCTGATACACGTGTGGGTGAAGAGCCGCTCTGACATAATTCGTCTCTTTCATATTATAAGCTCCCCTTATATATAATTTACTTACAGTTCTGAAGACTCAGGGGTGCTGACAGGCTTGGCCTCAGGTGTGCTGGCTGGCTTCGCCTAAGGAATGCTGACAGGCTTGGCCGGGCAGAAGGAGTGTGGGAGACTGTGAGGCCTTTTTTCAGACCCCCAATGTTTATCAGACCTCAGCTAACAGCCCCAATAAGATCCCCAATGTTAATAAGATCCCAATAAGACCTCAGATCACACCTAAGCTCAGGCCCCAATATGAATGACCCCCAATCAGACCTCAGATAAGAGCCCCATGCCTCATAGCAGCCCTCAGTAGCCTCATAGCAGCCCCCAGAAGCCTCTCCATCAGCCCCCAGTGCCTCTCCATCAACCCCCAGTGCCTCTTACCAGCCCCAGTGCCTCTCCATCAGCCCCCAGTGCCTCTCATCAGCCCCCAGTGCCTCTCCATCAGTCCCCAGTGCCTCTCACCAGCCCCCAGGGCCTCACACCAGCCCCCAGTAGCCTCTCAATCATCCCCCAGTGCCTTTCACCAGCCCCCAGTGCCTCTCCATCTGCCCCCAGTGCCTCTCCATCTGCCCCCAGTGCCTCTCATCAGCCCCCAGTACCCTCTCCATCAGCCCCCAGTGCCTCTCACCAGCCCCCAGTACCATCTCCATCAGCCCCCTCCCCAGTATTAAAATCATTGGTGGGCAGTGCACCCTCCCCCACCCCCTCGGTATTAAAATCATTGAGGGCAGTGCACCCTCCCCCCGGTATTAAAATCATTGATGGGCAGTATGCCCCCCCATATTAAAATCATTGGTGGGAAGTGTGCCCCCCCCCCCCGTATTAAAATCATTGGTGGGCAGTGTGCCCTCACCCCTCCCCTGTATTAAAATCATTGGTGGGCAGTGCATCCTCCCCCGGTATTAAAATCATTGGTGGGCAGTGTGACCCCCCCCCCGTATTAAAATCATTGGTGGGCAGTGTGCCCCCCCCCCGGTATTAAATCATTGGTGGGCAGTGTGCCCTCCCCCCCTCCACTGTATTAAAATCATTGGTGGGCAGTGCGGACCCCCCATCCCCATCATTGGTGGCAGCGGCAGTTCCGATCGGAGTCCCAGTAGTGTAATGCTGGGGCTCCCATCGTTACCATGGCAGCCAGGAAGCTACTGAAGGCCTGGCTGCCATGGTCAGCTACTCTGCAGCATACTTACATGCGCTGTGGCCGCCTGGCGCTCCTTCTTCTTGTAACTCGTCACAGGTCTGTGCGGCGCATTGCTTTTGCTTATAGCAATGCGCCGCACAGACCTGTGATGAGTTCCAAGAAGGAGGAGTGCCCGGCAGCCACAGCGCATGTAAGTATGCTGCAGAGTAACTGTCCATGGCAGCCAGGACGCTACTGAAGTCCTGGCTGCCATGGTAACTGATCAGAGCCCCAGCATTACACTGCTGGGACTCCGATCGGAACTGCCGCTGCCACCAATGAGGGGGGCCCTATCGCACCGCCACTTGAATCATTTTTTTTTTATCCTCAGCCTGCAGCCCGGGCCCCCAGTGGTGTAGGGCCCCATAGCCATTGCTATGGCTGCTATGGCGATCTCTACGCCACTGTGTATATCACATAAAGGAGGGCCTCATTCATATTGTGGTACAATTGTTCAGGTAGTGGGACTCCTACACTTATAAAGCCTATGCACTAAGTGAAAGGGCTGCCAAAAATTACAAGGAACCGGCACTCCAATACACCCTTTATTACACATAAAGGAGGGCATCATACACACCCTTGAAAAATTATGATTCATGGCCTGCTGGTGACCCTCAAAAACTTTGGATCAAGGGCCTGCTGATCTGACCATATAAAACATTATAGGTGAACGCCTGCTGCCGCTTTGGTGACTCTAGATATCCTGGGGCCGATCCCACATCCTCGTGACGGCGACGATCCATTCGGATGTCTGGCCTATCAACTTTCAATGTTATTGTCAGCGCAAACAATTGCAACTACGGGTAACGGGGAATCAGTGTTTGCTTCAGGAGAGGGAGCCTGAGAAACGGCTACGGCTACCACATTTAAGCAAGGCAGCATGCGCACAAATTACCTATTAGGTATAATTAGGTGAGGGCCTGCAGGTGAACTGACCCAGTAAAAGATTTTAGGTGCGGGCCTGCAGGTGAGATAATCCTGTAAAAGATTTTAGGTGCGGGGCTGCTGGTGAGCTGATCCTGTATAAAATTATATGCGAGGGCCTGCTGGTGAGCTGACCCTGTAAAACATTATATGCTAGGGCCTGCAGCTGAGCTGACTCTGTAAAACATTATTTTTGGAGGGCATATATGCGAAGGCATTATATGTGACAAATAAGCATGTTGATATGATGGAAGAGGAGAAGGAGGATGTGAAAAGGAAGATTCAACCATATACCCTTGTTTGTGGTGGAAGGGGTGCATGGGAATACAGTGTATTCAGTACATTATAAACAACACATTTAACCCCTTCAGGACCCTGTCATTTTTTACCTTAAAGGATAACTGTGATATTTTATTTTTGCTAAAGTGTAGGGCAAGAGATAGGTAACAATTTTGCAATAGACTTTATTTAGCCAAAACGATTATTTTTGGTAGAAAACTGGGGCTGAAATGGCTCTTAGCAGCAATCTTCAAAAGAGCGTTGCTAAGGGCCATCCGTCCATTAGAAAAGACGGGCTGTGCAGACGCTGTGCTTCTGACTCGTGTTTTCCTGGGAGACAGAAGGCTGGGCACAGGAGTCTTAGGAGTTAAAATTACATTTATATTACTCCTTTCTATGCAATCTAATGCTCCGTAACATTCACTGACCTGCGATCCCTGTGATAATAATTCATGTAGCAGCCGCCGGAAGTAGAACCACTGTGCACAGTGAGCCGGCTGCTACATGAATTATTATCACAGGGATCGCAGGTCAGTGAATGTTACGGAGCATTAGATTGCATAGAAAGGGGGAATATAAATGTAATTTTATCTCCTAAGACTCCTGTGCCTAGCCTTCTGTCTCGCAGGGAAGCATGAGTCAGAAGCACTGTGGGTCCTCTACGAGTTAAAGTGCCTTTATATTCAGCTGCTTTCCTCTGGTGGAGTTGAGAAGTCATGGTCAATCCAAGCCTTTTTCATTTTTATGAGTCAACCTGTCAGCATCTGTTATCTGTTATAATGCCACCTGCAGGACTAAATACCCGCTCAGACAAAACGCTGGCGGCATGGCAGGCCAACACCTCCAAGGCGTAGAGCGCCAGTTCGTGCTACGTGTCCAGCTTGGACACCCAGTAGTTGTAAGCACTGAGGGATCATTGAGGGCGCTGACACGGTCTGCTATGTACTCCTTCATCATCTTCCAAATTTTTTCTCTCCTTTTGACAGTAGGCCACGCATCAGGGTGAGGGTGCTGGCAGGATGTCATGAAACTGTCCCAGGCTTTGGAGAGTGTTGCCCTGCCTCTGTTGGAACTGCTGTGTGTTCCCCTTGTCTCCCCTCTTCGGATCATGCTGTTGGTGGTGAGGTTGCTATTGTTCACGCCCGGGTCATTTTCGTATGGCACAGGTTGCAAACTACTATTCTTTTGTCGTTTGCACTTTCTTCAAAAAAGTGCCAGACTGCGAAACATCTACCCCTTGGCCAGAGATATTTCCGCAAGGGAGTGCCCCGTGGAACAGTTGTGGGCCTGTTTGGTGTGGCCCGCCTTCTCCCTTTTGCCACCCTACTGCCTCTTCCAGCCTGTTGCGGTGCTGCAGATCCCTCCCCATCTGTACTGGTCTCCTCGCTCGGCTTGCTACCTTCCCAGGTGGGTCAGTGACCTCATCGTCCACCACCTCCTCTTCCACTTCCTCACTCTGATCATCCTCCTGATTTGTTGACCTAATCATAACCTCAGTGATTGCCAACTGTTTCTCATCCTCTTCATCAACCTCTTGAGACAGTATTTGCGGTTGACTCATTGGCAACTGTGTATCATCATCATCCACCTCATTAAACTCTAATTGCCGTTCACCACGTCATGTTCTTGTGACTGTGGATGCTCAAGAGTTTAGGAATCAGGGCACAATATCTCATGTCCCTCTTCCACTGGCTTGGCGAGAGGGCCAAATCAAGTAATGGCGCTGAAAAGAGCTCCTCGGAATATCAGAGTGTGGGATCACTTGTTTGGCCAGACTGTAAATGGTGGGAGGAAGAAGGATCAGGGTGAGGATTGTGTGGACCAGACTCCTGGCTACTGAGACTGGACTTGGTGAAGGACAGGGTGGTGCTTAACCGACTGGAAGCATTATCTGCTGCAATCCAAACGACCACCTGCTTGCACTGGGCTGACTTAAAGAGTGGTGTCCTGTGCCACCCTGCAAACTGGGACATGAAGCTAGGTCTCTTGGATGATTGTTTTTCTTGTGTTCTGGCAGCAGGCACTGTTTCTCCACGCCCAGGGCCACGGCTCTGCATGCACCATCAGCATCACGGCCACTTCACAGTCCCGTACTGCTCGCCTTCTTTATTTTAAATGTGATATATTCTTGAAAGTATGTCACATGTACAGTAGCGTAGGATTTGGAAGTGTATGTGCAAAGCAAAAAAACGTTATGCAGGACAGGCACCACAGGTAATGTCACAGTTCGCTGTGTCTACAGAAAAACTGCACTGGATGTCACTGATATTTTAGTAATGCGCACACTTTAAACAGGAGATGTGACGCGGATAATTGAACTGTCCACAGCGGCCTATTACACAGTATTTAGCGCAGGATGCACTAAAAATAGTTCTTAACCTCTTCAGGACACAGGGCGTACAGGTACGCCCTTATGTCCTGGTACTTAAGGACACAGGTCGTACCCTGTACGCCCTGTGTATTTCTGATCGGAAGCCGGTGCCTGCTCAAATCAGACCTGCGGTTTGCGGCTTTTACCTATTGCGGCGGCCGGCGGTGCCATCGGGTCCCCATGCGGCTGTAGGGGGGACCCGATGGCATGGAAGGCAGCGCGATGTCTAAGGAAGGCATCGCGCTGCCTTCCTGTGACGTGCCTGTGAGATCCAGCCCCCTGGATCTCACAGGCCGGAAGCTGTATGAGTAATACACACAGTATTACTCATACAGCCAATGCATTCCAATACAGAAGTTTCGGAATGCATTGTAAAGGATTAGACCCCCCCAAAAGTTCAAGTCCCAAAGTGGGACAAAAAATTAAGTAAAAAAAAGGTGAAAAAATAAAGTCCCCCCCAAAAAAATTAAAAGTTTCAAGTAAAAATAAACAAAAACGTAATTTTCTCCAAATAAAGTAAAAAAAAATTGGTAAAACGTAGGGGGATAAAAAAAATATACATATTAGGTATCACCGCGTCCGTATCGACCGGTTCTATAAACATATCACATGACCTAATCCCTCAGATGAACACCGTAAAAAAAAAAAAACTGTGCTAAATAAAAAAAATTGTCACCTTACATCACAAAAAGTGTAATAGCAAGCGATCAAAAAATCTCACGCACCCCAAAATAGTGCCAATAAAACCGTCATCTCATCCCGCAAAAATCATACCCTACCCAAGGTAATCGCCCAAAAACTGAAAACATTATGGCTCTCAGACTATGGAAACACTAAAACATGATTTTTTTTGCTTCAAAAATGAAATCATTGTGTAAAACTTACATAAATAAAAAAAAGTATACATATTAGGTATCGCCGTGTCCGTGACAACCTGGTCTATAAAAATACCACATGATCTAACCTGACAGATGAATGTTGTAAATAACAAAAAATAAAAACGGTGCCAAAACAGCTATTTCTTGTTATCTTGCCTCACAAAAAGTGTAATATAGAGAACCAAAAATCATATGTACCCTAAACTAGTACCAACAAAACTTCCACCCTATCCTGTAGTTCCTAAAATTTGCCAATAACTCTTGTGGAACACCTAAAGGGTTAACAACGTTTGTAAAATCAGTTTTGAATACCTTGAGGGGTGTAGTTTCTTAGATTGGGTCACTTTTATGGATTTTCTACTCTAGGGGTGCATCAGGGGGGCTTCACATGGTGTAAAAAAAAAAATAGTCCAGCAAAATCTGCCTTCCAAAAACCATATGGCATTCCTTTCCTTCTGCGCCCTACCGTGTGCCCGTACAGTAGCTTACAACCACATATAAGGTGTTTCTGTAAACTACAGAATCCGGGCAATAAATATTGAGTTTTCTTTGGCTGTTAACGCTTGCTTTGTAAAAGTAAAAAAAATATAAAAAATGGAAAATCTGCCCAAAAAGTTAAATTTTGAAATTGTATCTCTATTTTCCATTAATTCTTGTGGAACACCTAAAAAGTTAACAAAGTTTGTAAAATCAGTTTTGAATACCTTGAGGGGTGTAGTTTCTTATATGGGGTCACTTTTATGGAGTTTCTACTCTAGGGGTGCATCAGGGGGGCTTCAAATGGGACATGGTGTAACAAAAAAACTGTCCAGCAAAACCTGCCTTCCAAAAACTGTATGGCATTCCTTTTCTTCTGCGCCCTGCCGTGTGCCCGTACAGAGGTTTACAACCACATATGGGGTGTTTCTGTAAACTACAGAATCAGAGCCATAAATATTGAGTTTGTTTTGGCTGTTAACCCTTGCTTTGTAACTGAAAAAAAATATTAAAATGGGAAATCTGCCAAAAAAGTGAAATTTTGAAATTGTATCTCTATTTTTCATTAAATCTTGTGGAACACCTAAAGGGTTAACAAAGTTTGTAAAAATCAGTTTTGAATACCTTGATGGGTGTAGTTTCTAGAATGGGGTCATTTTTGGGTGGTTTCTATTATGTAAGCCTCGCAAAGTGACTTCAGACCTGAACTGATCCCTAAAAATTGGGTTTTTGAAAATTTCTGAAAAATTTCAAGATTTGCTTCTAAAATTCTAAGCTTTGTAACATCCCCCAAAAATAAAATATCATTCCCAAAATGATCCACACATGAAGTAGACATATGGGGAATGTAAAGTAATAACTATTTTTGGAGGTATTACTATGTATTATAGAAGTAGAGAAATTGAAACTTGGAAATTTGCAATTTTTTACAGATTTTTGCTACATTTTGCATTTTTTTATAAATAAAAATGAATTTCTTTACTTAATTTTAACAGTGTCATGAAGTACAATATGTGACGATAAAACAATCTCAGAATGGCCTGGATAAGTCAAAGCGTTTTAAAGTTATCACCACTTAAAGTGACACTGGTCAGATTTGCAAAAAATGGCCTGGTCCTTAAGGTGAGATAAGGTTGTGTCCTAAAGGGGTTAAAAGGACTTTTGGGTCTCTGAAAAGTTTTTTGTATAAAAATCTTCCCATTACACTCCCTACACTCTCTGTCCCTTCCAATGCACAGCTCTCCCTAACACTGAGCAATTTGGTGCAGGTTGCACTACAAACATATATTGCTGCTGTCACACACAATAGTCCTTACAAGGACTTTTGGGTCTCTGAAACGTTTTTATACACTTATAATATTCGATTACACTCCCTGCTCTCTCTGTCCCTTCGTATCCTCAGCTCTCGCTGACTTAGAATGAGCCGAACATGCGTCATCGGGTGCTATATAGCACCCGATTACATGTTTCAGCCAGCCAATCACTGTAATGCCAGTAGCCAACATGGTTACTGGCATTACAGTGAGGGCAGTACTTAACTGCACGTTTATTGGCTGCTTAGCAGCAGCAAAACGTGCGGGCAGGAGACTCAAGCATTGCGCTCTAGCACATGCAGTATTCGGCCGAGTACCGCCATGTGCTGAGCATAGCGATGCTTGAGCCGAACTGGTATTCGGCCGAGCGTGCTCACTCAACACTATAAAAAACTCTATATATAATTTGTATGGCAGTGGCAGAGTTTTTGCAAAAAAAAAAAAAAAAGCCCTCATACAGCTCCGTCTAGAGAAAGATAAAAAAAAAACGTATGGTTCATCCAGGCAGCCCCCCTGAGGTTAGCATCAGAGAAGTTCATACTTCCATGCTCTCCCTTGCCCTGAGCAGGATCGCGCAGGGCAAGGGCTCTTTTGTTTACCATAACACACTGCCGGTCGGTGGCTTCCGCCCGGCAGTGTGTTCGGTGACGTCACTGGCTATGATGGGTGGGCTTTATCTCTGCCACAGCCATTTTACAGGTTAGGGCAGTGCTAAAGCCCGCCCATTAGTGCCGGTGACGTCACCAGGCTCACTGCTGGGCGGAAGAAGAGGCTTCGCTCGGCAGAAAGGGGACCTGGTACGTTACTGACTGTAAGAAAAACAGCACTTCCGGCTGGGATTTTCTCAATGGCAAAAGTGGCATAAGAATTGTCTGGTAAAGGTAGGAGAGGCATGAGTGTAAAATTTAGGGCACTGTTGTCCACACACACTAATCTTCCCAATCCCGGACAACCCATTTAAGAGGAAGGCAGCTGTAAAGCTAATCAACGGGGCAGATGCCCACGTGTACTGAAATTTTGCTGGGGAAAAGGAAGATAACGGAGGATGTAGACAATCTACTGAGTGTGTTAAAACTTTAGTGGTCGTAACTGTCCATCAAAAAAGAAAGAAAGAAAAGTAAAGGACAAACCGCCAACCTCAAATGTGTACCCAGGCATTAGGTTATGTTACTCTAATGGGTGGAGTTTCTCCTATAACCACATTCATTTAGGAGTCACCACATGGTGGATTACAGATTGTTAATTGTGCGCAATTATATAAACCATAAAGCATAAAACGTATAATAAATCTATAGAGAAAAACTATAGATAAAAGATATATAAAAAAACTGCGTACTGAAAACATGTTAAGATATCAGAGTATTTACTCACTTCACTGGGGGGTAGTCTGTGGGATAAACTCAAGACACCCAACAAACCAATCCCCCCTAGACAGAATCGCCTGTAGAGTCGCAAATATTGATGGCAGCCAGTCACACAGAGGCTTCTTAGCAATATCTTTATTCCAGATTCTGCTCAACGCGTTTCGGAGTGATCCCCTTATTTAATATCAGCTGTTGATAGGCTGGTGTTTGCAGGAATATCCCAGTCATAAAGAGAAAAAGCACAGGCTCCACAGTGATTATTGATCGTCAGCTGTGACACATTGTATGCTGCCCAGGAGCCTACAAATATTAAAGGGTAAAGGCACGCCTTTTTTCATTTTATATCTTTTATCTATAGTTTTTTCTCTATAGATTTATTATACGTTTTATGCTTTTATGTTTTCCGGTTAATATAATTGCGCACAATTAACAATCTGTAATCCACCATGTGGTGACTCCTAATTGAATGTGGTTATAGGAGAAACTCTACCCATTTGAGTAACATAACCTAACTCCTGGGTACACATTTGAGGTTGGCGCGTTGTCCTTTACTTTTCTTTCTTTCGTTTATGGGGGACATTCACAACCACTAGAGTTTTAACACACTCAGTAGGTTGTCTACAATTGGGCATATTGGGCACTGAGATGTGATATTTGTGGAAAACTTTTCAGTTTGCACAGTCCCCTGCTCATAGTTTTCTGCAAAACAACTGGGTTGTCAAAATGCTCACTCCACCTCTTTAAAAATAACTTGAGGGACATAGTTTCCAAAATGGGGTCAATTATAGGAGGTTTTCACTGTATTGATATCTCAGAGTCTCAGCAAATGTGATGTACTGTAGCGCCCGAAAACCATTCTGGCAAAATCTGTGGTACAATAGTCAGATGGTGCTCATTTCCTTCTGAGCTCTGCCATGTGCCCATACAGTAGCTTACGTCCAAATTTATGTCATTTCCATACCCAGTAGAACCCGCTTATCAATTCAAGTAGTATGGTGTGAGTCTTTGGAATTGAAATGCTATATCTGTGGAAAAATTGTGATTTTTTTTTACTTTGCACAGTCCGCTGCGCATTGATTTCTGCAAAATATCTGTGGCATCAAAATGCTCACTTCACTCAATAAATACCTTGAGGGGTGTGGGTTTCCAAAATGGGGGTCACTTCTCAGGGGTCCATTTATTATTTCACCCCAGAGCATCTTCAGTTGTTGGCACAAGATGTGTAAATCACCACATAAGGCCTCAACTGTGCATGGTGCTCTTTTACTCCTGACCTCTATGGTATGTCCAGGCAAATGATTAGGGACACAATTAAGGAGTTTTGAAAACCAGGAAGCATAACATAATAATAGGATGACTTGCTTTTTACACTGCCATACTGAAATGGTATATCTGTGGAAAAATAGCTCAGGATAGGTCTTCAGTATAAAAACCTCAGAAACCCCTTTAGTAGCAGGGTGATTGGTGAGTATCCAAACATAATTGGCATGGCTTCTTATGCAATTCATTAAAAATAAACAATATAATTAGTTAATTTCATATTTTGGTTGATTTGTCTGAAACGTTAGATAGGATTACATTAGGCCTGTGTATACCTTTTATACAGTTTGCATAGTTTATAAAAGAAATGATAAAAGAGGCTATAAAAGCAAACAATAGTGCTGCCTACAAGCCCCCCGAGCCAGTGATAGCGCAATAGGGTATTACTTGATATACTGCTAATACACACAGACCTGTAGCTCTTTAATGTTAATAAACAGTGCTATGCAGGGAGGTGATATGCAGTATGTGCTAGTTATGGAATACAGATAAGAACCTCATTCCTAAAGTGTGTTGTAATATAATTTATACATAGTAACATACCCAAGAAGCTTGAAAAAGACAAAGATTTCTTCAGTCTAATCATTTTGATTTCAGTTTTGCCACTGTAAGATTTTCACATTATGGATTTATCTACTATACAAGCTAGAACCTTAAAGGGGTTTTCCCATCTCAGACATTAATGGCATATTGCCAGGATATGCCATCAATGTCAGGAGCAGGTTCCACCTCGGGGACCTGCTCCTATCTCCAGAATGGGGCCCTGAAGTGTAGAAGAGTGCACTAGTCATGCGCATTGAGCTCTCCATTCATTGCTAAGGGAGTTCCAAAAATAGCTGAGTGCTCATGTATTTTCAGAAGTGCCATAGCAGTGAAAGGAGAGTGCATCGTGCATGCATAGCCACCTCTCCACTTACCTCTATGGGAAATAGCCAAGCCAGCTTTTGACTATTTTCGCAACTAACATAGAGGAAAACGGGGGGTGCTCTCCCAACACTTGGGGAGGGTGGGCCTGTTGTGGAAATAAGAATAGGTTACAAAGGTGGGAGTCCCACCTATCTGACATTGATGGCATATCCTATTGATTTAATGTCTGAGATAGAAAAACTCCTTTAAGGGTACATCCACATGGGATGGATATGTTGCTAATTTTCTGTTGCGAAAAAGCTGCATCGTATCTGTCCTTGTGGATGTACCCTAAAGGGATATTATAGTCACACCAATAAAGCATTTTTGTATAATGATGAGTCAAACAATTTTCCAGTATAATTTCTATATCACTTCCTGAGGGTTTTTAAGATCTGTCCAGATCATGTGATGGACACATGGGTGCTTAGCTTCTTAGAAGACAGCAGAATCAGATTGGCCATAGACCCTACAGGGAAATTTCCTGGTGTGCCGATGCACAGTCCTCTTAATGGCCGCAGGCCAGGTACATAATGATCTGATGCACACCGGCCACAGGTGCCTTCCTGAACTCAACTGCATTACCATCCTCATCATGGTGATACAGTTGAATACTGTGGTTGGGGTGGCAGCATTTTGTGCTGCCCTGTGGTATTTCAATTACTTCTGTTGTCCCTGCCCTATTGTTTTGGCTTGTCTTCTGTCAATTTGAACCCGTGTACAACATGGGGCCACTTTTAGGTTTTTTTCCAGAGCCACTTTAAGTTCCCAATCTGCCCCTGGAAGACAGTGCTGTAATTTTAATGTCCCAGAGTGCCATTACCACTCCTTTTGGCACCTTGCTCCACTTTCCTATGTGCTAATTTATACCTTGTAATGTACCTCATGGCATCTCATAATAATGTGCATATTTATTCCTGTAACTGCCTAATGTTCATGTAATTTACCTGGTCTACCAGCAGGTGGCAACAAGCATGGGCAGCGTTAGTAATTACCTGGAGAGGAACCTTCTGGTTCCTCCCAGCCCTCTCTAGAAGAGGGAGGAGTTTAGTTAGTGGAAAGTCAGTCTAGCCTTCCCCTCCAAAGGGAGAGATTGTGTGCAGAATGTCTAGTCCACCCTCCTAAGGGAGAGGTTGTTTTTTGGCTATAAGAGCACTGCTTGCTCTGCTAGGCCCAGAGGCCCAGCCTCTGAAGTCTTCATGGTTGCCTGTCCTGTCCTGTCCTGGGCTGGCATTGCCTCTATCCAAGCTGAGCCGAAGCTTGAGGTACTCTAAAGCCAGGAAGAAAGTTCCTAGGATATAAGTAAAAGACAGACTACAGCTAACCTAAGTTCCAGCAGAAGAGGAAAGCTCCTATTTTATTCAGCCTAGCATAGCAGAGCCGAGAGAGTTTCCACATAGCAGAGCTGAGATTGTTGCAGAAGTGTTTGCCTGCCAAAGTAAAGCTAATACCTGCTGGTGACCAAGAAACCGTTTGGAAACTGTTTGGATTACTGTTTATGCCAAGTAAAAGCAATTGTTCAACGTTACTACAAGTCTGGACTCCATTTATTCCACCTTCTACACCATCCAAGTTCAACTACCCTTTTTGCACTGCTTTGGACTACACCCCATCTGGGATCCAGCGATATTCAGGTAGGAGCACCGTGACATGTGCATACAACACCTACAGAGACACTACACCAATCTGGCAATCCTACCTTGCGTAGCAGCAATACCATCTACAAAGGGGACTCCATGTTCCCGTTGCTTAACTGCAACTGCCGTCACGTTTACTTGCTTTAATAGAGGGACATATTTAATAGAAACCTCTGGAGGGGCAAGGGATCCCCCAGACACTGGCAACAGACCGCTGCATAATAACTGTACTATAGCCATGCTTTGTGGGTCCATCATATGCCCAGGACAGACTTCTATCCACCTGAAATAAACAATGAAGGTTACTCCTGGTGGACAGCAAGTAGAGATATTGGTACCAAAAGTATACTAGAAATGTTATGACTTCTCTTGACACAATTAAAAGGGTTGTCCGCTTTGTTTATATTGATGACCTATCCTCAAGGTATTTGAAGAACATCAGTGTACTGTCTTGGCTGGACACCCTGGGAGTAGATCCACTGTTGATCTTATCTCGCACAGATTTTGGTGGCCGGGGCTGTGTAAGTGTGTTGAGGACTATGTGCCAGCCTGTTGTACCTGTGCTCGTGCTAAGGTGACACATATTTGGCCTTCTGTATCTATTCTTCCGTTACCCATCCCGTCCAGACCTTGGACGCATTTGTCCTTAGACTTTATCACGGATTTACCGAATTCTTCGTGAAAAACGTGATCCTGTTGGTAGTTGATCAGTTTAGCAAAATGGTGCATTTTATAGCATTGACAACTCTACCTAATGCCAAGACTCTTGCACAGGTGTTTGTCGATAACATTGTGAAACTACATGGCATTTCCTCTGATGTGGTGTCTGATCGGGGGACTCAGTTTGTTTCCAAATTCTGGAAAGCGTTCTGTACTTGACTGGGGGTACAATTGTCCTTTTCATCGGCTTTTCATCCTCAGTCGAACGGACAGACGGAGCGCACCAATCAAAATCTGGAGACTTACTTGAGATGTTTAGTTTCGGAGAACCAGGAGAAGTGGTCTTCATTCTTGTCATTAGCAGAGTTTGCCATTAATAACCGTAGACAGGAGTCCACTGATAAGTCATTTTTGGGGGCATATGGATTCCATCCGCAGTTTGGCAAATTTTCTGGTTCTCAAACTTCCGGTATTCCTGAGGAGGAACGATTTTCCTCTTCTTTGTCTTCGATTTGGCGGAAAATTCAAAATAACCTGAAAAAGATGGGCAACAGGTATAAGCGTGTGGCTGACAGGAGACGTATGAATGGTCTGGACCTGAGAGTGGGTGATTCTGTGTGGCTGTCCACAAGAAACATTAAGCTTAAAGTACCTTCTTGGAAGTTGGGCCCAAGATTTATTGGTCCATATAAGATTACTGCCATTGTTAACCCTGTAGCCTTCCCTCTTGAACTTTCTCAGGCTTTGAAAATTCATAACATATTTCATAAGTCGTTGTTGAAGAAATGTGTTGAACCTGTTGAGCCGTCCTCCTTGCCTCCCGCTCCTGTCATGGTGGACGGTAATTTAGAATTACAAATCAGCCGGATTGTGGGTTCCTGAGTTCTCCGTAGATCCCTCCAGTATCTCGTCCACTGGAAGGGTTACGGACCAGAGGAGAGGATGTGGGTTTCAGCCGCCAATGTTAATACGAATCGTCTGGTGAAGGCCTTTCACATAGCCCATCCTGATAAGGTCGGTCACCCATAGAAGGGGGGGTACTATGACGGTCCCTCAGGTGACTGATGTCAGGGAATCAAGGAGATTGGCTGAGCATGGAGGACTATAACAGCCTCCTTGATTTATCTTAATCAGTGTTGATAGGGTAAATGCCCACTTCCATTTTCTCAGCTGTTGCTCAGTGGTCATCATTTCTACCCTTTATAGTCTGACCCCACCCTTCTGACTATGCAGTAGATAGCTTAATTTAGGTTTGGCGGAGCTGGTGTGAGTTTGTCTCTGGTGTTCCTGCTCGTCCGTCTCTACAGAAGTTAGGTGTCGCGTTTGTTTTTGTTTGTTATATTCCCTGTTGTTTGTATTTGGGCCTAAGACAGAGACTTCCATTCGTCCATCTGGGGAGGAATGGGTTGTCTTTGGTTCTAACCTTTACCGGGGCCTTATAGGGATATAACGGCCTAGGTATCCTGCATATGAATATTCCTACCTTCAGGGTCTATTCATATTGATAGATAGTTAGGGCCCGGATTAGGGTTGTCTAGGAGGTGACCTGTTTCTTCCCTAGTTTCCAGGCCCAGTTACTGTTCCCCTTCCCTCCTGTGTTCAGTGTAGAGTTACACCCCCCCCCCCCCCACACACACACACATACACTGATCATGACAGTATGATGTCAGCTAATGTCAAGTCACCGCTAGGTGGTACTGGTGCCCTGACACATAAAAGTAACAAGGTAGGAAGCAGAAAGTTAAGTTAAAGCTAATGCGCAAACCAAAGTGGTCCTCAGGTAGTGGAGATGAGTGGTAGTTCAGTCTATGGACTCTACTAGCATTTGGTGAATGGAGTAGCCTACATTGCCTATCCACGATCTACAGTTTAGAAGAAAGCTATATTTGGAGCCACATTCCTCCTTGGACAATGTGGATAATATTAATGGAAATGAATGTATGTAATTCAAGGAGTGCAAGGCATATATATATACCGGCCATGTGAATTATAGGGTATAGTATACTCTACACCTGGAGATAGTATGGGTCAGCCTAAAGTTAAAGGAACATTAGTGTGACCAGAGCACTGGAATGTAGTAAAGATCCTACCCAAACCTATTATAATGGGAGGCAGCACCATCCAGTATGGATTACAGCTATCCCTTCTATTGCAATACATTGGTATATCTACCTCCACACAAGTGATTTTAAGTAATGTCAACTTATGCCCAACTAACTTCTTCTCTATGTTATATATATTTTCACCTAAGGGTGCTGATTTCACGAACTTTAGGGACTCTGCCTTTGTTGCACCTAATACCCATAACCTTAAGGGCACCTCTGTCGCCACTGGGAAGGAGACTTTCCTCAACTGCACGCCAACCCAGGGAGCTACAAAACGGCAATAGAGACTGTGCAGCCATGCTCACACATATAAACTGCGGCTATGTTCGCTGCACAGGTCCTGTAACCTTTTGCCACTCCTCAGTCCCTGTGTCTCCTGGCTATTGCCATGTAAAGATCTTGTGCAACTGCTTCTGACCTTGAAGCTATGCTGGCAGGTGGGTTCTCGGTTGACCTGGTTTCGTCGGGAGGCTTCTTTCTCAACGCCTCCTGGTACGGGGTCCCAAGTTTGTCCTGGACAGGTATAAAGTTAATGGTACAGTTTCAGTTACCTAATTGTTGATGTCCATGCCTGCCGTATGCCAGTGCTGTCAGCTTGGCTCGGTTTCTTACAGATACCTTATAGACATTCCGGAGTTAGTTGTTTATCATATTATAACAATTAAGCTTTGGAATGAACTGCAATGGGGGTCTTCAGTAAATTTTTACTCAGGGCACTGGTTATATATATTTTATCTGGTATTAGAGCGAGTCGCTTTTATGCAATGCTACTTACCATATAGACTAGGCTCAGAGGTGAAGGGCATCTTTTATAATGGCCGATGTCTAATAAGACAATTTGTTCTTCCTCTAATTAAGTATTTAAAGGGTTTTGTCATCAGAAAAATGGGTATTAACCTGGCTGACATTAGCGATGAACATAACTATATAACTATATTAGTCCCATGTCACTATGTGCCGCCGTTATTTAGAAAAACAAACTTTTATAATATGCAAATGAGCCTCTAGGAGCAGAGGGGGCGTTGCACCTGCTCCTAGAGGCTCCGTTCGCCCACCTCTTTCCACGCCCTTCTACACTTGATTGACAGGGCCAGACCAGCATTGGTCTCCTCCTGCCGGCCCTGTCTGCTGGGGAAATCTTGCGCCTGCTCCGTCCCGTTCAGTATTCAGCGCAGGCGCAGTGAGGGAAGGACGCTGGCCGGCTGTCGGCTTCCTCGCTGCAATATATTCAGTGCAGGCGCAGTGAGGAAGCCGGCAGCCAGCAAGCGCCCTTCCCTCATTATGCCTGTCTATAAACAGAGTTAGGTCTGTTGATCAAGGATGCAGATAAAGTGACATTTCAGAGTTAGGTCTGGGTTCACAAATTCTGTCATCAAGATTTCGTTTTCTGGCAGAATCAAAAGGTTTCTGTCTCAGGTTTATTCCTGATTCTATTAAACTGTATTTTTATCTAATGAGAAATATCTTAGATATGTTGTCCATAGACTTGGTCCCCCCCCCCCCTAAATTATAATTTGGTACGTCTACTGTTGTGCTGTCATGAGGGATGAGCTGGAAAATAGGAATTACCGGTGGACTTACCAGTAATTCGGTTTCCAGAGATTCCCTCATGACAGCACCCGTACATTCCCTCCCTTACTAACTACTATGTAAATATTGCATATAAGATTTTCTTATGATTTTAATAAATTGGTTGTATCCATCCTGTTGTAGTAATCTGGAAAAACACTGGTGGGTGGAGGTGGGATGGGACCTTTTAACCTCTCCATTTCCTGTCCCAAGAAGGTCAAAGGGGAACAACCTCCTGTTGTGCTGTCATGAGGGGATCCTTTTTTTCATTTCAACTAAATGTCATATATCCTAAGATGTAGGAACGTAGAAACATGGAATATTGTCGGCAGAAAAAAAAACACATGTTTATTCACTTACTGTCAATTTCCAACCACATCTGATGGGAGTTTGCTCCAACTACTCTTTCAGTGTAGAAATATTTTCTGACATTGGTTCTGATCATTTTTCCAACTAGATTTAGATTGTGTCCCCCTGTTCGTGTGTTGAGCTTTTTTTCTTTTTTTTTTATTAAAAACACTTCCCTCCTGAACCTCATTTGTGCATTTACCATATTAAAGGTTTCAATAATGTCCACATTGCCCTTCTTTCCTCAAAACTATGCACTTTAAGCTCTTTGAGTCCCTCCTCTTATGCTTCAGACCCTCCACAATTTTTGTAGCCTCCTTTTGCACCCGTTCCATTTTATCTATATCTTTATGTAGGTGGAGTCTCCAGAACTAGACACAGTATTCCAGATGTGGTCTTAATAGCTCTCTATACAGCAGGGTCACAATCTCTCTTTTTCTACTGGTTACACCTCTAACTATACAGACAAGCATCCTACTTGCTTTCCCTGCTGCCTGCCTACACTGTGCACGGAGTTTGAAGCTTTCTGTCTGATGTCAGGACTCAGAGATCCTTCTCTTCTGAAGTCTTGGCTAACACAGAACTGCCAATATGATAGTCAGACAGAGGGTTCCTTGCACCCAGGTGCATTATTTTACATAAGGAAACTTTTTTTAGCTAAATCTTTTTTTCATGTTACTAATGCCTCCAGGAATATCTACACTTTTACACACTTTTATGACATTGGAAAACAGGCAAATCTTGCCTACCAAACCTTCTCCTATGTCACCTACAAAAATATTTAAAAGATTATGACCCAGGAAAGACCCTTGAGGTACCCCACTTGTAACCTGTCTCACCTCAGAATGCACACCATTAACAACAACACTCTGACATCTATTCATCAACCAACAGCAAATCCACCGAACTATCCAGGCACTAAGTCCAATCTTCAATAATGTATCTATCGGTTCTTTACATGGCTGGGATTCAAAGGCTTTGCTGAAGTCCAGGTAGGCAATATCCATGGCGCCACCTTCGTCCAACACTTTTGTGACACAGTGAAAGAAATAAACAAGAATAATTTGACATGATCTGCTCTCAGTGAAGCCATGCTGTTTTTTAGATGGTCAACTATCTCTTCTTTTTCAGAAGGGTTTCGATTATTTTTATTACTACCGAGGTCAAGCTAACTAGGTCTGTAGATTCCAGCTTCTGTACCTGTCTTGTGTCACTAGCCTATGGGAAACAGCGAGAAGGCTGTTGAGATTCTGCAAGTTGCCACTGCCTTCTCAAACAGCTGATTGGCGGGGGTCCCAGTTGTCAGAGCCCGCCATTCAGATGCTGATGATCTATCCAAAGGAAAGATCATCAGTAAGAAAAAGGTGTAGAACCCATTTAAGACTGGCACTTTGATAGTAGTGTAAGATTGTTCCCAGTTTGTTATTGTATCAAACAATAAACATTTGTGGTCACTGGTACCCAAATGTTCTTCCATCTTAACATCAGACACCAGATCCAATTACTGAAGAATAATGGTGGATTTACATGTGACAAGGAGCAGCTGATTATCGGGAAGGAAGCATTCCTCAATGGGGGTGAAGTGCTGCATTTCCATGCAGCGTTCAGTGAGGGTGAAGCACTGCATTTACATGCAGCGATCACCTAAGCAGTATGAAAACATGGCTCATCCTCATACAGCAACATTGTTTCTGGGCAGCAAAGTGCTGTTTAGACAATACGATCTGCTGCCCAGAAACAATAATCTACTTGCCTGCACAAATGACAACTTCACCCAGTGAACATGCGTTTTGCTAGTTCATTGGGTGATCGGCAGCACCTTTAGACAGGCAGATTGTCGGGAACGAGCGTTCGCAGGAACGTTTGTCCCTGTTAATCTTCCTGACTATCAAGATGTGTAAACCCACCTTTAATCTACAATGTTGTCTCCTCTGGTTGGAAAATATCTTTCAGAGATGCTCCTTTAAGTGCGTCAATTAGATTCCTGCTGTTGCATGTAAGAGCACTAGAGATATTTCAGTCTACAACAGACATGTGGAAGTCGCTCATAAGTATAATATCTACCTTTCTGACCATTTGAGAAATTTCATCAACCAACTTGTTATCATAATCCTCACTTTGCCCTGGAGGCCTCTATACCACACCAATCCTAAAAACAGCTCTCTTTAGTTTGCTTGCAAATCAACAGTTTTGAGCTCTTTGTGAGTCTCCTGAATTACTGTAGATTTGAGACTATCCTTGACTTAAATGGCTACTCTACCACCTCTTCTGTCTACTCACTCTTTCCTGTACAGTGTGTAACCAGGTGAGGCTATTTCCCAGTCATTACAATCCTTGAACCATTGCAACCAGATCTAATTTATCCCTAGATTTGATCGCTAAAAGTTTGCAGAGCTTGTTTCCTAAGCTACTAGCATTTGTACATAGCATCTATTATAAGGCCAGAGCATCTATCATGTAACATAATTTTGGGTTAAGTATAGATAGATTATGGAATCCTTGTGGTTTATGTCTATAGCTAAAATGGTCTAAGATACATTTTTGGCTCTAATCCATAACCCATAATTGATGCAGTAGATAGTTATTTTGGGTCAGCAAGGCAATTGTATAGGTCCTCGTATGTTAAGACATGGTGACATCATGATGTTCAGCTATAAAGGGTGCTTTTTCTTTTCATAACTGCCTAGCTTGTAAACTATAGAGCTGGCATCTCAGAACTAAAATAGATAGTAGATGGAGAAATAAGCGGGTCCTTTGAAGTTGCAAATGTCTTCATCTGTTAATACCTATACTTGAGTATGCACTTGAGATGAGGTGAGGAAACCAGTATGCATTAGCAAATGTGATTCTACAGGGACATATTCAATTACCCACCCATTAGCCATCGACGTTATTTTTAATCCTTGACAGGTATTCTAAACAGCATCAGATTCCATCTGGACTTTTCTTGGTGTTCTAAAGCTTGGAATGTTTATTGGAGATTTATCCAAGTTTAAAAATCCAGACTTTTAAACATCCACTATCAGGATGTAGATACCTCCATAAATAACAATGTGCATAGCACATCATGTTTTATTTCCCCTCTGCTTTTTCATGAACTTTTGCCAGAAACAGTCCATTCACAGGTTTGATATGGCAATTTAACTTCGCTGTTTGTATAGTTCAGACATTGGAGACAAAGAAGACATTTTCTTTAGAGCCACTTCTGTCCTCCTCATCACCAGACACTCCTCCAGTTATCAGTAACTCTTGAGATTAATCACAGTTACCATGTAAACAATACATTGTAATGGAACGACAGACATGCCACTCTCAACAGACTCCATAAAATATTATTCTAGAAGAAACAGAAGTCTCAGAGCTTGAAGCTTATGTAAATGCATGGAAGATGGGCAACACAATCAGAGGAATCATTGCTTTCATCCCTTCTAACACCTGTCAAAAATACCTTTTTGGAGACTTGGAAGAAATGCCTATTGATAAGATGGTTGATTTGAGCAGTATGCAGCTGAGGAGGTTTCCGCTAAAGGTATGTGCATTTACAGAACTTATCAAGTTATACTTGAGTGACAACAATTTAAACAACCTTCCTCCAGAACTTGAACTCCTGCAGAACCTCCAGATCCTTGCCTTGGACTTTAACAATTTTAAGGTTCTTCCACTAGTTGTATGCAGCTTAAAGCAGCTATCGATATTATACCTTGGAAATAATAGAATTAAAGATCTTCCACAGGAGCTCTGTTACCTCAAGAACCTACACACTCTTTGGATTGAATCAAATTATTTAACAAATTTGCCGCTTGTCATTTGTGAACTGACTCTCCTGAAGACACTTCATGTTGGCTGCAATCCAATTCATAATATGCCCAAGGAGCTGAAAAATCTAACAGAATTGCGCAGCATTTGGATGTCAGGGAGTCTCCTCACAGAATTCCCACCTGTTTTACTAGAAATGCCTTTCCTGGAAGTTATTGATGTTGACCGAAATGGTATAGGATTTTTCCCAAGTCTGGTGCACCTGACAGGATTGAAGCTTGTTATCTACGACCATAATCCATGTAGAAATGCTCCTAAAGTTGCAAAAGGGGTTCGAAGAGTGGGCAGATGGTCTGAAGAGAGCCCAGAACCCAAGAAAAAGTTTGAAGTGGAAGCAGAGCTTGAAAAGGCTTCAGAGAGTCAAGAGACACAACCTGCAGCACCTAAGGAGCTTCCAGCTCAGAACAGTGATAATCCACAAGAGGCCACGTCTAAATTAATCTGATTGTATATTAAATCCAAATAAAAAACAGTATGGACTTAATATGTTCTAAAATTATGGATTATTTAAATGACTTTAGACTAAATTAAACAATGCTCATTACTATGAGGAAATCCAAGTTCATTTTCTGTAAGTAAAGCTATTATTGGTTGTGAAAATAAATGTTCATTTCTTCTTTGAGCTACTAACTTTATTTTTCAAAATGTTACATTTTTGTGAATTCTATTTAATAGTATTGCACTAAGTGACATAACTGAACAAAGAATTATAAAGCAGATGCACAGCCTGTCTCTGGTTTATTTTCTGTGGGGGCTCATTTACAAATGCATATTCTATATTTTGCATTTTGAAGGTTTCACATTCCTTCATTAGTGAGTTTGCATGGCTGGATTTTTATTTGCCTGTGTGCCCTATCAGACCTTTTAAAGATATGTCAATGAAGCCTGAAACACAGTGGTCTTTTTTTACACAATTATTAACTCAACAGTATTTGTATTTAAAATACAGATGAAATAATACAAATAATATTACATTTATTTAAACACAATACACACATAAAAAGAGCTAAAAGCAAACAAAATGTTCCATATTCAGCATATGCCCAACAATAGCATTCTTCATTATCTAAATTCAATGTAAAAACTGCATATGTTTGACTGGATTCATTTAGCAATTAAGCCTTTCATTTACATGACTGTAGATGGATATTAAGGTGTACTAAATATGTTTGTAGAGCTAAGTGATTTTGCATATTAAAATATTGCAGATGATTTAAGGAGCACATGTAACATGTCACATTTATTGTCACAGTCTTCCAGATTTTGAGATGCCTTCCTTTTTTGAATTCATAACGTGAGTGTGCAGCTTTTAACACCATATGGGCAATTTGTCAATAGCTGTGCACCAGTTTTTTTTTTGTATTATAAAGTCACAAATTTTGGACATACCTTATTTGCATAAAAATGTGCAACTTTTCTCAGCACTCTGCAGTTTTGAAAATGCTGATAAAAGTGGGTGGAGTTTACTTGGGGTATATTAAAAACATATACATGTATATATCTATATATATAAAGAAGAAAAGGGTGACAGCACCGTCAAGTAGAAGAGCAGGTGGGTGCAAAAAGCCCAAATGGGAATAAGCAAATCCCGTTTGTAGAAATTAAAAAAACGGGCAGCACTCCAGAAAATAAAATGAAAAAAGAAACGTATTTACCCATTAGGCAATGCGACAAGCAATGTGATAAGACAAAGTGCTCAGTATACAGTATATAGCAAACTCAATCAATGTGCCAAAGTATCAAGCAATCATAAAAATAAACTATAACATGTCATAAATATACCAACATGATACATATCTGATGTGAGAGTGATTACAATACATGATAAAAATCTGTTCCATGTGCAACAAAAACATTAAAACAACCATGATTCTCAATGCAAATATATAAATTATTATAAATAACATGATTGTGTGTCATATGTACTCAATTAACTAAAGTGAGTGCTTACTACATGATGTATCAAAAAGAGAAAAGAGGGAAGAGAAACCAGGAGTATGGCGGCGTCCAGTTACCCATCGCCTGCTTCGGCATGCCCCATGCGGCAGTGCGCATGTCAGGATGACGTATGCTGCTTTCATCTTAACAATATGACAGGCGTGTCTGTGCGTCTGGGCCCTATGTTCTGGATGCCTAAGCGACCATATTGAATAAGGGAATATCGCATGAACCATCATGCGTGTCGCACATCATGATGACCAAATCAAACCAGCCAGTGAGTCCCAATGCAGAGCTCTATTAATGAGCTACCTGCAACTAATGTGGGGGGTGGCTGTATGGGACCAAATGAGCGCATCCATACCCTGAACAGACATGGAGCCCTCCTCTGTGGGCATGGACTGAACACAAGCCTGCACGTCAATGCAGGGTCATGTCACATCCACATCCTAATCCCATATATCACCATCAATTCAGAGTGTTCTCCTCCATAAGGGCTCACCGGCAATGAATGAATAAATACATAACTGTCAAAAAAGATTATATAGACCATTTGCATATTGTCATGGTAACCAGGACACAAACTCTTGAATCAACCTCTGTCTTCTCCTCGCTAATCTCCGTGACACATCATCTGCAATATAAAGATGCAAAATTAAACTCAAATAATATATAAATTAAAAATTCATAAACAATATATGTGTATACTTTGTCCATCACAGACAACCACAAAAGTGCGCAAGATGGGCGGTCTAGATCGACGCAGAACAAGGGCAAGCTAACCCCTCATGCCCAAACTCAAATCTTATAGTCAATATTCAGACCATGCGGTTTCAAAGAATTTAGTGAATGGATCCACTGCAATTCTCTTTTCTTTAATAGATTAGATCTATTGCCCCCTCTCCTGGGCATTGGTACATAGTCAACAATACACCACTTTATGTCCCTTTCTGCATGTTAAAACTCAGTAAAATGCTTTGAAACCGGCAAATCAAGCCGTTTTTTTTTTTCTAATGGTGTACCGATGATTATTAAATCGCCTCTTGAAGTCGGTGGTGGTTTCGCGGACATATATTAAATTGCACGGACATGTGAGAGCACATAAATCACATAACTGCAATCGCAGGTCAGATGATGTCGAATCTGATATGTGATGCCAGTTGTTGGATGTACAAAGGTTTTACCCTTCATAATGTACTTGCAATTAACACAGGCTAAGCAGGGATAACACCCCAAGCCTGTTGTCAATATTCTCTGTCTATTGACTCTCATTGTTCCAACATCAGCTTTGACCAACTGGTCTTGTAGACTTTTAGACCTGCGGTATGACATTCGAGGAAGGGAATGGAATTCTGCAATTGTTTTGTGGCACCCACCAATATATTCCAGTGGCGCCTAATGATGTTCCCAATATCTATGTTCTGCTCAGTGTACGTGGAGATGAAGGGAATCCTGGCTGGTTTAGTGTGTGTCTTCTTCCTGGACAGAGTAACAGTCCTGTCCAATTTGGAGACCAAAGATTTGTTGGATAACCCCGATTACGGAATTTATCCACGATCTTGTTTAGGGTACTGTCTAGTGTGTTAGGATCAGAGACAATGCATCTTGCCCTCAGAAATTGTGAATATGGTAATGACCTAACCATTGGTCTGGGGTGATTACTGCTGTACGCCAACATCGTTTTCCTGTCTGTAGGTTACGTGACGAAAATAGTGGCATCCATAGACGACATCCTCCTCAAACCGGTGCATGAATATTTTGGCATAGGTTGGGGCCACATTTGACCCCATGGCCACGCCCTGTTTCTGCATGTAGTAGGTGTCCTGAAATAGAAAATAATTATATCTCAAGACAATCTCCAAGAGAGATGATAAAAAACTGACAAGCTTCTGATGTAAGAGAGGACTTCTCTAACATGCATGAAACGACATATAACCCCTTTTTGATGGTCAATGGAGGTATAGAGGGAGGTAACATCAAAGGACGCTAATGTAACCCTCTCAATATATCTCCAATATAAGTCCACATCTTGTAATTTCAACAGAAAATCTGGAGTGTCCTGTATATAAGAGCTCCCACCACATGCAAAACTGTGTAATATTTTATTGAGGAATATGGCGATATAGCTAAAGATCGAGTCCGTCACCCAGATAGGTCGATGAGTGATTTGTGGATCTTTGGTAACACATAGATCACCGGAGTGATTGGATGTGGAACCGTAAGAAAATCCCTAAGACCATCATCAATGATGCCAGCATTCACTGCCCTGGATAATTCCTCCTGGATCACCGCAGCAATCCTAAATTTGGGGTCAGCATCAATGTGACTATAGACGATGGTGTCGCTTAATTGTCTAAGAATTTCTGCAATGTATTTGTGGGTATCCAACACAAAAATTATACGCTGCATAGAAACATACGATACTGAACATAATGAGGTTATGCGTATTCTGAAACGACACTGGCATATTTTACAAGTGGATACTGATATCCAGCAAGTGTTACCAAGATTCCCCACAGTCACCTATAGAAGGGGGAAGAACATTAGAACATTAGTGCACAGCCACTATATATCATAAGGGATGATATCCCTGTGGAGACTGCATTTTCTGCAATCGAATGGTAACTACAAAGACATTCATAAATCCTGTTGATGGAAGAATTTATGAAATTAGAGACTACATAAATTGTAAAACAAAAGGGATAGTGTATATTATCAAATGCGACTGCCCCAGACTGTATGTAGGCAAAACTACCCAAGAACTAAGAAGACGAATTTCGAGACACCTGAGCAGTATCAATACAGGAGAAGATACCAGCCTAGCCAGACATGTGAGAGAAAAACATAAGGGAAGCAGTAATAATCTGAAGTTTTGGGGGGTGACCAAAATAAAACCAGGCCCTCGAAAAGGGGACATAGATAGGAAGCTTCAGCAAGAGGAAACAAAATGGATTTACAGATTAAACAGCCTATCCCCAAGGGGCCTAAATGAACGCTTCACCTATTCGTCCTTCTTGTAACATCACCCTCTTTACAAAATCTAAAATACAAAATCAAGTAAATAATCATTGGTGACAGGGTGCAGTCCAAGAATGCCACCATCTGCTGGTTGAGGTTCTGCTGCATGTCCCACCGCTGCTGCTGGGTGGTTTCTTCAGAAGGCTCTGGACTTAATTTACCGCTTATGGAGCTGGTACTGCTCCTGCAAGCCCCACCCCTAGTCATGGCAGTGGAGCGTGAGCACAGAGGGTCCCCAATGTTAGACCATCCTGAGAATGGGCGATGATGCTTGTAGGCAGCGACCAACCAACTACACAGCATGTCTCTATGGTAGTCCATTTTTGCATCCCTCTCAGAAGGTCTAAAAAATGCCCCCCGTTTCAGACCAGTAGTGAAGGTCTACCAATGTACATGGCCAGTAGTCATCCCTCTGCCGAATCCTGACAATGTGGCTGTCACGAAAGCATGCATCTGGCCATTTGCGCAAGGGGCTCAAAGGGTCTCCCTGCCTCCATCTCCACTGCATACTGCCACAGTCTGTCGGGGTCATCAGTGTCATCTTCGCCAGCTCCTCCTGCTCCTCTCCTGTCGCTTGGGCAGATAAACCACCTAGTTGTGTATAAAATGTCTGGGCGTTTATGTCCTTGTCCTCATTCTCCTCTGCCAGTTCATCCTCCTCAAGGCTCAGGTGGCCATGACATGTAGTCTCAGCACCCCCTCCAGGATGTGAAGGAGTGGAATGACATAATTTATCCCGTAGTTCTGCCGACTTACAAATAAAATGGCCTCCTCAAAGAGCCTGAGCAAATGGCACGTGTCACTCATAAGCTGCCACTGGCTAACATGGAAGTTACATATTGAGTGTGGAGTTCCAATGGGTGGAAATGTCGCTTTTCAGGAGATGTTTGGAAAGGGAATTTTGCCTTTGCAGTTCAAGGAGGGAGTGTTTTGGAGTGGCTGAAGTGCATGCACAGTTTCTTGAACATTTTAACAGCTCTTGCAGTTCAGTGGAAGACTTGAGGAACCAGATGACCATGAGATTGAAGACATGCACCATTCAGGGCACATGATCAACCCTCCCTGACACAGTGCAGACAAAATGTTCTTCACGTTATCAGTAACCATGGTTCCTATCTCCAGTTGGTGAGGAGACAGTCAGTGTTCAATTTCTTTATTAATGACGCAAAGCAGTTTCTCCCCAGTTGGCTCTGTTCAGCCAAGCTGACGAGGTGCAAAACCGTGTGACAATTCCTAGCTTTGCATAGTTGATATGCTGGAGGAACACTGTGAACTGTGCCTAGAGGGGAGGGTGAAACCACATTTATCCAGTGGGCTCTGAATGATATATATTGTCCTTGATCAGAGTTACAACTCCAAACATCAATGTGTCACGGAAGGTGTTGCAGAAAACTAGAAGATACAAATAAAGATCCGACTGACTTGATCCCAAACTAAGGAACATAAGGTTGAGCCCTATAAAAGCCCTAGAGCTCTCCCTGACTGCTCAGCCCATGCAAAGATCTTTATGATAGATAATTGCATGCCCTTGTACCTAGACTGTGTGACACCTGAAAACCCTATAATAGTCAGGGGACACGACCACCGGCTCCCTACACTTAATAAGGACGGAGTCAGTGTCACCTAGGATCAAGCCAACAGGAAAACACAAATAAAGGAACAGACTTATCTGAGAAACAAGCAGTTGCAGCATGTAGCAGTGAGCACAATCCAGGAAGTTGTATAAACCGCAAAAAGATGCAGTATGGGAGGGGATATAAAGGGATGCAATCAGTGCAACTAGATGACAGCTGAGAGAGGGAAACGAGATGACAAAACAAAACCAAAACAAAAGAACCTCAAGCAAGAGGTACTGAAGAACGTCTGTCAGAGCTTCTCAGAGATCTGGCGGTGACACAATGCTGGCGTGAACTCTACTAGACACTGAGAGGTCCAAGGACTGACCCACCTTCTGCTCAACAAATGTGTGCAGGGATGGTACATCACTTTTGGAAAAGCAATGTCGGCTTGGGACTCTCCACTTTGGCTGGGCAGAAGCAATCAGTTCTCTGTAGTACCAGCAACTTGGCCAGGTGCACGTTCAGCTTCTGCGCTGTTGGATGAGTGCACACATACTGTTGTCTTTTTGCAATTGCTTTGGTGATTGATTCTTGTCGAAACAAGTGACTGTGCTCACAAAGCTCATCATTGCTGAAAATGCTAAGCAGAGCCGGCGTCTATGATTACTTGGCTGGCAGAAGGAGCAGCAAAAGCATGAGGCAGGTTCTGGACAGCTGAGGGCATATAGGCAGTTCCTGGGCCATGTCAACTAAGCATGGTGTCAGAGGAACCCACTAATTCCTGGCTGTGTGTATCTGTTGTCTCTTGAGATGAAGTTAAAGAGAGAGTAAAACCATTTCAGTACAGCTGAATTGTTGGTCAAAACACGACCGCTGGATGACAGTGGCAGCTCTGGCCTGTTGCTGCGGCTGCTACCACCCCCTTCCCCCCCATCCCTTCTTCCGCTGCTACTTGTGCCGGCTACAGCAGCATTTTTGCCACTGCCTGTTCCTTTGGAGGGACCAGGCAAATGTCTGTTTGCCATAGTGCTCTAGAACTTGATGCACACGGTGATATATGACACTTCCCATAAACACTGATGCACACTAAGGGTCCATTCACACGCCCGTGTGTTTTGCGGATCCACGAATCCGTGGATCCGCAAAACACGGACATCGGTGATGTGCATTCCGCATTTTGCGGACAGTACATCGCCGGGACGTAATAGAAAATGCCTATTCTTGTCTGCAATTGCGGACAGGAATAGGACATGTTCTATTTTTTTCAGGAAAGGAATTGCGGACCCGGAAGTGCGGATCCGCAATTCCGGATCCACAATTCCGTATCCGGGGAGCACATTGTGCTTCCCCATAGAAATGAATGGGTCCGGAATTCCGTTCCACAAAATGCGGAACGAAATTGCGGACGTGTGAATGGACCCTAACTGTATCACTAAAATAACAGATTAAGGCTACATTCACACGTCAGTATTTTTCTATATCTCGAATTTTGGTCAGTTTTTTGCGGATCCGTTGTTCCTGAAAATGTTTCCGTATGTCATCCGTTTTTTGCGGATCCGCAAAAAAGGGAAACATGTATAAATTTCAATAAGCAAATAAAGTTGTTTGGATTTCTTTGAAAAAAAATTGAAAAAAAAAAGTTCCGTTCCAGGATTTCATTTCCAGGAACGGAATCCGCATAAAACGGATGACATACGTAATGACATACGAATGTCTTCCGTTTTTTGCGGATCCATTGACTTTGTATTGTACCAGGATCCGATTTTTGCGGAAAAGAATAGGACATGTTTTATATTTTTTCGGACATGCGGAACGGAACAACGAAAAAGGACAGCACACATTGTGCTGTCCGATTTTTTTCAGGACCCATTGAAAATGAATGGGAAAAAACGGAACAGATCAGGAAAGAAAAAACGGACGTGTGAATGGACCCTAACTCTGAATTTCAATGCACTACAACGTGATGCACCCGGCGATATATTACACCTGCCTTTAATACTGAGGCACACTAACTGTATCACTAAAATAATGGATTAACTCTGAATGTCAGTGCACTAGAATGTGATGCACACAGCGATACATTCTCCCTGCACTGTCTCTCTCCAATACTCGCGCATTAAAGCTTGCCACATCTCTCCCTATGCTCAAATTAGGCTACTTTCACACTGGCATTTTTGCTTTCCGCTTGTGATATCCGTTCAGGGCTCTCACAAGCGGTCCAAAACGGACCAGTTTTGCCCTAATGCATTCTGAATGGAAAAGGATCCACTCAGAATGTATCAGTTTGCCTCAGTTCTGTCTGCATTCCGCTTTGGAGACGGACACCAAAACGCTGCTTGCAGAGTTTTGGTGTCCGTCTGACGAAACTGAGCCAAACGGATCCGTTCTGACACACAATGTAAGTCAATAGGGACGGATCAGTTTTCTAGGACACAACCTGGCACAATAGAAAACGGATCCGTCCTCTATTGACTTTCAATGGTGTTCAAGACGGATTTGTCTTGGCTATGTTAAAGATAATACAAACGGTTGTATTATCTGAACAGATCCGTCTGTGCAGATCCATGACGGAACCTCACCAAACGCGAATGTGAAAGTAGCCTTACAGGGCAATGGTGGACGGAATTATGGGTGATCTTGCGTTTCCGGGCTTCTTACTTTCACTTTGTAACACATGCATGATTTGTTACCATGCAGCGTGAGGAAATTCGGAAACCTTGGACTGAATTCCACTTCCAATCCTTTGCTCAACACTAATGAAAACCCATTAGCATTTACTGGCAGCAGTCTTAATGCAGAACTTTAACTACTTTAGCCTTAAGGGCATCAGAACATGTATGCAACAAGACAACAGTATCCTGGAATATACATACTTAACTGTAAGATAAATGGTGAATAATTCTACACGTATTAGCTTGTCATTTGCAGTTTGTCCTCCTAGATCTCACATCAGCACACGAATCTCCCACGTAGTTAGTATGTTCAGAATTATCTATTAGTCACTGACTGCGCCGCAGAATAGACTGAGCACTCTACCAACAGGAATCAATGTCAGGAAAAGAACTGACACATTAGCTGTCTCTAGACAGATAGATTCATGACTTCAAATTCTTTGCCTCTCTGCACCAAGTCAAACAGTAGAGATAAATATTAAAATGTCAGTTGCCTGCTGCTGCCACAGGGGGAGGTTTACAGCTCCTATTGAGCTTAATAATGAACCCATAGCATAAACTCCCTCTAGTGGTGGCTCCACTGAAAAGTCAGAAAATTTCACTATGGTTGAGGATAGCAACTCTTACTAGCCATTGATTGTCTTTCCAATGTTTGCTACTCTCTATGTGATCAATTCACAGTAAAGGGTAATATTGGCGGTACACGTTCACTAGAAAATATGATTCTCAGCCTGAAGGAACGTTAAATATGAAAATAATAAATATTTTAATAGAACTCAATACAGGGGTATAGATAAAATCAGGCATACAGGAAATCAGAGATGCGGAGAGGGATCAGGTAATAGTCCCTCCAGCACTCTGAGAACCTGACTAATGACCTGTGAGTAGTGAGGCCTTAGGCGAAACTCGAACATGAGGCCCCCACAAAGATCGTTGGGATGCTCGTGATCTCCCGTACGGCGCTCCGGCTCAGTCGTCAATAAATAAGATGTGTCAACCACTACACGGAGTGGTGGTGTGGTCAACACTCCCCCTCCATGTATCTCTATGGAAGATTTGGAGATACACAAGTGCTGTATCTGCGGCTCTCCCATAGATACATGGAGGGGGAGTGTTGACCACTGCTCCGGGCACAAGGAGATCTGGAGTACCATACAGGAGATTGTGGAGTATCCCATCGAGCGGACTGTGTGGTGTACTGTGTTGTCACTGTGCCTATTAACCCTGTACTGTGATGTCAATGTACCTATTAACCCTGTACTGTGTTGTCACTGTGCCTATTAACCCTGTACTGTGTTGTCACTGTGCCTATTAACCCTGTACTGTGATGTCACTGTGCCTATTAACCCTGTACTGTGATGTCACTGTGCCTATTAACCCTGTACTGTGTTGTCACTGTGCCTATTAACCCTGTACTGTGTTGTCACTGTGCCTATTAACCCTGTACTGTGTTGTCACTGTGCCTATTAACCCTGTACTGTGATGTCACCCACTGTGCATGTTAACCCTGTACTGTTGTAAGAAACAGTCATGTAATGTGTCTAAGTTTCGTTATCCTGGTAAACTGTGTTAAAATTTAATGTATAATGCTATTCTAGTAATACAGATAAATGTAAATGCCTGCAGTATTCGTTTGGTCAGTAGATGGCAGCATAGGACCAATTTGCATTGAAGTTTGCCATAGAGAAAGTGTATTAATGTGGTAGTGGCTCTTTAAAACAGCAGTTAAGTGTTGAAGTGACACGCCCCTTATGATGTCAGCCTGCCTCAGTGTGAGCAGGAAGAATGAGGAAGAGGGACTGAAATATAAAGGCTGCCATCTTGGCTAGATAGAAAGCAAGTTCTGTGCTGTGTAAGACGTGTGTGGAGATACTAAAGGACGTTCCTGTGCAGCCAAGCTGTGTGAACTTCAGTCTAGAGACGGATGGAGTATAAAGAGACCGTGCATTTTAGTGAAGCCAAGTTAAAAAGGACTGTGTGCAGCAGCTAACCTGTGGAGCTGACATTGGGCTGACTGGATTGCCCCAAATAGTAAAGAGACTCACAGTGCTGTCGAGGTACCGGACAGTCACTGTAAAATTCTGGATTATATCCATCTGGTTTTCCGGCCTGCTGAGGAGGACTTCTTTGTTGCGGATCCTGCGCTGGTTATAAAGGAAAAGGACGACATCGGGCCCCACCGTGCACTTCCACAAACTGTAAGAGGTCCACTTGGACCACTGGGATAAGGGGGGTGCGCACCCGCTTGAAAGTTAGGGTCAGTTAGGGATAGTTCCTGGGACTGCTATTCCTTAGTGTCCGCACCGCGAACACGGACACAGCAAAGGTGGAAATTGTTGTAGTATTTGACTTGAATTGTTCATACTGTTTTATTGTTAACCTGCTTTTATTAATTGATAGTAAATGCAATTTTCTTAATCTTGACTTCTGCGTACGCACTCTTTTCTGGTTGCGGAGTCATACCACCTGCCTTGCTCTCGGTTCACAAATTGGCGTAGTCGGCAGGATCCGCCTACCAGAATGGACGGCGACGCACCCGTTAGGAGGGATGGTGTTGGAGGAAGAATGCCAGCAGGGGCTGTAATGAGTCAGTTAGCAAAGTTTGATGGCAATAATATGTCTGTGAGTGTGTGGGCAGAGCAGATACGAATGGTACAGCGCATGTACCAGACCGCACCAGAAGTACTAGTAGAGCTAGCCATATTGACGTTACAAGGAGATGCTAAGACTACAGTGATATTGCGGCCATTTGAACAAAGACAGACATTTGAGCAAGTTGTCCAGATTCTAGAAACTATTTATGGAGAAACCGCATTGCTGGGGTCCCTGCAAGCACGGTTCTTTCAGAGGGTACAAAAGGAGAATGAAAGTCTCCCTCAGTATGCAAATGCCCTACAAGAACTGCTCCGTGATATTCAAGGGAAGGAAAGAGGGGGCTCACCAGCCTTCTGTAACCCTGATCGGACACTCCGTGACCAGTTTGTTCTTGGGATCCGTGATGGCAGCTTGACTGTTGCTATGCAGGACTTTATACGACGGGAGACTGATGCTAAATTTCATGACGTACAGGTGGAGGCCATCTCACGTGCCAATAGTATGGTTCAGAAGCCTCAGACCGCAGTTGGAGTTACATTGTCGCAAGGGGCTAGCTCTGGCCCAGAAACAGTGGAAAAAGAGACAGTTAAAGAGATACTTACAGTAATGCAGAAATTGCAAGAACAAATGGAACACCTACAAACCAATTGTAATGAGAATTCTATGAGAATTGCAGGCCTCCAGAAAACTAGAGACGAAGGGGTGGGCCGTTCACACCAAGAAGGTCAGAATCACCCACAACCCTACTGGAGGGATGAGGATAGGACCTACCGAAGGGGTCCCAATAATGTAGTACAACTCTCAGGAGAGAGCGATGGGGCCTACCGAAGGGGCCCAAACCGATGGCCAGAGCGACGGGAAATACGCTGCTGGGAGTGTGGACGCGTGGGCCACATTGCTGCTAGATGTCCAGAGCAGCGACAAGCTTATGAGAGACCGCTGTTAAAACTGAAATCCCCTGCTGCAGTAGGGCGGGCAGTAGGGGAAACTGAGGAGACTATGAGAGGAGAATGCCCTGAAGAGGATCTGATCGCTGCAAGTCCCATCATACAGATGGAATTGGAAGGTATTCCGGTTACCGGGATGATTGACACGGGTTCCCAAGTAACGACCCTGAGTAGAGACTGTTACGAACAGTATTTTCAGCGACATGTGAAATATGATCCCCGTACATTCATACGAGTGGTCGCAGCTAATCAGTTACCAGTACCGGTGGTGGGAGTGGCCTGGATGAATGTCAGATTATGTGGCCAAGATCTAGGCAAGAAAGGCATTGTGGTAGTACAGGAGTCACATGAAGTAAAGGTCCCTGTCATCTTGGGGATGAATGTGTTAAAAGAATTGGATCAGATTCTCTTTGAAAAGAAAGGTCACGGTTATTGGAGAGAAACCACTAGCCATCGGCCTACTCAAACGGCCTTCCAGCGGCTGGTCCGAACATGTGGCTTACAGAAAAGTTCAGATGCACAGTGTCCTCTTGCTCGAATTTCGGTCCCTCTGCATACAAAAGTTACGTTGCCACCCAGACGGGAGATGATAGTGTCCATGCCTGTAGGCACCTGTAGGAAACTAGAGGGCATAGCTGTGTTGATAGAACCACTGCCGACAGCCGGAAGAAGTGTTGATCCGCTAGTAGCCCGTTCCTTGGCAGTAGTCCGCAATGGGAGAGTACCCCTCCGATGTGTGAACACTCAGGATCAGAGTGTAGACCTAGTCCCAGGAAGGCTGCTGGCTAACCTCTATGTGACTCCGGAGGAAGTGAGGAAAGCGACCCCGATGCAGTTGAGGCCGGCTGAACGAGGTGAATGGGCCGTAACCGTGTCTATGGGGGAAGGCGAGAACCCCACCCCTAAATGGAATGGCGGTGCAATTCGAGAACAGATGAAGATAGAGACTTCTTTGTGTTCTCTGGAACAGATTCGGAAGGTAGATGAACTGTTATGGGAAAACCGCACAACCTTTGCACGTCATGCTAAAGATTTTGGATGTACGACAGGGATCTACCATGAGATTCCCACAGGAGACACCCCTCCAATCAGAGAGCGCTACCGACAAATTCCTCCACAGATGTATCAGGAGGTGAAAGAACTGTTGACCCAGATGCTGCAGAATGGGATCATTCAAGAAAGCCAAAGTCCCTGGGCAGCTCCAGTGGTACTAGTAAGGAAGAAAGATGGGTCCATTCGGTTTTGCGTAGACTATCGAAAGTTGAATACCTGCACCGTACGAGATTCCTACCCCTTACCTCGGATTGAGGAGTCCCTTTCAGCACTAGGAAGAGCCCGCTACTTCTCCTCACTAGACCTGGCTAGTGGGTATTGGCAGGTGCCAATGGCCGAGAAAGATAAGGAAAAGACAGCCTTTATCTTGCCCATGGGACTATACGAATTTAACCGGATGCCCTTTGGATTGACAAATGCACCTGGAACGTTTCAACGATTGATGGAGAAATGTCTTGGTGACTTAAACTTTGAATTCACTCTCATCTACTTGGATGACATTATAGTGTACTCTGCAACCTTTGAGGACCATCTCCGCCAGTTGGGACAAGTATTTCAACGATTGCGCGAACATGGGCTCAAACTGAAACCCAGTAAATGTCGGTTGTTCCAATCTGAAATTGATTACTTGGGTCATTGTGTATCAGGAGAAGGGGTGAGGCCGTCAAGGGACAAGATAGCGGCTGTTCAAGACTGGCCGACACCGACTACCCTGCGAGAAGTGAGGGCGTTCCTGGGAGTAGCCGGCTACTATCGACGGTTTATTAAGGACTTTGCTAGAGTAGCAGCGCCACTTAATGCTCTCCTACGAGGCACCGCCGGGGGCCCGAAGAACCGGTCCGTGAAATGGGGCCCTGAACAGGAACACGCCTTCCAGGCATTGAAGGATGCTCTTACAACGGCCCCAATCTTGGCGTATGCTGATTACCACTTGCCCTTCCAGCTATATACCGATGCAAGCCTGTATGGTCTCGGAGCGGTGCTATCTCAGTTCCAGGATGGCCAAGAGCGTGTCATAGCGTATGCCAGCCGATCCTTGCGAGATTCTGAGAGAAACCCTGACAATTATAGTTCATTCAAGTTAGAACTGTTGGCACTGGTATGGGCCATGACTGAGAAATTCTCTGAGTATTTGACCAGAGCTGAAGTCTTAGTACTGACTGACAACAACCCATTGGCTCACCTGGAAAATGCCAAGCTCGGGGCTTTGGAGCAGAGGTGGATAGCCCGAATGTCTAAGTTCAATTACCGCATTAAGTATCGGTCCAAGACGGAGAACCAAAATGCCGATGGACTTTCTAGGGTAACTACCCAGGCCCCCAGCGGAGACGTGGATCATGAGTTGGAGCATGTGGAGATGCCTGACTTCAGCAGATTTTCACAAGCCTTGGTCACTGCTATGCAGTGTGCAGTGGAAGGGACCGAAACGGCTCCTTTCTTTGGCCCCTCACTACAGGAATGGGTGCAAATACAGCAGGCCCATGAGGGGCTGGCGAAAATGATCAAGTGTGTTGAGAAAGGCAAGAAGCCCTGTAAAGAGGAAAGAGAACGACTGACCCGTGAAATGCTATTAGTCCTGAGTCAGTGGGAAAAGTTAGAGATGAAAAATGGAGTACTATGCCGAAAGGTATATCTGCCTTCTGAAATCGACATTTGTTACCAAATCGTAGTGCCTAGTGAACTGGCTCAAGCATTGGCTCTTGAGGCTCATAATAAGAATGGACATTTTGGTCATGAGAAGACCTTTCGGTGGCTACAGCGACTGATTTACTGTCCAGCTCTCCGTCAAATGGTCGAAGAAGTATGTCATAGATGTCGAACTTGTGAGATCCATAAGGCAATAGAACAAAGAGCTCCCCTGCAAACCATAGTGACCCAGGAACCTTTAGAGATCGTCATGATAGACTACCTAATGGTGGGCCCATCCAACAGTGGGCACCAGTACTGCCTCGTAATGGTGGACCACTTCACCAAATTTGCGGTGGTGACCGCCACCAAGGACCAGACCGCTGAGTCAGCAGCTCGAGCCCTATGCCAAGATTTCATCCGAGTGTACGGGTGTCCACAACGCATCCACTCTGACCAAGGGGCTTGCTTTGAGGGACATGTAATGAAAGAAGTTCAACGTATCTACGGGATAAAGAAGTCGCACACGACTCCATACCATCCCCAAGGAAACGGAGCCTGCGAACGATTTAATAGAACTCTGCTACAGATGGTGCGGACTTTGGAGGAGGACAAAAAGTTACAGTGGCCTCAGTTCTTGTCTGAGATGGTGTGGGCCTATAACAATCAGGTCCATTCTACAACGGGGTATTCTCCTTATACTCTCCTCTTTGGACGGTCTGGGCGAAGTGTCGGAGAGTTACAGTTAAATGATGTGGATGGGTTCCCTCCAAGAGATCCAGCCTCCTGGGTTCGAGCACACCGGCAGAGACTTGAGACAGTTCATCGATTGGTGCGGCAGCGTCTGCAAGAAAATTCTCATCCTGATAAGACCCCGGTGCAAAGGGCACCATTGCAGCCAGGTGACCTGGTGCTGGTACGTGTCAAGAAGCCTCAAGGAAAATTGGAAAGCAGGTGGGAGGCTGTGCCATATCGTGTAGTTGCCCGCAAGTATGCAAATGGGCCTGTGTACGAAGTTCAGAAGGAAGGAACTGATTGTGTCCGAGTACTTCACAGAAATATGTTGCGCCTGTGTCAATCTGAAGAAGCAAATTGTGATGGAACTGATAATGTCAAAGAGCTCCCACAGTCCGAGACTGGTGGTGTGGAATGGGCTTACGATGATGAGGATGATTGTTGGCCAATCCCCGCTCCTGAGGATGTTCCACCTGTGACTAGTGTGCCCCCAGCCTGTGCCCCCTATGATGCGGAGTCTGCTGGTCCTTCTCAGCCTATGGCTACAGCACCCCAGAGTATACCAGTGGTTCTCAGACGCACCACTAGACCAAATGCTGGCATTCCCCCTGTTCGGTATGCGCAGGACGAGTTTATTTGGCCTGCCATACAACGGTACATTACCACTCTACATATAAGAGTACAGCCCTCTGGATATTCAGTCATTGGCAGGGACTGCCAATCTTAAAGTGGGGGGGAATATGTAAGAAACAGTCATGTAATGTGTCTAAGTTTCGTTATCCTGGTAAACTGTGTTAAAATTTAATGTATAATGCTATTCTAGTAATACAGATAAATGTAAATGCCTGCAGTATTCGTTTGGTCAGTAGATGGCAGCATAGGACCAATTTGCATTGAAGTTTGCCATAGAGAAAGTGTATTAATGTGGTAGTGGCTCTTTAAAACAGCAGTTAAGTGTTGAAGTGACACGCCCCTTATGATGTCAGCCTGCCTCAGTGTGAGCAGGAAGAATGAGGAAGAGGGACTGAAATATAAAGGCTGCCATCTTGGCTAGATAGAAAGCAAGTTCTGTGCTGTGTAAGACGTGTGTGGAGATACTAAAGGACGTTCCTGTGCAGCCAAGCTGTGTGAACTTCAGTCTAGAGACGGATGGAGTATAAAGAGACCGTGCATTTTAGTGAAGCCAAGTTAAAAAGGACTGTGTGCAGCAGCTAACCTGTGGAGCTGACATTGGGCTGACTGGATTGCCCCAAATAGTAAAGAGACTCACAGTGCTGTCGAGGTACCGGACAGTCACTGTAAAATTCTGGATTATATCCATCTGGTTTTCCGGCCTGCTGAGGAGGACTTCTTTGTTGCGGATCCTGCGCTGGTTATAAAGGAAAAGGACGACATCGGGCCCCACCGTGCACTTCCACAAACTGTAAGAGGTCCACTTGGACCACTGGGATAAGGGGGGTGCGCACCCGCTTGAAAGTTAGGGTCAGTTAGGGATAGTTCCTGGGACTGCTATTCCTTAGTGTCCGCACCGCGAACACGGACACAGCAAAGGTGGAAATTGTTGTAGTATTTGACTTGAATTGTTCATACTGTTTTATTGTTAACCTGCTTTTATTAATTGATAGTAAATGCAATTTTCTTAATCTTGACTTCTGCGTACGCACTCTTTTCTGGTTGCGGAGTCATACCACCTGCCTTGCTCTCGGTTCACACTGTTAGTCACAGTACAGGGTTAATAGGCACAGTGATGTCACATACAGTACAGCCAGGGTTAATATGCAATGTGACATCACAGTACAGGGTTAACATGCACAGTGGGTGACATCACAGTACAGGGTATACACAGTGATGTCACAGTCAGGGTTAAGCAGCTGCACGCTTGCAGCACATAGTACAGGGCAGGGGCTTAAGTAAAAAAATAGCACAAGCAGGGGGGGGTACAGCAGCAAGCAGGACACACACCTGACCTTGGGCTTCTTCGGGCACCACGCACTCTCTGTCTTCGGGCACCGGCGGCAGTCAGACAGGGACACTGAGGTGAGGCAGGGCCCTGGCTCCTTCTCCCCTGGGGCTGCTCAGTGCTCTGAGGGCGGGTCTGGCGTTGCGTTCAGTCAGAAGACGTGCCTGTGTGGCGGCGCGCTCCGAGCCCTCATCCCCAGCAGCCACTGCTCTCTTAAAGAGGCAGAGTGCAGAGGGGCTCAGAACGGCCGGGTCGCGGCGGCTCAGTCTTATTTAGTCTGCTTAGCACTGCGCAGGGCCCAGGCCACCCAGAAGCCAATAAAATTGTGGTTGCAGCATTGTCTGGTGCTGGTGGGAGCCAGAGCGAGGCCCCTACCAGCGCGAGGCCTTAGGCGGCGGCCTAAGTGGCCTAATGGAAGAGCCGCCTCTGCGCGAGGAGGAGCATAACTATGCTCGATAATATGGGGGAATATTCGAATGCGGTTTAGATCGTCGAATAAACATACTTAGAAGAATTGATCAGGGTATACAAGGAGGATCAAAACACGAGAAGTGCCATCAAGAAGTGGCTTAGATGGTCCATACAGATAGCACATAGATATGATGAGTAACTATAATATGAGCCACAATTCCGCAAAACATGCGAGATGGTGGCATCAAACAATAGACACTATAGAGGAATGCCACCCAAAATTACTGTGGCAAAAAAATAGACCACGTATCCTAGTATATTAAATAAAGCAGGAAAACAAAACCGCTTCATTTAGTCCCTTGGGATATACTGTGTCCAGTTTAAAAATCCATTCGGTCTCTTTGCAGAGCAATGGCACATCAATGTCCCCTCCGTGAATGGATGTAATAATGTGCTCAATCCCTTGGACCTTCAGCACATCTGGGTTGCCCCCATGATGATCACACACGTGGTGTGCCACAGATGTATCACGCTTATTTTTGATGTCCAGTAGGTGTTCACCAATACGTCTCCGTAATTCACGTCTCGTCTTCCCCACATACTGTACACCACATTGGCAAGTCAAAAGGTACACCACTCCCACTGATGTACATCTAATGAAGGATCTGATGGAAAATCTTTCCTTAGTCACTTGACTAGTAAAATATACCCCCTTCATGATGTTACCACAAATGATACATGTACCACATGGAAAGGTACCAGTGAGTGTATTTTTTAGCCATGTGTCAGATGTTGGATGTGAGTAAATACTGTGGACCAGACGGTCAAGTATGTTGGAACTACGGCGAAATGTGATGGAGGGACGATCTGACACCAACTCGCCAATATCTGGGTCAGACTGCAGAATTGGCCAATGTTTCTGAAGGATGTCATGTACACGTTTCTCTGCTTTATCATACGTTGCTATAATCCTTGGAAAATTCTGGCCCTGCGGCCTCTGTTTGGGAATCAGTAGTTGATCACGGCTAACACTCATAGTGTGATAGTATGCTCTCTCGAGTGTTTGCTCAGGATATCCCCTGCGCTTGAATCGTGTCCTCAGATCATTAGCAGCCACCTTGAAATCCCTCATTTCTGAGCAGTTCCTCCTGGCTCTCAGGTTCTGGCCTTTGGGAATGCCACTCCTGAGAGCCAGGGGATGTCCACTATCCCACCTCAGTAGGCTGTTAGTGGCAGTCTGCTTGCGAAACAGATTCGTCGTGATCTTCCTATCTGTCCCCACTGCAACAGTCAGGTCCAGAAATGTGATGGCCTGCTCATTAATCTCCAACGCAAAGAAGGCATATGCACAGCGCCGATGCACGCACGTTACAGTGCAGCTGTTTCACTTAACTTGACACTGTAATAAAGCAGTCTCGCTCCTGATGAGACATGAGATACATCCTTCATGTTGAAACGCGTAGAGCGATTGCTGTGTCACCTATCGCTCACTCAATAGGGCAGTTGCATTAAGTGATAACCTTGTCACTAGAACTGTCTGCATGTGAGCGTACCTAAGTAGACGCATCATTCATCTGTTAGAGCAGCAGCGTTAGGGTGCACCATAACCCGCTTGTACTGCATTGATTGTCCACGGCATTACTCTCTATGTGATCCCTACTCGTACCTTATCTGGGTTTCATGTTTCATTTATTACCCAAGATATATACATTAAGAATGGTTTTCCCCACCAAGATGTCCAATAGTCACTGGCATAGGTTCCCCTTTGTGCATATGTTAATGGCTAGCTACAATCTCTGGTCTCTAAAAGTCCAGTATATACAGTCCTGATCAAAAGTTTAAGACCACTTGAAAAATCGCAAAAAATCATATTTAGCATGGCTGGATTTTAACAAGGTTCCAAGTAGAGCTTCAACATGCAACAATAAGAAATGGGAGTGAGATAAAAAAAAAAATTAGCATTTAATTCATTGAAAATAACGAATAAACTGAAACAGGCTGTTTTTCAGCTGATCTAAATGTTAGGACCACCTGCCTTTAAAAGGCCAAATCTGTGCAAAGATGTGGATTCATTGTCATTTTCTGTCAGGTAGTCACACGTTGTGATGGCAAAGGCAAAAAAACTCTCCCTTTTTGAACGTGGTCGGGTTGTTGAACTGCATAAGCCGGGTCTCTCACAGCGCGCCATCGCTGCTGAGGTTGGACGCAGTAAGACAGTCATTTGGAATTTCTTAAATGATCCTGAGGGTTATGGAACAAAAAAGTCAAGTGGAAGACCCAAAAAAAATTCATCAGCACTGAGCCGGAGGATCCAATTGGTTGTCCGTCAAGACACTGGACGATACTCGACCCAAATTAAGGCCCTTACTGGTGCTGACTGCAGTACCATAACCATCAGACGACATCTGAGACTGAAGGGCTTCAAAAACAAAAAAACGTCTTCAAAGACCTCGTCTCCTTGAACGCCACAGAACTGCTCGTTTGGACTTCGCAAGAGAGCACCAAACATGGGACATTCAAAGGTGGAAGAAAGTTTTATTCTCTGATGAGAATTTTTTTTAACCTTGATGGTCCTGACGGTTTCCAACGTTACTGGCATGACAAGCAGATCCCACCTGAGATGCTTTCTACGAGCCACAGTGGAGGGGGCGCCATAATGGTCTGGGGTGCTTTTCCCTTCAGTGGAACAATGGAGCTTCAGGAAGTGCAGGGGCATGAAACGCCCGCTGGCTATGTCCAGATGTTGCAGAGAGCATTCCTCATGACTGAGGGCCCTCGTCTGTGTGGTAACGACAGGACAACGCTACAGTACACAATGCCCGCAGGACAAGGGACTTCTTCCAGGAGAATAACATAACTCTTTTGGCCCATCCTGCGTGTTTCCCTGATCTAAATCCAATTGAGAACCTTTGGGGATGGATGGCAAGGGAAGTTTACAAAAATGGACAACAGTTCCAGACAGTAGATGGCCTTCGTGCAGCCGTCTTCACTACTTGGAGAACTGTTCCCACTCACCTCATAAAAACGCTTGCATCAAGCATGCTGAAACAAATTTCTTAAGTGATAAACAATAACGGCGGAGCTACTCATTACTGAGTTCATGTTTGGAAGTTGGATTTCTGTTTTGGGGGGGTTTAGTTTTTTTTGGAGGTGTGGTCCTAAACTTTTGATCAGCTGAAAAACAGCCTGTTTCAGTTTATTTGTTGTTTTCATTAAATTGAATGCTCAAAAAATGTTTTGTCTCACTCCCATTTCTTCTTGTTGCATGTTGAAGCTCTACTTGAAACCTTGTTAAGATCCAGCCATGCTAAATATGATTTTTTTGCCATTTTTCAAGTGGTCTTAAACTTTTGATCAGGACTGTATTAGGCTATGCTTATATTATCATAGGAGGCTGTGTCTCAAATTTCATAATAAGATGCTTTGGCAGAACCTACCAGACGCCATTATAAAAAGACTGCAGATTCTTTCAGGCGCCCAGGGCTGCTTAACTCCTTCCTGATGCAGCGATTTTCCATGTTTGTGTTTTAGTTTTTTGCTCCCTGCCTTTCCAGAGCCATAACTTTTTTTATTTTTAAAGGATAAGTTGTAGTTTCTAATTCCATTATCTAATTTGGCATACAATGCATTCAGTATATTGGGCAGACTAGATGGGCCAAATGGTTCTTATCTGCCAACACATTCTATGTTTCTATGTAGGGGGAAGCTGGAAAAAATTCCAAATGGAGTGGAATTGGGGATAGAAAAGCAATTCTGACACAGTTTAATGGGTTTTGCTTTTATGGTATTCACTATGTGTTGAAACTGACTTGTGATCTTCATTCTCTGGGTCAGTACGATATGGTGATACCACACGTATAGTTTTTCTTTCATTTTGATACTGAGAAAAAAAACTTTTTTTAAAAAATATTTTTTTCTTATCATCTCCATATTCTGACCCCCATAACTTTTTATAGTTATTTCTATGCAGATGTGTTAGGGCTTTTGTAGGAAGATCTGTAGTTTTTGCTAATACCATTTTGGGGTGTGTATGACTTTTTGATCACTTATTTTAAAAAATTTTGGGAAGTAAAGTGATTAGAAAATAGCGAATCGGCCATTTTTATTTTTGTCTGTTATACCATTCACCGTACAGGATATTTTTTTTATTATTATTATTTAATAGTAAAAGCGTTTCCACGCTCGGTGATGCCTACGGTATTATTATTATTTTTTTTGATGGGATGTGGTTTGAATTTTTATATATTTTGGTTTTCATATTTTTCAAAGCTTTTTTCCTTTTTTTCCCATTTTTGTTAGGTCCCCAATTGGAAACAGAAGAAGGCTATGGCGTGAAGGGGTTAAACTCTGTCCTACATTGCCTACACGTTGCCTATCATACATTTGGTGGGTATCTGGGGGGGTTTAGGTGATACAGCACGATCACAATGCACCAGAAAAACTAAGTTGTTTTCCTTTTCATAAATAGCTCCTTCTGAAATAAAAGAGAGAATGATATGACCCTTATAACACTTTCAGGTCCACAACATATATTTGGTGGGCCCCTGGGGCCTGTGAAATGAAAGCTCCTCACGTTTGCACAATATTGTCTTTTAAGCAAATTTTGCCACCCCCTTGACTCCACTCATTGACCACACCCCTTTGCCCGCCCCTTTTTCAGCCACCTATTGCATGTAACATTTAACTATGGTCGTGTACCCTGTGCCAGTCTATGGTCATGTACTCTGTGCCAGTCTGACTATGGTCGCGTACCCTGTGCCAGTCTGACTATTGTCATGTATATATAATATCCAGCCATTGTCTGCCACCTAGTACCATCCCAGTGATGCCAATCACTCTACGCTGTTCAGCAGGTTGGCACACCAAACACGAGCAGTGCCACCTATTCACTGCCAGGCGCCATTAAGCCACTGTCTGAAATCCTGTGCCACCAGGGCAACATAAAACAGTATGCTGCCTTGTGCCCTCTGCCAGTCTGGTACTGTCCTGCACCCTGTACCATTCATAGCCCTTTAGACAGTCTGTGCCACCTATTAGGCTCCATTTGCCACTGCTGGGCACCCTGTGCCAGTGAGTATCTATGGCCCCTAGTCAAGCAGCAGGTGTGCCCTGACCCCTGTACACAAGTGTATGCCACCCTGCTGCCAGTCACTGTCCTGCAGCCTCTGACACCCTAGTGCAGGTTGTCAGAGTGTGGTTGCCAGGGGTGCTCACCCCCATGTGCTAATATCATAGCAACGGGTGTGATATACCTGTTGCCCCCCCAAAAAAACTGATTGAGGGGTGTGATAGACCTGCTTCCACCAAATATTAATTCAGGGGTTCTATATACCTGTTCCACAAAATACTGATTGAGGGGTGCGATATACCTGCTTCTACAAAATACTGATTAAGGGGTTCTATATACCTGCTTTCACAAAATACTGATTGAGGGGTGCAATATATCTGCTTCCACCAAATATTGATTGAGGCCTGCGATATACCTGCTTCCACAAAATACTTATTGAAGGTGCGATATACCTGCTTCCACCAAATATTGATTCAGGGGTTCTATATACCTGCTTCCACATAATACTGATTAAGGGGTTTGATATACCTGTTTCCAGAAAATACTGATTGAGGGGTGCAATATACCCGTTTCCACTAAATACTGATTAAGGGGTTCTATATACCTGTTTCCACTAAATACTGATTGGGGGTGCAATATACCTGCTTCTACAAAATATTTATTAACCACTTCACATCCGGGCCATTTGCCCCCTTCCTGACCAGGCCTAATTTTGCTAATCTGACATATCTCATTTTATGTGGTAATAACTTTGGAACGCTTGTACTTATCCAAGCCATTCAGAGACTGTTTTCTGGTGACACTTTGTACTTCATAAATTTAAGTCAATATATTTCACCTTTATTTATGAAAAAATCCCAAATTTACCCAAAATGTTTAAAAAAATTGCAATTTCTCTGCTTTTAAAACAGAAAGTGATACCTCATAAAATATTTATTACTTAACATTCCCCATATGTCTACTTTATGTTGGCATCATTTTGGAAATGTCATTTTATTTTTTTAGGATGTTAGAAGGCTTAGAATTTTAGAAGCAATTCTTAAAATTTTTAAGAAAATTGCAAAAACCCACTATTTAAGGGCAAGTTCAGGTCTGAAGTCACTTTGTGGAGCTTACATAGTGGATACCCCATAAATGACCCCATTGTAGAAATTACACCCCTCAAGTTACTTAAAACCGTTTTTTACAAACTTTGTTAACCCTTTAGGCGTTCCACAAGAATTAAAGTAAAATGGAGATCACATTTTTAAATTTCACTTTTTTGTCAGATTTTCCATTTTAATCAATTTTTTTCTTTAACTCATCGAGGGTTAACAGCCAAACAAAACTCAATATTTATTAACCTGATTCTGCGGTTTACAGAAACACCCCACATGTGGTCGTAAACTAATGTAAGGGTGCACGGCAGGGAGCAGAGGAAAAGAAGCGCTGCATGGTTTTTGGAAGGCAGATTTTGCTGAACTGGTTTTTAGATGCCATGTCCCATTTGAAGCTTCCCTGATGCACCCTTACAGTAGAAACTCCCAAAAAGTTACCCCATTTTGGAAACTAGGGGATAAGGTGCCAGTTTTATTGGTACTATTTTTGGGTACATATGATTTTTTGATCATTCATTATAAACTTTATGGGGCAAGGTGACCAAAAGAATTGGTTGTTTTAGCACACTTTTATTTATTTATTTTTACAGCGTTCACCTGAGGGGTTAGGTCATGTGATATTTTTATAGAGCTGGTTGTTACGGACGCAGAGATGCCTAATATGAATACTTTTTTTATTTATTTCACTTTAACACAATAGCATTTTTGAAACAAAAATTATGTTTTAACGTGTCCATGTTCTGAGAGCTATGTTTTTTTAAAGTTTTTGAGCGATATTCTTATGTAGGGGCTCATTTTTTGCAGAATGAGATGACGGTTTTATTGGTACCTTTTTGTGGGACATACGCCTTTTTGATCACTTGGTGTTGCACTTTTTGTAATGTAAGGTGACAAAAATGGCTTTTTGGAAAAAAAATTACGGTGTTCACCCGAGGAGTTAGGTCATGTGGTTGTTACGGACTCGGCGATACATAATATGTATACTTTTATTTATTTATTTCAGTTTAACACAATAATAGCATTTTTTAAACAAAAAAATGTTTTAATGTGTCCATGTTCTGAGAGCTATAGTTTTTTTTTTTACTTTTGAGCAAGCGCTTCCTGCACTGTATACACAGCGCTCGGTGAGCACTGTGTATACAGTGCAGGGACACCTGGGAACTGCCTTCTCTAAGGGTCACTGACAGCGGGCAACCTGATCTGCAGCTGCACGATTAGCACAATACCTTCTTCCACCAAATATTGATTGAGGCCTGCGATTAACCGGCTTTCACAAAATACTGATTGATGGGTGCGATATACCTTCTTCCACCAAATATTGATTCAGGTGTTCTATATACCTGTTTCTACAAAATACTGACTGAAGGGTGCGATATACTTGCTTCTACAAAATACTGATTAAGGGGTTCCATATACCTGCTTCCACAAAATACTGATTCAGGGGTGCGATACACCTGCTTCTACCAAATATTGATTAAGGGGTGCAATATACCTGCTTCCACCAAATATTGATTGAGGGGTTTGATCTACCTGTTTCCACAAAATACCGATTGAGGGTTGCGATATACCTGCTTCTACAAAATACTGATTGAGGGGTTCTATATACCTGCTTCCACAAAATTCTGATTGAGGGGTGCGATATACCTGCTTCCACCAAATATTGATTCAGGTGTTCCATATACCTGTTTCCACAAAATACTGATTGAGGGGTGCAATATATACCCGCTTCTACAAAATACTGATTAAGGGGTTCTATATACCTGCTTCCACAAAATACTGATTGGGGGGTGCAATATACCTGCTTCCACCAAATATTGAGGCCTGCGATACACAGCTTCCACCAAATACTGATTGAGGCCTACGATATACCTGCTTCCACAAATACTGCTCTTCTCTAGGGACTTTAGCACAGGGCCATTTTGAAAATAACAGGCAGAGGAAGAGGCAGGTCATTCTGCAAAGGTGGTAGGGGTCAGGAAGGTGCACCAGGCCGGAGCCTATGTGGGAAGTTGGAGAAGGCGCGTGGGTTACGTCAAAGGACGCACCAGAGTTGGTTGAGTGGCTTACTCATCCTTCCACTTCTGCACCCTCCTCATACTCTGTATCTGCACCCAACTCACTCTCGGCTGTATGCACCCCCAAAGACACCACCACAACCACCACCATAGCCCCTCCACTTGAGTCAGAGGTATCATTTTCCCATCCATTGCCTACTCCGAGATCTCTAATGTCAGTGGTGGTGAAGGTGACGATGATGACGTTTCGATGGATGTCACGTGGGTGCCCACAAGAGAGGAAGAGGAGGGGAGCTCAGAGGGAGAGACGGAGCAGAAGATAGAGAGGAGAAGGAGGAGAAGCAGGCAGAACTCGCAGTGCATAGGAGGCAAAAAGCAGACTGCAAATGTATCTAGAGCAAGCCATCCACCATGCACGGTCACATCTTGCGCTCCCAGGAAACTGGCACATGGCTCCACAGTGTGGGCTTTTTTTAACGTGTCAGCTGCTGACAATGGTGTTGCCATCTGCAGCCTGTGCTGTCAATGCATGAGTCGTGGTAAGCCCAACACTCACCTAGGGATGACTGGCCTTAAAAAGGCACCTGGCCTCCCATCACCGAGCCCAGTGGGAGCAACGCCGTCAGAATCTACAAAGCCACGCTCCCGGCGCTCCACGTACTGCCTCTTTTCCTTCTCCTCTCTCCTCCCATTTGTCCTCCACCTTCCACCGTGCCGTCTAGCAGAAGGCAGGCTTCCGTGGCCCAAATGTTCGAGCGTAAAAAGTTGATGACGCCGGATAACCCTCATGCCCAGCGGCTAACTGCTGGCTTGTCGGAACTGCTAGCCCGCCAACTACTGCCATATAAACTGGTGGACTCGGAGGCCTTTTGAATATTTGTGGCCATTGGCACACCGCAATGGAAGGTCCCCGGTAAGGAAATATTTCTCCCAGAAGGGCATCCCAGAGCTATATAGCTACGTTCAGCAGCAAGTGAATATAACTTTGGCACACAGTCGGTGCCAAGATACATCTGATCACAGACACGTGGTCTAGCAAACACAGGCAGGGAAGGTAACTTTTACTGCCCGCTCTGTAAACCTTCTGACAGCCCTCAAGCATGTAACCCGTGGCACCCGTGTGGATTTGGTGTTACCGCCACGGATTGCATGCATGCAGGCCTACCTCTTCTTCTCCTCCTCCTACTCCATCCTCTGTCTCCTCCTTGGCTGACTCCTCCTTTTCCACTGCTACTGCCTCTTCTGCTACACCCCCCAAGCTCCCCGGAACCTATTCAACGTGCCAGGTGAGACGTTGCCATGCTATTCTGCGGCTGTTGTGCCTGGAAGCCAAGAGCCACACCGGTCCTGCACTGCTTTCAACTCTGCGGTCACAGGCCAATCAGTGGCTAACCCCGCTCAATTTGACAGTTGGTAAAGTGGTGTGCGACAATGGTGCCAATCTGCTGAGCGTGCTGAAACAGGGCAAAATGACACACATGCCGTGCATGGCATACATCCTGAGCTTAGTCGTTCAGCAATTCATTGTCAAATACCCTGCGGTCCAGGACATCTTGCAGCAGGCGAGGAAAATCTCTGCCCATTTTAGAAGATCTTACACAGCCATGGCTCGCCTTCAGCGGCGACACTACCTGCCCCTCAGACGTCTGAATAGTGACAGCCTGATGCTCGATAGGCTGCTCCATCAGCAACGTGCCGTTAATGACTACCTGTACAAACTCTGCAGCAGGACAGGTTCTGGGGAGCTTGGTTTCTTTTCACAGCGTCAGTGCTGCTGCCATTTGATGAGATCACCAAACTGGTCAGTCGCAGCCAGGGCGCCATGAGTGACATTGTACCTTACACCTTCTTTCTGGAGTGTGCATTGCGTCAAGATATTGATCAAGCCGTCGAGGAGCAGGAGCTGGAAGATGAGGAATTCGCAATGCTGAATGAATTCCCAGGGGAACTACTCCATCTGAGACAAGTCAGCAGGAGTCTGAAGAGGAGTCAGAGGAGGATCGTTGCTGGGGGGAGGAGGAAGAAGAGGAGCAAGAAGAGCAGGCTTTGAGGGAGACTTTAAACTTTTCGGTGATCCCTGGTGTTGTCCGTGGCTAGGGGGAGGAGACCGAGGATAACATTCTCCTGGGCGATGAGCAGGATCCAGGGCGTTCCACCGCTTCCAATTTAGTGCAAATGGGGGCCTTCATGCTCCAGTGTTTGAAGAGGGACCCCTGTATAAAAAGCAAAAAGGGCAAGGACCAGTACTGGGTGGCAACGTACTTAGACCCCTGGTACAAACACAAAATTGCAGACATGTTACCAGCATCACAGAGGGCTGTCAGAATTCAGCATTTCCAGGCCTTGCTGCAAAAGATGCTGCATTTTGCTGTTGCGGGCGATGGCAGAGAAATTTCCATCCACAGTGAAAGAGGTGCGGGTACCAATCCTACCGCGCCTGCAAGAAGAGGGTGGTTTAAACATGTGTTGGTCAATTCGGATATGAGATCATTCTTGCAGCCAACCCATCGACAGCTGCCCTCCGGATCCAGCCTCAGGGAACGCCTAGACCGACAGGTGTCCGACTACATCTGGTTAACGGCCGATTGTTAATTGTTATTCAGTGACCGCCTAATGTACCTTCAGCCACATAATCACTTGTTCTTTTCTGTCAGATGAATGCCAAATTTTTGAGGCCTGTACTGGCCTACAATAAAATTGTTATCCAGTGACCGTCTAATATACCTTCAGCCACATAATCACTTGTTCTTTTCTGTCCGGTGAATGCCTAATTTTGGAGGCCTGTACTCCACTGGCCTACAGTATAAATGTTATTCAGTGACCGCCTAATGTAGCTCCAGCCACATAATCACTTGTTCTTTTCTGTCAGGTAAATGCCTAATTTTTGGGGCCTGTACAGGTCTACAGTAAAATAGTTATCCACTGACCGTCTAATATACCTCCAGCCACATAATCACTTGTTATTTTCTGTCCAGTGATTGCATACGGTAATTTTTGAGGCCTATACTCCACTGGCCTACAGTTAAATTGTTATCCACTGACCGCCTAATATACCTCCAGCCACATAATCACTTGTTGTTTTCTGCCTGGTAAATGCCTAATGTTTGTGGCCTGTACTTCACTCGCCTGCAGTGAAATTGTTATCCAGTAACCGTCTAATATACCTCCAGCCACATAATCACTTGTTGTTTTCTGTCCAGTGAATGCCTAATATTTGTGGCCTGTACTCCAGTGGCCTGCAGTAAAATTGTTATCCAATGACAGCCTAATATACCTCCAGCCACATAATCACTTGTTCTTTTCTGTCAGGTGAATGCCTAATTTTTAGGGCCCGTACTCCCGTGGCCTAAAATAAAATTCTTCTAGGCTCCATTAGGGCACATTTTGAGAGTTTCCCTTTAAGATGCATAAAAATGGCCCCTGATTAAAATACATATTTTTTGTGGGAATTTTTGCCATTGATCCCCCTCTGGTATGTCATTGTCCATGTTGTGGGACTACAGTATTTGTGCACTTCTAGTAAGTATTTGGTGGCTGCAAATATGACCTAAAGGTTTTTCAGGTTCGCCTGCCATTAAAGTAAATAGGGCCCGCCGCGAGCGCGCGGTTCGCAAACATTTGATCACAAACGCTCGTTCACAAAACGTCCCGGCCGATGTTCGTCCATCACTAGTAATGAAGCAGAAGCAAACTTGGCCGAGGATGTTGACATTGAACTGGTTGAAAAGGCTTCTATACCTTCTGATGGAGCCAGGTTCTTGGTCTGGCAACATAAAGCAATAGTTGATTTTATCCATGTGGCAATGGACATTTTTGTAGTCAATTGTCCTCTATTCGAACCAAAGAATTGAATGAAGAAATAATCAGAGTTCTAAAATTCCTTTGTGGCTTCAAGGTAGTTAAAGGGTTTTTCTCAAGACGCAGTTTAATACTTACTTGCTCCCAGCGCGCCGTCCACTTCCTGGTTTTGGCAGGGGGCGGGATCCATCTTCATTGATGTCTTCTCCCGGCCGCCCGCGCGCTGTACTGAACGCGCACGCCGAGTCCGCGCATGCGCCCTGGTGACTTCTTCCTGGCCAGTATAGTATACTTGCCAGTAAGAAGTCACCAGGGCGCATGCGCGGACTCTGCGTGCGCGTTCAGTACAGCGCGCGGCCAGCCTAGAGAAGAAAAGAAGACAGGGTCCATTAATGTAGATAGGACCAGGTTTAAATTCCAAGGAGGAACAGATGATCTAACCATGGGCTGAAGTCTACTTGCTCCCGTAATGAACCTTTTAACTAAATCTAAATCAGCTAACTTGGACTCCAGAAAGACACTAAATGCTGAAATCTGCACCTTAAGGGATCTTTCACACAAGTGAGTCACTTACGGGAATTACGCTCTGCATGAGAGAACGATTGTACGTTCTGGACTTAGGAAGCACACGGCACTATTATGATTGACAATGCATGACCTTTCTGTAATGGAATCATTCTGTCATAAAGCTGTCAGTATAATTCCATTACAGAGAGGTCAGACAGAGGCACACAGCATTATCAATCATGATAATGCTGTGTGCTTCCTAAGTCCTGAACGGACGATCCCTCTCTCACATGAAGCAAGGGACACGCTCATGTGAAAGAGCCCTAATAGTACTTAGTTTTACACCCCCTAGGTAGATCAGCCTATAGAAATTCTAGAATGACTGCCGTATCTATAGGCATAGAAGGATCCCACTTATCTTTAGCAAAATCTAAAAAGGTTTCACATGATCTAATTTTAGACGTTACAAGCTTACGACTAAACATAATAGTAGATATTACTGGTTCAGACAAATCCTTGCTTTTTAGGATAGACTGTTCAGTCTCCAGGTCGTTAGACAGAGCTGTGTGATTTTAGGATCGCAGATCGGATCCAGTTGTAGGAGATCGGGAACTGATGAAAGTGTTCAGAATTTCCCTGCCGACAGTCTTAGGAGCAGTGGAAACTATGACCATTTGGTCAGAAAACGAGCTAAGGATCACCTTCCATCGTCTTTGTTAATGTCCTGAGAATCAGAGAAAATGGAGGAAAGCGAACAGAATCCCCTCTGGCCAAGGTCGAGAAAAGGCATCCACGAACAGTGGTTGATATCTGAGTAGTATACGGAGCAAAAGCTTGTATCTGTTTGTTTACCCTGTCTGCAAACAGGTCTTTCACAGGGTACTCCCATCTCTCCATGATCTGCTTGAAGAATTTCAGATTCAGACACCATTCTCCTTCTCTTAGAGGGTTCCTGCTTAGGAAGTTAAAACTTTGCTTTTCTTTTCCTTTTAGCTGAACTGCTGAAACTAAGGCCTCTTGCGCACGAAAGTGTGGTTGTGCTGTGGCCCGCAAAATGTGGTCCGCAATGCGCGAACACTGTCCATGGGGCAGCCGCAGCGGATCGTGGACCCATTCACTTTAATGGGTCCGCGATCCAGCCGTTTCGCAAAAAGATAGGACATGTTCTATCTTTTTGTGGAACGGAGGAACGGGACGAAAGCCCACGGAAGCACAGCGTAGTGCTCCCGTAGGGTTACGTTCCGCATCTCCAGATTTGCGGACCCATTCAAGTGAATGGGTCCGCATCCGTGATGGGGAATGCCCACAGAACGGTGTCTGTGTATTGCAGATCCGCAAATGTGGTCCGCAATATGGCCACGGAGCGCACACATTCGTGTGCAAGATGCGTAAGGCAAGATTATTTTTCACTGACACATTTGCTAGAGTACGGCTCATGGTCCCCCCTTGCTTGTTTAAGAATGTCACAGTCGTGATATTGTCAGGGAACACTTTTACTTGTCTTTCTAAGATTTCTGGGCAGAGGGCACTGAAGGCCTCCCAACCTGCTGAAGGTTCTCTTACATTTGATGATGCTTGCATCCTAGAGGAATCCCACCTGCCCTGAACCATTGAAAAGGAAAACCTTACCCCTTCCCCTTTTTACTGGTCTGTCTCATTTTGTTTTTGGGCACGAAAATTACGTCTTTGCTGAAAGAACTTTGATTCTACTAGGAAAACTATTAAATGTTCCTACAACTGATTTATCCAGAGGGACAGAGACCTTGCCGTGCAGGTGGCCGTAATGCTAGGTCTAAAAATGGCAGTAGATGATTACAATATTTTTTTAAAGGGACTCACATGTTTTATCCATAGGATCTCTAAGTAACCCTATGTATTCAAAGGGAAGAGAATATTTTTTGGAAATTTTGGCTAATGGAGTATCTACTTTGGGGCATTTATCCCATATGGTAGAATCTTCCTATGCAAACAGACATTTTCTTTTAAATATCCCAGAAACCCCTGTATTTTTTGTCCGGATCCTGACATTCTTTAGTAATAGGTTTAGAAATACTGGCATGAAGTGGAAACACTCTCTATTTTCTCCTAGGCCTTTGAACATAAGATCCTGAACCGATTTTGGTTGTCTTGCTTCTTCCAAATTCATAGTGGCCCTAATGGATTTTAATAGAGCTTCTGTTTCTTCAAAAGAACAAAGTGAATGCCTAGAATCTTGCTCAGAGGACAAGGAGTCTGATTTTGAGACGAATTCACCTTTATCCACATCAATATCTAAATCCAGGTCTGGGGAAGACTCAGCTCTAGCGTATGAGGTGGAAGGTTTAGGAGCTAGTGCTGACATAGTAAAATCCAGAGCTGAATTTACTTTCTCTTTGATTATAATTCTGATGTTATCAAGCAAGGAAGGAGACTCTTCAAAAATCAGCTTGTCCGTGTATTTGAGCAAAGTGTTTTTCTTTTATAAGAAGAGCCCAGGGCTTTCTTGCAAATGGTGCACACTCTGGATAGTTGAGATCCTTCACTGCCAGGTGTTTGAGACTCCCTTCCCTGAAGAAAACATTAAACCATAATCAGGGTCCTGCTGCCGGTGACTGGATAATGACCCACCACAAAAGGGTGATAAAGAAAACTAAAAACACCATAAATAGGTGCATCAAGGCTAATACACATGTATGCTCCATAGGAGGAGACTTGTAGGTCTAAGGGCTCTGGGTGGACCTGCAGGCTTACGTACCGTCTCTGGCTCTAGTCCCGACATCATGAGAAAAGCAGGAGAAAACCAGCAGAAAAGCCGGCACTTCTCACTGCGCGCCGCAGTACTTGTGGGCCTGTCTCTCTTACACTCTTCATCTAGGGGAAGGAGGAGCACCAGAAGTGACTTTACAGTTCTGAGACCTCACCTGCGTCATCCAAAGGGAGACTCATCTGGTCTTATAGCTGTCACTGTCTGACCTAGCCTGGGCCAGCCTCCACCAGAGGACTTATGGCTAGAAGGGGGGGGGGACTGGTAATTGTAGCCCAGCGGGGCACCCCTTCTCTGCCACAGCCCTCCTGAAAGGTCAAGGAAACTTTACACAGGCCGGGAAGATTCTTCTTTAGCAGGCACCTCTTCACCTGGATTAGGTAAAGGGGAGTGGGTTCTTATCGATTGACTTCCATGTTGTTTCCTATCTCTGGGAAGGCAGTAACCTCCTGCTGAGTGCCATTGTGGAGGCGTGGGGAAAAACATCCTCAAGCAAGTATTCTTTATTGCTCGCAGCTTTCTATTACACCACATCACAACTGCTAATTGCATTACTTGACATTCAGCGATGTACTGACAAACACTGTTAGAAAGTAAGTTAAAGCCATGTCTAGGCAGCATATTTACTGAAAATCTATTGCCTCGTGCCAGATGCACCAAAGGCCTGGTTGCCATGACAACTATTTGGCGCCTCACAATTGAGTTTGTGGTAAGCCTCCCACCCCACCACTCAGATTCCATGGTTGCTATTGACAGCAACTGCAACAACTGATGGGATAAACTGCCAGGATCAGAGCTATTTCTGATCTCAGTAAAAACAGTGTGCCAGATGTAAATGGCACTGGCATAGCATGTAATATTACATAGCTGACCGTTAACTTGTTACTTACAACGAATATGGATGTATATTGTGATCTTTACTTCTGTCAGCATATGCTTCTGACTGGAGTTTCACATTTTCCCTGAATTGTAAAGGGACTTGATTCATCATACCACACCTTGAATGCTTTTAATAAAGAAGTCAATATATATCAGGTAGCAGTGGATCTGAACCTCTTTATGTATTTCATAGTAATAGAGCAAAGTGGTAAACCCAACACATTATAGTCGACTTAGGTGTTGCACTTGACTCCATCCCTGATTAACATACACTACTCCCAAAAAGTTAGGCATATTTGGGTTGTGATTTAAAGACACTTAACGAGATATCTATTGATAGGTTACACGTAGGAAATAGGTCGGAAAGGAAAATGAGAATTGACGTGCTTAATTTAAGAAACTTGATACCTTTATTTATGAATGGGTATGAGCAAGAGTGATCGATACACTCGCATGCTCTTGATAAAAATGCAAACAGCGAACCTCCTATTATAGATAGGTGGTACAATAATGAATCACTATAGTGACGGGGATTATAATGGGTGAGTCTGTGGGAAAAAAAAACATTTTTTCTCTCCCTAGACGACCCTACGGAGCTATGTCCTGAAGCACAGGGATGTCCCCTAATGGTGGAGACACCCTGCCCCCGTACCTAAGCCTAGATATGGCCCTAGTGATGCCCTACTTAACAAAGCTGGATCGAGAAATATTAATCCAGTGAAACAAAACGAAAAAATAATAAGTCTAATGTAAATGATAGAAAGACAACCCCAACGCGTTTCGACTGCATACAGCAGCTCATCAGGAGGTGATGACAGTGTAGTCAACGTAGGGAATGAAGTAAGCAAAAAAAATTTTTTATAAGAAACCGTTGTGCTTAGAAAAATAAGATGGTACTTAGCTCCTTGGCATACTTGATGGTGCTGTGTATACAGATAAATATCTCTTGTCCATGTATATGATGAATTCAGACAGAGGGAGACCCTGTAACAGGCACAGCTGGTATGCTGGGAGGCTGGAGGGCTATTTGGGTTGTGGGTGAAATTTCAGGATGAGCCAAAATCACACTAACTTTAACAGGTGAACTTAATGTAACCTTCTCTAAACTTTTAAATGCACGTGTCCAACTGTTCAATGTTTCAGTACTTTTTAACAGTCCTCATCATGCTGTCCACATTTTGACATCATGATACTAAGAGGACACCTAACAATTGATCAACAGTACCTCGCCATTGTGAGGCTTCAAGCAGGATGTTCTCAGACAGAAGTGGCCACTGAGCTTAGAGTGTCACCAGCAGGTTGCAACAGAGATACAGGAACAGACACAGAAAGGCATAGAAGTGGACATCCTTTATTCACAATAAAATGGTCATCAGTGTGGGATGTGGCCAATGTCCTGAAGAATCAGATGATGAATGCCACAAAACTCCAGGCACATTTAAGGGAAGTGAGAGGCATCCAAGTGTCACATCGGACCATTCGAAACCATTTACATCAGCGTGCTAGACGATCTGCAAGGGTACCTGACCACAGGTGACAGTCTTGCACGGGCCAGGGAGCATCTACGCTAGACGCGGGACTAGTGTGCCTCAGTGCTGTTCCCTTAAGAAAGTCGTGATGGCCGCCAACCATGTTGGAGACTCAAGGAGAGCACTATACATCAGCCACTGTTGGCACCAGATGAGCCTTTGGTGGTGGTGTTACAGTGAGGGCAGGTATGTCTAGTTAATACAGAACTGCCCTACTTTGTGAATGTTACAGTGACAAGCCTATACTACTTGAAAAACATAATTAATCCAGTCATTGTGCCTCTGCATGAACACAGGCCTAATGTCATCTTCATGGACGACAATGTGCCAGCTCATTGAGGTCGCAACATTAGGAAACAGCTGCTGGAGACTGGGGTACCTCAAATGGAGTGGCCTGCACTTTCTACAGACCTGAATCCCATTGAAAACCTATGGGAACGCCCTGTAGAGGCTCATAACTCTGTACCCTAGAACCTCAATGACCTGAGGGTCGCTATTCAAGAAGAGTGGGATGCCATGCATCAGCAGACAATAAGTAGACTTGTGAACAGCATGAGACCTTGCTGTCAAGCTGTAATTGATGATCAAGGGCACAGGACAAGTTATTGAGACTGACATTTTTTGTGGGGGTATACCCACCACTGTTGTTGGCTTTTGTTTCAATAAGTTGTTTGAGAAGAGGAAATCACCATTGCATGCTTCTACTTAAATACCCTTCTTTCATGATATAATATCACTGTAGCGTGAACCTTTTACATTTGCCATAAATTTCACCCGAAAGCCAAATATCCTAAACTTTTTGTGCAGAAGAAAAAAAATGAACCGCAGCACTCCCAGGTCTTCAAATCAGATGTTGATGCAAAAAGACCAAAGAACTGTGGTAGTGTGGCAGGAGCTGTAACCCGGAGGCAGAAATCAGGTATTTATGATTCCCTCTGTATGTCTGGCCACATGGGGAATGGATAACCCCTTTAATGTAAAATCTCAGTTTAGTTGCATTATATGGAGATTAAACACTGTCCGGAGCACATTTGTGTCAAGCAGACACATGTAATACAGAATTTGTTTATTTGATGCAGCATATACCTTTAGATCAGTGCTGCAGGTGGCATGAATCCACATTGTTCTTATTGCTTTGAGGATTTGCTTAAAGGGAGTCTGCCATCAGCATTTTACGTTTGTAACCCTTCCCATAGCCTTCTAGCATCCTTACAGGTAATAAAAACGTTACCTTTAGCATCAATCCTGAACTTATAAAACCGTCAAAAAACATCTTTGTGGCATATGCAAATGAGGGCACGCAAGTGCCCAGGGGAGGCGTTACCCTTGTAGGTGCCCTGCTAGCTCAGCCTTTTTTCGCTTCCCCCCGCCTGCCCATCCTTTCCCTCTGACCGCCTATCTACTAACTTGTTGTTTTGACGAGATCCCGCGCCTGCGCACTCAGTCCGTCAGCCAACGTCGCAAAGCCGGCGCATGCGCATTAATTACTGTGATGCCGTACAAGGACTCTGCATCGCAGTGCGCAGGCCGACGGACTGAGAGTGCAGGCGCAGGATCTCGGCGAAACAACAAGTTAGTAGATAGGCGGTCGGAGGGAAAGGATGGGCGGGTGGAGGGAAGGAAGGGGCGGGGGGAAGCGAAAAAAAGGCTGAGTTAGCAGGGCACCTACGAGGGCAACGCCGCCCCAGGGCACTTGCAAGCCCTCATTTGCAAATGCTACAAAGATGTTTTTTGACGGTTTTATAAGTCCAGGATTGATGCTAAAGGTAACGTTTTTATAAACTGTAAGGATGCTAGAAAGCTATGGGAAGGGTTACAAACGTGAAATGCTGATGACAGACTCCCTTTACTTCCATAAATGAATAAAACCCAGTTTTAAAATCCAAAAACCATGATATTCTGCCAAAATTACACACAGAAAGGAGGAGCCTGTGGTTTAATTTTATTTTTTTAAAGATATACTACTCTTAAAGAAATAATTTCACTTGAATATTTTTATTTTTCAGTGCTCCGTCCTGAAAGAGTATGCATATGACTTAACAAATTTTAAGTAAGAAAAAGAAGTTTCCTTCTAACAATAAATAAACCACCAGTGTGGGTGTTATCCTCAAGTGCCAAGATGACGTAGTCATACAGCCTTTCTTCTGCCTGGTTCATCAAAAAGCGTCGAAGTGCAGTCTGCTCCACAACTGATCAGGTGAAATGTTTAACAGGGGTGATGATCAGGGACACGTTTCCTATATGGAAAAATGTACAAAAGTCAACATATGATATGCAAAAAATTAAAGAAAAAGCAAATATATACAGATACTGCACGCAAGGAAACAAATGCGTCATATGAACAAAAAAAAAAAAAAAAAATTGAGGAGGGGTAACTCCCTAATCACTTAATGCCAGTGGTTATCAAACCAACTAAATAAGTAAACTGAAATCCTCGTTATTTGGGATTTTTTTCAGGGCTATAAAAGAATGTTTGTTGCATGTAGCACTTAAAGGGATTCTGTCACCTCTCATAACACAAATTCTGATTTTAAACCAGTCATGCTCCACAGATTACCTTGAATCGGCTTTGCTGTTCTATACTGTAATCCGTCCAGTAGTTTTGCTGAAAAACGACTTTTATAATTATGCCAATTAATCCTGAAGGTGCCCAGAGGGGCGTTATGTTCCACTTTGTGTGCCCAGTAACGCCCCCCCTGCAGTGCCCAAAACGCCTTCCTCCTGAATCCCTAACCGCCCACAGCATCTCATCCCTCTCCTCCCCCTCCCTGATGGCCGAGCGAGCATCGGACGTCACTGGGCTCCGCGCATGCCCAGTGACATCCGATGCTCGCTCTTCCCTCAGTCTCCAGCAAATCGCACTGGCGCAGCCCTCAGTGGGTACTTCATCTGCGCGAGACTTCGCTCGGCCGTCAGGGAGGGGGAGGAGAGGGATGAGAGCAGCAATGGTTGTCAGCGCCAATATAAAGACTCAGTCTTCACACACTAAGACATAGCCAAGAGCTGGAGGGGAGGTACCGATTGCCATTGGAGAGACAGTGGTGTATGGAGAATTATTTTTCAGGGAACGCTCCATGGGAAAATATGTATTCAAACTAAATCATACCACAATTCTGTCTGAAGAGGCAGGTAGCCAATTCCGCTGGTTAATATGCATACTATTTTACCATGGAGCATTGCTCGTCTCCTCGAGAAACTGTACCCTCCCCAAGCTGCATTTAATGAAACTAGTACTCAGCTCTGTGCTGATAGAGGGCAAAAACTTAAAAAAAAAAAAAAAAAAAAAAAAAAAAGAGTGCCGTCTACAGGTGACCATTTTTTGGTTTGGTTGGTACGAGTTTTATAGAGATGCTACTCTATGGTATCTGTTTGAGGCATCCTTTTAACGCATACGTCATGTGCATATATTAACTCCTTAAGTACGGTGCCACTTTTAACCGTAAAGGGGGTTTTCCGAGATATTTTCATTGATGACCTATCCTCAGGATGCGGTGAGTTGACGTAGAGGTCTGATCCCTTCTACAATGCATTACCAATACATCCTGTATTGTAATGCAATGACAGTCAGGGGGCTGGATCTCATAGGCTTCCATTGCCGTTCCAGCCATCGGGTCCCCGTCTTCGCAGCGCGGGGACCTGATGGGGTGGGGGAAGTGCCTGTACCTTCTGCAAACCCTGTGCATGCTGTGGTCAGTGTTGACAGCAGCATACAAGGAGTTAATACACCGGTATTGGTGTATTCACCGATGCCAGCGTATACAGCAGGGGCTCGGCTGTCAGGAATATGTACAGCACTGGGACTCAAGTCACTCCCTGCAGCACTGGTACTAGGGCTGCAACGATTAATCGATGTAATCGATTATATTCGATAACTGGATTCGTTGTCGACGAATCCAGTTATCGAATAATCGCCGATTCGTTGGTATTCGGGCGGGCGGGCGGTCGCTGCATCTTTATTTTACCTTTTGACAATGACGCTCCCGCTCCTGTAACAGCCAGGCAGAGCGGACGGCGGCGTAACGTCACTCACTCCCGTGACACGCCTGCTCCGCCTCCTTCATTCATGAAGTGGGCGGAGCAGGCGCGTCACGTGATTGAGTGACGTTACGCCGCCGTCCGCTCTGCCTGGCTGTTACAGGAGCGGGAGCGTCATTGTCAAAAGGTAAAATAAAGATGCAAGCGCCGGGGCTGTTAGGGGGAAGGGGGGTCTGTGTATAGCACTGCTATGGGGAGGGGGGGAGGATCTGTGTATGGCACTGCTATGGGAAGGGGGGTCTGTGCACTGTTATGAGGAAAGGGATCTGTGCACTGTTATGCCCATAACAGTGCACATATCCCCCCTCTCCATAACTACGCCGTCCACAGATCCCCCATAATAGTGTCGTCCACAGATCCCCCATAAGTGTCGTCCACAGATCCCCCATAAGTGTCGTCCACAGATCCCCCATAAGTGTCGTCCACAGATCCCCCATAAGTGTCGTCCACAGATCCCCCATAAGTGTCGTCCACAGATCCCCCATAAGTGTCGTCCACAGATCCCCCATAAGTGTCGTCCACAGATCCCCCATAAGTGTCGTCCACAGATCCCCCATAAGTGTCGTCCACAGATCCCCCATAAGTGTCGTCCACAGATCCCCCATAAGTGTCGTCCACAGATCCCCCATAAGTGTCGTCCACAGATCCCCCATAAGTGTCGTCCACAGATCCCCCATAAGTGTCGTCCACAGATCCCCCATAAGTGTCGTCCACAGATCCCCCATAAGTGTCGTCCACAGATCCCCCATAAGTGTCGTCCACAGATCCCCCATAAGTGTCGTCCACAGATCCCCCATAAGTGTCGTCCACAGATCCCCCATAAGTGTCGTCCACAATTTGTTTTAATATGGCCTTTGAACATAATTTTTCAAGTAAGATCATATAAACCTCTGTTTTGTAATTTTGTCGTTTTTCCCGATTAATCGATTAATCGTAGAAATTAATCGGCAACTAATCGATTATTCAAATAATCGTTAGCTGCAGCCCTAACTGGTACCCTACGTGTTAAATATAGGAAAAAAAAAAACAAAACGATTTGAACACAGCCTTAGTCTGCATATTTCACAGAAAGGTACATACTGAAGATGACAGCACATTCGCCCCTCTACTAGCTATATCAATTCATACATGACTGTATATACGCCACAGATGCTAAATGAAATAATGTAAATTATACAAGTTTGGGAGTCTAGTTGGGGTTATCCCATGACTAATGTAAGAAATGAAAATCAGGCATCATATAGCACATGGTAATCTTTCCAACAAAGCTAGAACCAGCCCTGTACCTCACATGGATCCAGAGATCTCCCCATTTATTGTTCTGCTAGATTTATATCAAGCCGACAGCTCAAGGGGAGTGTCTTTTCTGCTGCAGCTAAGGGGGCGTGTCCATGCTCTCCCCATCACAACAAGGAGGCGTGCCCATGCTCTCCCCGTCACAACAAGGAGGCGTGCCCATGCTCTCCCCGTCACAACAAGGAGGCGTGCCCATGCTCTCCCCGTCACAACAAGGAGGCGTGCCCATGCTCTCCCCGTCACAACAAGGAGGCGTGCCCATGCTCTCCCCGTCACAACAAGGAGGCGTGCCCATGCTCTCCCCGTCACAACAAGGAGGCGTGCCCATGCTCTCCCCGTCACAGCTGAGGGGGGCAGTTGAAGGATAAAACTGAGCATGTGCAGCCTTCTCAGTGAGCAGGACAAAGAAATAAATAAAAAAATATAAAAAAAAATTAATTTTAAAAAAACACAGCAGGTGGAGCTATACAGATTCATTTTATTGAATAACTCAGTGGCTATGCTGAGTATTCAGATCCAGGTGCTGGTTTGAAAACTGTAGAATATAAGATCTTCAGACTATTACTTGAACTATATTTTGCACATACGTTACCTTGGTGCAGCTTTGATAATGTTGTCCACACGCAGGATGACTTCAGCAGCTTCAGCTGCACTCAGCAGGACTTGTCTCTTTACCTGGAAGCTCTCAGTGATACCCAGCTCTCCCATATCGCCTATAATGCCATTTCTCATATCTGATAAGCAAAAAGTGGATGGTTTTAAAATAATCAAAGAATACTTTGCACATTATGCAAAGGCCCTAACGTAATGTGGTGCTATGCCTGTTAAAAGGAGGGAAACATGACTAAACTACATCTGTTAGCTTTGGAAAAGATTAACCAGATAAAGAATGGAAATTTAACCAGTTACACTTAATAGGACACAATGTAAAAAACCCTAACAAGTCATCTTTTAACCCTTTCACTACCTGGAGGTTTTTCTTCCATATTGTTATTATATTTCCGTTCACATAGCTGTATGAGGGCTTATTTTATGCGGGACAAGTTGTACTTTCTAATGCCACCATTAACTATGGCATAAAATGTAGTTAAAAAAAAATAAAATGTGGTGGAATTGGGGGGAAAAAAAAAAAACACTGACCCATGCCCTTAATTCTCTGGGTTAGAACAATTACAACAATACCACATATGTATAGGAGTTTTATTTCTAAATGTATTTTCTGACCCCCATAACATTTTTCATGTCTACTGAGCTGTTTAGGGGCTCTTTTTGAGGGACAATCCATAGTCTTTATGGATACCATTTTGGAGTGCGCCTGACTTTTTGATCACATTTGCAAATTTTTACCCTTTTTTCCGTTGCATCGTTCGACGTATTTGCATTTTTAAAAAATATTTTAATAGTATGGGCGTTTTCGGTAGCGGTGATACCCATGATGTTTAAATTTTGTTTAGCTATTTATTTTTTTATTATACGGAATGGAGGGTGATTTAAACTTTTAGATTTTTTTTTATATATTTTTAATTGTGTGTGATGATTTTGAAGCTCATATATGAGCCTATAAATTATGTTTTTTTTTATATTTTTCCTTATATACTATCAGGGATTTTTAAAATGGGGTTTGGATTGGAAATTGCTCATTTCTTATACTGGCCTGCCATCTGGTGTCCAAAATAAGAATTGCAGCATGAACACCATCAGCCTTGTCAGCGAGGCTCAGTGTTCAGCACCACTACTGATGCCTCCATTGGTAGGGTTTTTGCGCATTTAGATGCAGTGATCTCACTTAATCACAGCATATAAATCCTTTAATTACCGCGATCTGCATTCTTGCCGTTCACAGTAATTAGCTACAGGTCTCTGCTGTTTGAAACAGCAGAGACTTGCCAGCCATGATGCCTGCAGCACGTGCGAGCAGGCACCATGTTCGCACATCGCCCCAGCGCCGTAGCGAAAGGGTTAATATATTCCTTTCCTCTGATTCTATGCAAATCTTCTCTCTTATAATCTTATATAAGACAGTTAAAGCTACACATCCATATTAAAGCATGTTTCTATAGGTTAGTACGTACCAAGCCCATAGGTAGACTTTCCCTCAATGTGAGCTGCTCTCAGTTGGGCCACCAGGTCAGCACTGTCATAGCCAGCATTGTCTGCTATAATAGTTGGAAGCTAAAAAACACAAAAAAATAAAATAAAATAAAAAATCCAATAAGACAGCAATACAGTTAAAACCAATCTGATGGGATGTATAAACATATGAGTTAGGACACACCTTTACATCCCATGTTTTTTTTTTTTTTTTTTCTACATTGTATATTCCTATTGAAGATATGAAAACAATGAAGGAACACATGGATAAAGTAGTAAACTAAAAAGTGTTAACTGCTTGCTTACCACCACATGATGGCGCTGCAGATCGCTGTAATTGTGCTGTCAGTAGACAGCTGTCGTCACAGTGAAGATCCCAGAAGGGGTCTATGGGCATGTGCTCTTCACAGTGAAGAAAAGCAGGCAGGGTGGGCTCAAGGAAGATCCATGATGTGAGAGCTGGTTATGACATTAAAGGGGTATTCTGGCTATAACAAGTTATCCCCTGTCCACAGGGCTATTACTAGTCAGGGCCCCATTCTCATGATAGGTGGGGGTCCCAGCAACCTTTGCCACTCCAGCTGTTGTGAAACTACAACTCCCAGCATGCAAACATACGCGACTGAATAGAGCATTCTGGGAGTTGTAGTTTCTCAACAGCTGGAGTGACAGCGGTTGCTGATCCCTGCCTTATGGATTCAACATAAAGGTCATTTACAACATCTGTACTGGCAGTACGGTGCCATAGAACCAGCAATAGAAAAATAGGCCCCCAAATTCAAAATGCACTGTAGTCCTTTGAAGTCTTGGGGTGGGCCCAGCCAGTAGATAAAATACATAACTAGCATCCATTTTCACAGTACAAAACATACGGTAAATCCTTTGTAACAGAAAAAAAAAAAAATGCTAAAAAAGGAAAAATATTTTTCACAATTTTCAGTTTTTCCTTCAATATTTCTTTAAAAAAATATTTATTATATCTGTCTGGCACAAAAGAAAGGTCTAAGATGTCCCGTCAACAATATCAAATACATGTAGGCTGGCTCAAACTAATCAGTTATTTGCAGTTAAATAGAACCATTGTGAAAAGTGAAAAATGGGCCTGGTACAGAAGGGAGTAAACCTAATGAAGTGGTTAAACAAACCAAAATAGGTTTTATATTTTAGATTCTGTTAATTTGATGACAGCTTGGCACACTCTTGGCATGCTCTCAATCCGTTTCATGAGGTTGTCCCTTGGAATGGTTTTCAATTAACAGGTATGTCTTATCAAATGGGGGAGATTTATCAAAACTAGGGAGGGTAAAGTAGAACTAGCTTAGTTGCCCATAGCTACCAATCAGATTCCACCTCAGATTTTTTTCTGAGCTCCCTTGGAAAATGAAAGGTGGAATCTGATTGGTTGCTAAGGGCAACTAAGCCAGTTTTCCTTTACACAATTTTTTATGAATCTCCCCCAAAGACTCGATTTGTGGAATTTCTTGCCTTCATAATGCGTTTGATATCATCAGTTGTGTTGTGCAGAGGTAGGTTTGGTACACAGTTCCATACAATGTTTACCCCCTATTCTACTACTGTTGATACAGTAGTCATTCTACTAATGAATGTCAGTCAATCTGGAAAATTTCCAGAACTTTGAAGGTATCCTCAAGTGCAGTCATGAAAACCATCAAACGCTAGGATGAAACTGGCTCTGGTGAGGACCAACCCAGCAAAGGAAGACAGCTGCAGAGTACTGGTTCATTAGAGCTAGCAGCCTCAGCAACTCAAATTAGACCCCACATAAATGCTCTACAGAGATAAAGTACCAACAAAAGGTATAAACATCTACTGTTCAGAGGACACTTTTTTTTGTCTGAATTGCTAAAAAGCGGCCACTACTGAGAAACTAGTAGAAGTGCTTGGGCCAACGAACACAAGGAATAGGCATTAGACCAGTGGAAGTCTGTACTTTGGTCTTTTGAGTCTGAATATTAGCTCCAACCACCATGTCTTTGCGAGACGCATAAAAGGTGAGTGGATGGCGAGTTTCTACGTTGGGATTCCCACTGTGAAGCATGGAGAAGGAGATGCGAAGGTGTGCGAATGCCTTGCAGGTTATAGTGTTGGGGATTTATTCAAAATTCAAGGCACACCTATCCAGCATCGCTACCACAGCATTCTGCAGGGACATGCCATCCCATTTGGTTTCTGCTTAGTGGGACTAGCATTTGTTTTTCAACAGGACAAGGACCCCAAAACAGACCTCCAGGCTATGTAAGGGCTATTTGACCAAGGAGGAGAGTGATGGAGAGCTGCATCAGTTGACATGACCTCCACAATCACCCGATGGCTTCGGATAAGTTACACTAGAAGCAGCCAAGTGCTCAGCACCGCTGAAAACTCCTTCAAGGCTTCGGAAACCCAATCCAAATGGCTACCTCATGAAGCCGATAAAGAGAATGCCCAGAGTGTGCAAAACTTTATTCCATATGTGTTCCTTCATCATTTTCTAGTATTCAATATGAATCCGCAATGTAGAAAATATAAAAAAAATAAAAATAAAAATAAAAAAAAATGGAATGAAAAGTTATGTCCAAACTTTTGGCTGGTAATGTACGTGCACTTTTTGCGGTTTCTTTTTGCAGAGAAAAAAAACAACTGCTGAAGTGCAGCAGGATTTCATAAAATCCTACTTGCTACAATGATCAGTCATGTCGTTTTTAAAAGGAACAATAGATCAAGAAATAAATGAATGATATGATCAAAGTAACACAGGACAATCCAAGGGGTGTCCTAAGCGAATGCCCAAGGGTGCAGGGCTTGACAATCTTTGTCATGCAGAAAACAGGGCAGAAAGGCTCATACTGCATCCAGTTGTCTTACAGCCAGACATGGAAAAGTGAAATACAGGAGGGGGAAATAGCCAATTGCCTTGGACACAGATTTATTTTAGATTACTCAGTTGCAATAAAATGAAAAAAGGATAAAAATGGATAGGAAAAACTTAAGGGACGAATTGCTGGGGTTGTTTAAGATATTTCTTGTGAATGTTGTATGTTTTGTGCTCCTTTAATAGCATGTCCAACAGGTCACGTAATAGGGAAAGTCACCTTTTTCCCCACCGACTTAAGTAAGAACATTAAAGCCTTACGTATAAAAAACGAACAAAAAAAAACCAAAACCACCTCAATTGACCATCGCATCTCCAGTCAACTGGTCAATTGGACACTATATAGTATATTCAAAGAACGTTTACACTATGAACCCACAGATTAAGAAGCAGAATGCCTTTAAGTACACTGGCAGCAAGAACAATCCCAACTCCCACTTACTACAGTTATTCTTCTTACCATTTGTAGTGCTCTGCCAAAAGATTCCATTGCCACAGATTCCTTCCCTGGTGTTCTGTTAGCGAGATCCGTTACAGCATTGGCCATCAACATCTCTGAGCAGCCTAAAGTAAGGTTTAAAGCAGTTAGCATAATAAAAAAAAAATGTAATGAGAATGGGGGAAAAAAAGAGCAAATAAAAACATTCATGTACCTCCTCCATAAACCGTTCTGCTATCTTTCACAGTCTGAGCTAGTACACAGAGTGCATCATGAAGTGACCTCTCAGCTTCATCCAAAATCTGCTGTGTTGCACCACGAAGAACAATTGTGCAAGCTTCTCCTGGAAAGATAAAGAAAATAAACCCATTTCATTAATAAGACCCAAATGTAATACAGACACAAGGTATGAAAAGAATCATCATAGGGGTATTCCACAATTTGTTTTAATTAGCCCCGTTAGTGTATGTGATATTTAACGAAAGAATCATACGCACCGGCTACGACACTCCATTCTGGTACCATGGCCTCATTCACAAACTTTCTGTCCCTGGCTTGTTTACTTCCAGACGGGGTCACGTTCAGCCACAGCCAGTGACGTATAGTACAGTGGTGGTCTCAGTAGTGACGTATAGTAGTGTCATGTCTCTACTGAGGCCAGTCACTGGCTGCAGCAGCACATGTGACCCTGTCTGGTAGTAAACTGGGGATCGGGAGATCACTAAACGGAGCCAGGGCACAGAACAAAGTGGCAGGGAGCAGAGGAGCATGCTTCTTTTATTAGGTACCACACAGTAAGGAAGCTAATTAAAAAAGGTCCATAATCCAAAAAAGTGTACTCCATACACTTAATACACAAATGTCGCAAGATTTTAACAGGTGGGGGGGGGGGGGAACAAATCTGTTTCTCATCGGTATATTGAGTGTGTTGTAATATGCTTTATAGTAGTGTACACCAGAAAGGACCCAGAAAGTTGCAAGCTATAGTCTAAACCAAGGATCAGCAACCTCCGGCACTCCAGCTGCTGTGAAACCACAACTCCCAGCATGCAAACATGCTAGTCTGTTCTCACAGCTCCCACAGAAGTGAACGGAGCATTCTGGAAGTTGTAGTTTTAGAACATCTGGAGTGCTGGAGGTTGCTGATCCCTGGTCCAGTAGAAAATTCAGTAATCCAGTCACAGTAGGGTTACCATTTGTTGCTTACAAAAAATAAAAATAAAAATAAAGCTTAAAACACAGAGAGGGGGAACTTGATATTACTCACCCATGGCAACACCTGAGAAGTGAATTAACTTATCTTCCCCGATCATTACTTCTTCAATAACTTTACAGCTTCCAAGTTTTACCAGCTCGGGATGGTCAAAAGTAGATGCTATCTCTCCACCTGAAGGCAAAAGAGGAGCTTTCATTTTAACAAAGCCTGCATCAACTTAAGGCCAGAAACACACAAGCGAGTTAAAAGCAAAGAACTCGCACGTTCTGACCTCTGCTCCTCTGACAAGATCACACATCTAAAAAGAAGCAAAAAAAAAAAAAAAAAAAAAAAAAGCTACCAAATGAATAATTCTTTATGTTGTGTAACATGTGTGGCAGTAATCTTGGATTTCAAGTATACCTTACGTCTGTTACATCGGGGGGAAAAAACTAGAAGAAACATACCTGTAACAAGGGCCAAACGCTCAACTCCAGAAAAGTCTGCATGTTCTATTGCCATCACTCCGGCAGAGGCAAAGAGCTGCTCTGGGTAGTTATAAATCAGTTGTCTGAGAAAGGAAATAATGCAAAAACTAATAGAATCACATGCTTACCAATGAATCAATCAATTTTCAATATTAGATTTTAGTAGGTAGCTAAACACTGCTACTTCCACCTCCCTGAAAGAAAAGGCTGGTCTCCAGCAGAGGTCATTTAGAAAGGGGGTTTATCCACAAGCAGAACTTTCTGCTGCTTACATCTCTCCTAATATTAGGCTATGCTAAGATTATATTAGGAACACTGCTTAGAGGGATGATGATGACCTGTCCTATGGATAGGCAATTCATGTTAGACCTTTGTACTTGAGTTTGTTAACCCTCCAGAATTTATTTATGTTTCTGCATGAATTTGACCTTAAACTACATCACATTTTCACAGAAGTCCTAACCAAATAAAAAATTAAAAAATTAAAAAAGGACTCAAAAATATTAGACATGATAATTTTTCTCAATGAATAAATTATCCAATATCACATATGTATGAGCTGCAAAAGTATGTGATTTACTTTTAGCATCTGGTGTGACACCGGATTGGTCCTGCACATTGGTTTGGAAGAATTTTAGCCCATTCCTCCGTACAAACCAGCTTCAACTCCGTTCCGTTGGTGGGTTTCCTCCCATGAATTGCTCGCTTCAGATCCTTCCACAACATTTCTATTGTAGTAAGGGCAGGACTTTGACTTGGCTATTCCAAAACTTTAACTCTTATTTTCTAACCATTCTTAAGCAGACTAATTTTGTGTTTAGGAACGTTGTCTTGCTGCATGACCCACATGTTCTTGAGATTCAGCTCATGGGCAGATATCCTGACATTTTCCTTTACAAAAAAGTTCTATTATGGTCTCAACAGTCCACTTCTGGCTTGTCCAGCTGATCTTTAGCAACGACTTTATTCTTGCAAACCTGCCATGCACACTATTGTTGTTCGGTGTCCTCCAGATGATGGACTCATGAACATTGGCTAATGTGAGAAAGGCCTTTAGTTGCTTAGGGGTAACCTTGGATTCCTTTGTGAATTCGCAGACTATTACACACCTTGCTCTTGGCGTGATCTCTGTTGATCGACCACTCCTGGGAGGGTAATGGTGGTTTTGAATTTCCCTCATTTGTACACAATCTGACTCTGGATTGGTGAAATCAAGAGATGGTTTTGTAACTTTTTTGAGCCTGATGAGCATCAACAGCTCTTCTTCAGAGGTCCTTAGAAATCTCACATGTTTGTCGAAGTGTATTATGGCACAAACAAAGGTTGTGAAGATCAGACTTTGATAGATGGCTGTTCTTTACATAAAAAAAGGTCGCCAACTCACAACTTATTGTTATACCATTGATTGAAAATACCTGACTGTAATAGCACTGTCAAATTATCTGCTAATCTTAAAGGTTCACATACTTTTGTCTCTCACAGACATGGAATTGGATCATTTTCTTAAAATAAATATGGGACTAGGTCTAATATTCTTTACTCATTTATATAATTTGGTTATCTTAATCTACTTTTAGGATTAGTTTTACATCAAACTTCTGAACGGTTCACAAATATTAAAGCACCACTGTAATCCAGATACACTGATATCTATAGAATAGAAGTTGGGGACCACCAGATTAGTACACTGACTAATGAACAATCTCTCCTGCCTCCTAAGAGAAGCTGAGTGCAGCTGGTAGGACAACTTAAATAATTCCTTAATATGTACTATTAGATAACTCCGAAAGGTAATGCCATCACAGAAAAAGATTTGCATCTTCTGCACTCCTTCAGTTAATATTTGAGTCACACACCCACACCATGCATACGTCCCTACCTGTTAATAAAACAGTTGATCCCATGTTTTAGAATGCGCTCCACTTTCTCCTTCATCTTCTCCTTTTCTGCTGACTCAATTTCGGCCACTTTTGCAGTAGAGTCTACACGTACCCTTGAGCCAAAAACCTGCATAGTATGGAATTTGTTAATATCAAGGTCTGCAATCCAAGTAAGGGGGAAATTGGTGTTAATAAAGAAAATAAATGCTAACCTTAATCTTGTCAGTGTCCATTCCTGTATTTGCAATAAGTATTTTTGCATTTTCAATACGCTTTGGTTGATTTACCCCAATTTTCTTGTCCAACAGGAAACCTAAAAAACAACAACTGATATTATACACACATTCAGCTTTTTTAACACTGGGGACAGAAAAAGGGAGAATATTTTTTGGGACAGCGCTGTGGAATAGGTTTGTACTATTTAAGTGTTGGGTAATAAAGTGAACACTAGTAAGCACGTTGCATCTAGACTGAAGAAATCAGTGCTGCTAGCATAGTAATCAAAAGTGGTCAACGTCCAATCAGAAAACAAGAGCTCACAGGGCAGGGGCAGACAGTAGAATTGAGGAGGTCATCTGCAGCCGCTGGACATGTACATTAGTACCCGATTCTCCCAGCGTTAATTACCACAGAGCATCAGATCATTACATACTTAGCCAGGAAAAAGACCAATGCAATGATAAAGACTCCCATATTCTACATTTGCAGTCAAACTTATACTCTGTGCACTATGTTTAAGCCATACAACGGAACAAGGTCTTATATTAAATGTATCCATAGGCCAGCAGGCGTCAACACACCATTTTAAATCTTATCACTGGTATAGGGAAGCGCAGCAGACTGCTTTCCAATACAGAAGACCACAAGAAAAATGGCAAAAGGTATACTGTAAAAAAAAAAAAAAAAATTCAACTTGAGGCCTTGTGGGTGACAGCTGCCACTGTATTGCATATGTAACGGGCAAACACGGGATGTATAAGTCGTGAGCATGTACCTCCAATGGAACCCATTAATGCAGGGTATACAGAGCCTTAGATAAAATACCTTCATCCAAATAAGACTCAGTTAAACTTCCTCCTAACTTCTTAATGACATGGATGGCTTCCAGATTTCCAGAACCCTTCAGCCTAAGCACAGCTTCAACAGCAAGTTTTGCAAAATGATCTTTATGATGAGTCAGGAGCTTAGAAGACAATGTTGTTCTGGAAATATTCAACAGATCAGCCTCGAACTGCTCTTTATCATTTCTGTGGAGTAATTATTAGAAAACAACATAAAAAAAAAGTAACATTTATTTGTTACATTATGTGCACCTTAAGTTTCCATTCACACGTCCGTAGAATGGGTCCGGATCCGTTCCGCAACGTTGTGAAACAAATCCAGACTCATTCATTCTCTACGGGGCAGGAATGGATGCGGACATCACACAGTGTGCTGTCTGCATCCGCATTTCCGGAGCACGGCTCCGATCTTGCGCAATTGCGGACAATAGGCAGTTCTATGGGGGTGCCGGCCGGGTGTATTCCGGATTCGCAATACACTACGAACGTGTGAATGGACCCTTAATAGCAGGCATTCCAAAAAATGTTATTGCTCTAAAGCAATTAAATTAACAGTTTTCTTAAAGGGTTTTCCCAGCTCTATCTTTCATGGAAGAGATGGGTATAACCCACAGTAAGAGCAGTCTTAGGGTGGCAGAGTTACTGAAAACAAGCTTTTTCTGCAACTCCAACAGCAGTAAAATTAGAGATACACAAACATCATAACACAGCAAGCTTTACTGTTTCCGTAAGTCCTGAGCGAGAAAACAGCATAGCTTGCTGTGCTACGCCGCTCCAATTCACTGCTATGGGACATTCGGAAAATGCGCAGCGTACGATGCTCAGCCATTTCCACAACTCCCCTCCCCGGGACAGCTCTTATTGTGGGTTATTAAAGGGGTTGTCCCACTTCATAAAATAGGTTTTATCTAATCTATTTACCCCCACACAACATATCTTCCTATCCATGTTATTATCCAAAAGCTACCTTTCATTCAAAAAATCATGTAAAGCGATTCCTTTGTTGTTTTCTGTATCCCATGGATACGGCCTCTTTCGTCCGGCCGCATCGCTGTGCCGCGCCTGCGCACAACAGCTGAACCAGTACTCGGGCCGCCTCTCCATTCTTACAAGTACACGCACGCCCGCGCATGCGCAAATACAGCAGGCGGGTGCCGGAATCAAATAGCCGGCACCCGACCTCTATGACAGGGAGCGGGACCTTAGGGGTTAACTGCCGCTGATCGCAGCCCCCTATCATAGAGGTCGGGTGCCGGCTATTTCACTCCGGCACCCACCTCCTGCATTTGTATTAACATTGGTGGCGCAGTGCGCCCCCCCCCCAGTATAATATACATTCAGTGCGCCCCCCCCCCAGTATAATATACATTCAGTGCGCCCCCCCCCCCCCAGTATAATATACATTCAGTGCGGCCACCCCCCCCCCCCCAGTATAATATACATTCAGTGCGGCCACCCCCCCCCCCCCCCCCCCCCAGTATAATATACATTTAGTGCGGCCACCCCCCCCCCCCCCCCCCCAGTATAATATACATTTAGTGCGGCCACCCCGCCCCCCCAGTATAATATACATTCAGTGCGGCCACCCCCCCCCCCCCCAGTATAATATACATTCAGTGCGGCCACCCCCCCCCCCAGTATAATATACATTCAGTGCGGCCACCCCCCCCCCCCCCCCCAGTATAATATACATTCAGTGCGGCCACCCCCCCCCCCCCCAGTATAATATACATTCAGTGCGGCCACCCCCCCCCCCAGTATAATATACATTCAGTGCGGCCACCCCCCCCCCCCCCAGTATAATATACATTCAGTGCGGCCACCCCCCCCCCCCCAGTATAATATACATTCAGTGCGGCCACCCCCCCCCCCCCCAGTATAATATACATTCAGTGCGGCCACCCCCCCCCCCAGTATAATATACATTCAGTGCGGCCACCCCCCCCCCCCCCAGTATAATATACATTCAGTGCGGCCACCCCCCCCCCCCCCCCAGTATAATATACATTCAGTGCGGCCACCCCCCCCCCCCCCCCAGTATAATATACATTGGTGGCGCAGTGGGAAGTGCCAATGAGGGTTAAAAAAATAAATAAAAAATTAACTCACCTCCACCAATTGATCGCACAGCTGCCGGTCTCCTGTTCTATCTTCAGGACCTGTGGTGACGTCACTGAGCTAATCACATGGTCCATTACCATGGTGATGGATCATATGATGTACCATGTGATGACCACAGTGATGTCACCAAAGGTCCTTTCACAGGTCCTAAAGATAGAACAGGAGACCGGCAGCTGCGCAATCAATTGGAGGAGGTGAGTTAATTTTTTATTTATTTTTTTAACCCTCATTGGCACTTCCCACTGCGCCACCAATGTTTATTATACTGGGGGGGGGGGGGGGTGGCCGCACTGAATGTATATTATACTGGGGGGGGTGGCCGCACTGAATGTATATTATACTGGGGGGGGGGGGTGGCCGCACTGAATGTATATTATACTGGGGGGGGGGTGGCCGCACTGAATGTATATTATACTGGGGGGGGGGGGGGGTGGCCGCACTGATTGTATATTATACTGGGGGGGGGCCGCACTGAATGTATATTATACTGGGGGGGGGGCGCACTAAATGTATATTATACTGGGGGGGCCGCACTCAATGTTTATTATACTGGGGGGGGCGGGACCTCACATACGGCTCCATATGGATGACTCATACACATGAACGAGCACGCAGGGTGAGTCATGAGGAGGCGTGGCCTTCACTCAACTGCCTGAGAACCAGGAAGTTATCAGGACATCTACTGCTGATAAGATTAAAAAAGCAAAGTGGGACAACCCCTTTAACATCTCAGCCATAAGGAGCCAAGATGGGCCAACCCCTACTATCACTTAGGCCTCTACTACTGTCTGCTAGCAAAAGGGAGCAGGTAACATGCCTGCAGGGTCAGATTACGGAGCTGAAATTATGCAGGTACTTAAAGGGGTTTTCCAACCCCCATAATGCCCAGGCTCCTCACACTGGTTATACTTAACCCTTGCTCCTTCTAATGCCTGCATTACCGCCGCTGCATCTCCCCATCGCACGGATCAAAACATCCGGCAATGGGGAGAAACGAGACAGCCAATAGCAGGCCGCGACCAGAGCGAGACTCCCTAGCATCGCAAGTGACAAAGATGCATCGGCGGCCGTGCAGGCATTAGAAGCAACGCGGGTGCCGGGGAGCGGCGTAAGTATAACCAGTATGAGGGGACCGGGCATTATAGGGGTTGGATAACCCCTTTCAGCATTCACTGGAACTGCGTACACAAGATGGCAGAATATTTTTGACAAACCCCATTAGCAAAGTTGCTCCATTCTTTATTTTAAGTGCATTGGAGCAATACAAATGTAGAATATGTAAAGTGAAGACAAGCTCACATAGGCCTCTTTCACACTTGCGTTGTCCGGATCCGGCGTGTACTCCACTTGCCGGAATTACACGCCGGATCCGGAAAAACGCAAGTGTACTGAAAGCATTTGAAGACGGATCCGTCTTCAAAATTCTTTCAGTGTTACTATGGCACCCAGGACGCTATTAAAGTCCTGGTTGCCATAGTAGGAGCGGGGAGCAGTATACTTACAGTCCGCGCGGCTCCCGGGGCGCTCCAGAATGACGTCAGAGCGCCCCATGCGCATGGATGACGTGCCATGTAATCACGTGATCCATGCGCTTGGGGCGCCCTGACGTCACTCTGAAGCGCCCCGGGAGCCGCACGGACGGTAAGTATACTGCTCCCCCGCTCCCCACTACACTTTACCATGGCTGCCAGGACTTTAGCGTCCCGGCAGCCATGGTAACCATTCAGAAAAAGCTAAACGTCGGATCCGGCAATGCGCCGAAACGACGTTTAGCTTAAGGCCGGATCCGGATCAATGCCTTTCAATGGGCATTCATTCGGGATCTGGCCTTGCGGCAAGTCTTCAGGATTTTTGGCCGGAGCAAAATGCGCAGCATGCTGCGGTATTTTCTCCGGCCAAAAAACGTTCCGGAACTGAAGACATCCTGAATGGATTTCACTCCATTCAGAATGCATTAGGATAAAACTGATCAGGATTCTTCCGGCATAGAGCCCCGACGACGGAACTCTATGCCGGAAGACAAGAACACAGGTGTGAAAGAGCCTAATAGAGGAAACTGCATTAACAGCAGTATACCTGTCACCATAATCAGTCACTTCACTAATTGATGTAATCTCAGTAAAGCCGGACATAGATGTAAAAAGTAACAATACAGATAGCTTTACAGAGCATCTCTCACCGTGTACCCGAGTAATAAACCAAATAGGCCGGCAGCTTCATCACAGTCTGCTAATTCAAATGTCATCCCCCTGCAGTTCAGCGACTCTGTTGCTGAGAAATTAAGCCTCTTGTATAATGCAAATGAGCCGCTTTGTGCACCAACAGCTCCTTTCTGTATCATGGTTAGCTCAACCCCCCCCCCCCCCCCCCCCAGCTCTGAGGGCCAGGGCCAGGCAGAGGCGACGTAACCTTGGCTGACTGAGTAGAAGCCTGTGCACACTACTGACTACAGTCCTGGCAAGCATCGGTTACGTTCTGCACATGCAGATTCCTGGAGCACCAACCTACAGGTGCAGGGCCGAGAGAGATGACATTGCCACCGCCTGGCTCTGTCACTCAGAGCTGGAGGCAGCGCTAACCGCGATAGGGAAGAGAGCTGTTGGTGCCGGAAGGTGCAATAGAGACGCCCTCATTGCTCCAAATGGCTCATTTGCATAATACAAATGGCCTAATTTCTCAGCAAAGGAGAGACTGATCCGCAGGGGTACAGTAACATTTGAATCCGGAGGCGTGATGAAGCCAACAATTTGATTTATTAATCAGGTACATGGTGACAGATGCTTATCCATTCAGAATGCATTGAGGCTGTACTGATCTGTTTTGGGCTGCTTGTGAGACCCCTGAAACAGATCTCACAAACGGACCCAGAAACGCCAGTGTGAAAGTAGCCTTAGTTCGGCTCATCGGAGCCCATTCATTCTAATACTGTACGGAGATAAATCTCCGTATTATAACTAGGGATGAGCGAGTTTCATATTTTGAAGTTTGTGTGCGGGTTCATGTTGTGGTATTTACTGAATTGCATTATGGATTCCGTTACCACGGACCATAACGCAATTCTATGACGGAATGCCTTTAGAGGCAGTTATTCATTCCGTCAGAATAAAAGTATATGGGCTGCAAAACGGATCCGTCCGGTTTACGTTATGCAGGAGAGGACTCAAGCATTCCGGTTATGGAATTGCGTAACAGTCTGTGGCAACGGAATCCATAATGCAATTCTGTAAATACCACAACATGAACCTGAACACAAACTTCAAAATATGAAATTTGCTCATCCCTAATTATAACGAATTTTTAAGCGGCTTCGGATGTAGCATCCAAAGCTCGCTTTGCTCATCTCCAATTCAGTGCGGGAAAAATCTAAAAACCGCAATACTTGCATGTGCAAGTTTAAGATACACACGGTATAATGTGTATAGATGTGAAAAGAATAACTCACCCATGATCCAATGCTGCCTTAAGAAGTGCTTCCCTGGCAACCTGGGTAGCTTGTCTCCACCCAGAAATAATAGTCTGTGGATGAATCTTCTTGGCAATCAAAAGTTCAGCTTCCTGAAACAGGCAGGAAAATATAAAAATGAATTACTATTGCATTCACATAGTGCAAGAGGTACATTTTTTAACCCTTCAACTTCTGACAGTTGCCAAAAGAGCAACTTAAATGGGTCTCGCCAATGCTCCGTTCAAGCAGTTTCTTGTTCCCACAGGACCACTGCGGCCACTCAGAGGCTTCAGCAGTCATAGTGGCTTGAACACTAGGTCACAACAATTATGTACCACTCAAGCCAGTAATAGGTGTGCAACAGGGAAAGCAGTTAAACTATACCTGGTATGCCAGAAGTAGAAGTTTAAACAATATGCTCCCTTGTTAAAAACATCCATCTCTGACCTATGGATCAAGTAGAAGCTGCACCCCAGGTATGGTTTACAAGGGTTGTACAGTGGCCTAATATTGATGACCTGTCCTCAGATTAAATCATCAGAATCCGATGATCAGCTGTTTGAAGGTGTATAGTGGTTTGTGCGAGTGCTGCTTCCGCTTCAAAATTACCTGTACCCATGTCTCCTTTCTAGAGGTGGCACAGTGTAATTACAATGGCTCCCTTATATTCAACTGCAGCGCCGACACAAAGGAGACAACACGCAGGTAATTTTGAAGAGGAAGCAGTGTTCGCACAAGTGTCGCTACTTCTTCAAACAGTTAATCTGCGAGGGTGAGTCAGACCACCAGCAAGCTGATATTGAGGACCTATCCTGGGGACAGGTCAGCAATATTATGCTACTGAACAACCCCTGTCACCCGTTTACTTCTGTAAGCAGTTTTTATTTGTCAAGACTTTTCAAAAATTCCCTTTAAAAACAAAAACTAATGTACAGATCTTACTCTGAGCAACTCAGCAGCCAGCACCGTCACTGATGTTGTACCGTCACCTACTTCATCATCCTGGACTTTGGACATATCTAAAAAGGAAGAAAAACAGAAAAAAAAAAACTTCTGTAAATAATTCAGTAGGTTGCCCCCCCACAGAACCAAAATTAAACCACCTCAATTTAGCAACTAAATGGTAATCTAATTTAGGTTCACTACCAATGTGAGGAGCATTGTTAGAGACTTATGAGAGAAGACCAAACTGCCGGTTTCTGACTTACCTACTAACACTTGGGCAGCAGGATTGTCAATTCCAATAGACTTCAGAATAGTTGCTCCATCGTTGGTTACAGTAACACTGCTGTCTCTGCCACTGCTTATGAGGATCTTGTCCTGTTCACAGGAACAACCACAGTAGATCAGCACATGACACCAACAGATTCTCCATCACATAAGAGCTGCTCATGCCAATTTAATCTTTATTAGAAATAACGTAAAGTAGTTAATCTATCAAATTTCATCCAAACTATGTCACTATGATTGTCCACATCTCTGTGAAGGCCCTGAATTATAGCACAGGGGAGAAGGAAGCAGTCTCTCCCTCCCAGTGTGCCGCTGCTGTCACCAATGAGGAGAGAGGGGCGGGCGCACTGCGCCAATGAAAGTAAGTGTTTAATACAAATCCCGGAGGCCGGTACCGGCGGGGAGCTGCGATTAGCGGCAGTTCACCCCTCATGTGCCACACCCTCCTCCTGTATTAAATGTTAAAAATCATTGGTGGCGCACTGCGCCCCCCCCCCCCCCCCCCCCCCCAGTATTAAAATCATTGGTGGCAGTGGCCACAGGGTCCCCTCCCACTCATTGGTGGCAGGGGCAGTTTCTGATCGGAGCCGCAGCAGTGTAATCCTGGGGCTCCGATCGGTTACCATCGCAGCCAGGACGCTACTTAAAGGGAACCCGTCACCAGTTTTATGGTGTCCTAACTAAGGGCAACATAAATAAGTGACTGATTCTCTTAGTAAAATGCTGGGTCACTTTCTTTAATTGACCCAGTCAATCTGCCAACATCTTGTATTGAAAAGCTCCAGCTGATAATGATGAGTCATGAATATTCATGAGCTTCTGACTCTCCCCGCCCACCATATGATTCAGCAGCAGTTGGGCAGGGGAGTGGCTATAGCTCTGAATTAAATAAACGCTGGACTCCATGAGATCACGCTGGACTCCAATCAGCTCATTAGCATGCGGCATCTTTGTGTGTATATTATGGAGGTAACCATCTGTCACACCAGTAAGTGAATACATCTAAGGTACTTTTTAGTAGTTAATGATTGTATATAATTTAGGGCTGCAACGATTAATCGATGTAATCGATTATATTCGATAACTGGATTCGTTGTCGACGAATCCAGTTATCGAATAATCGCCGATTCGTTGCTATGCGGGCAGGCTGGCGGTCCCTGCATCTTTACTTTACCTTTTTACAATGACGCTCCTGTAACAGCCAGGCAGAGCGGACGGCGGCGTAACGTCACTCACTCACGTGACACGCCTGCTCCGCCTCCTTCATTCATGAGGTGGGCGGAGCAGGTGCGTCACGTGAGTGAGTGACGCTACGCCGCCGTCCGCTCTGCCTGGCTGTTACAGGAGCGTCATTGTAAAAAGGTAAAATAAAGATGCAGACGTGATTAGTCCGACTTATAAGCATCGGGGCCGGGGCTGTTATGGGGAGGGGGGAGGATCTGTCTATGGCACTGCTATGGGGAGGGGGGTCTGTGTATAGCACTGCTATGGGGAGGGGGGAGGATCTGTCTATGGCACTGCTATGGGGAGGGGGGAGGATCTGTCTATAGCACTGCTATGGGGAGGGGGGGGGGTCTGTGTATGGCACTGCTATGGGAAGGGGGATCTGTGCACTGTTATGAGGAAAGGGATCTGTGCACTGTTATGCCCATAACAGTGCACATATCCCCCTCTCCATAACTGCGCCACCCACAGATCCCCCTCTCCATAACTGCGCCACCCACAGATCCCCCTCTCCATAACTGCGCCACCCACAGATCCCCCTCTCCATAACTGCCAGATCCCCCTCTCCATAACTGCGCCACCCACAGATCCCCCTCTCCATAACTGCGCCACCCACAGATCCCCCTCTCCATAACTGCGCCACCCACAGATCCCCCTCTCCATAACTGCGCCACCCACAGATCCCCCTCTCCATAACTGCGCCACCCACAGATCCCCCTCTCCATAACTGCGCCACCCACAGATCCCCCTCTCCATAACTGCGCCACCCACAGATCCCCCTCTCCATAACTGCGCCACCCACAGATCCCCCTCTCCATAACTGCGCCACCCACAGATCCCCCTCTCCATAACTGCGCCACCCACAGATCCCCCTCTCCATAACTGCGCCACCCACAGATCCCCCTCTCCATAACTGCGCCACCCACAGATCCCCCTCTCCATAACTGCGCCACCCACAGATCCCCCTCTCCATAACTGCGCCACCCACAGATCCCCCTCTCCATAACTGCGCCACCCACAGATCCCCCTCTCCATAACTGCGCCACCCACAGATCCCCCTCTCCATAACTGCGCCACCCACAGATCCCCCTCTCCATAACTGCGCCACCCACAGATCCCCCTCTCCATAACTGCGCCACCCACAGATCCCCCTCTCCATAACTGCGCCACCCACAGATCCCCCTCTCCATAACTGCGCCACCCACAGATCCCCCTCTCCATAACTGCGCCACCCACAGATCCCCCTCTCCATAACTGCGCCACCCACAGATCCCCCTCTCCATAACTGCGCCACCCACAGATCCCCCTCTCCATAACTGCGCCACCCACAGATCCCCCTCTCCATAACTGCGCCACCCACAGATCCCCCCTCTCCATAACTGCGCCACCCACAGATCCCCCCTCTCCATAACTGCGCCGTCCACAGATCCCTCTCCATAACTACGCCGTCCACAGATCCCCCTCTCCATAACTACGCCGTCCACAGATCCCCCTCTCCATAACTGCGCCGTCCACAGATCCCCCTCTCCATAACTGCGCCGTCCACAGATCCCCCTCTCCATAACTGCGCCGTCCACAGATCCCCCATAATAGTGTCGTCCACAGATCCCCCATAATAGTGTCGTCCACAATTTGTTTTAATATGGCCTTTGAACATATTTTTTCAAGTAAGATCATATAAACCTCTGTTTTGTAATTTTGTCGTTTTTGCCGATTAATCGATTAATCGTAGCGATTAATCAGCAACTAATAGATTATTCAAATAATCGTTAGCTGCAGCCCTAATATAATTAGTTAGATTATAATCAAATATCCACATGACAGGTTCCCTTTAAGCCCTGGCTGCCATAGTCAGCTCCCTGCTGCTGTATGTACTATGCACAGGACAGCAGGGAGAGTGTGAGATCCTATTTACCATAATAGAGCTCTATTAAGGTGAATAGGACAAGGGATTAAAAGATCCCAGGTTCTGGCCCCTAAGGGGAAAATAGTTATTAAATAAAAAGTAAAGGTAAAAAAAAAAAAAAAAAAAAACACACACACACATACACAATCAAAATATTAAGTATAAATCACCCCCTTTCCCAATTTTACATATAAAATATATACGGTAAATATGTTACATATCGCCATGTCCGAAAAGGCCAAACTATCAAAATATTTTTTAAAAATCTCCTGTGCTGTGAACGCCGTAAAAGAAAAGAAAAAAAAACGCGATTCGACATTTTTTTTGTCACCTTGTCCCTCCAAAAAATAGGATCGGACTGTTCTATTACGGGCCGGACGTTCTATAAAATGTGTGATGCACGCAGCTTTTTTTGGACGTTTTATTTTTTTCGCGTGGTATCGAGTATCATAATACTTTTTTATGGTATCGAAACTGAATCAAAATTTTGGTATCGAAACAACCCTAGTGTAGAATTGGGCATAAGGAATTGCATCGAAGGCGGCAACCATCCATCCCAGAACACGCATGCACACCCTGATGGACAGAGGAGACAGCTCGCAAAGACAAGCCACCCCTGACTGGAGAGCCACTACCTTGTTCTGGTGAAGGAACACTCGTCCGAGGAGAGTGTCGAAGACCATGCCCAGAAAATCCATCCTCTGGCTGGGAACAAGGGAGGACTTGAGTGGTTCACCAGCCACCCGAACTGAGATAACACAGACAAGGTGATGTGGAGGCTGGCCAGGTTGTCCTCCCAGGACGAAGCATTCCCCAGAAGATCGTCCAGGTAGGGTATTACTGCAACTCCCCTGGCATGGAGAAGTGCGACGAGGGGACCCAACACCTTTGTAAAGACCCTCGGGGCAGATGCCAGGCCGAAGGGTAATGCCACGAATTGAAAATGTAGAGAACCTACCGCGAAGCAAAGGTACCTCTAATGAGACAGGGCTATGGGGACATGCAGATAAGCATCCTGGATGTCGATGGACGACAGAAACTCACCCACCTCGAGGGAAGCAATCACCAACCTGAGGGACTCCATGCAAAAGTGACGGACACAGACAAAATAATTGAGCACCTTCAGATCCAAAATGGGGTGAAGAGAACCATCCTTGTTGGGAACAGTGAAGAGGTTCGAGTAAAACCCCTGAAAACATTCCGAGGCCGGGACAGGAACAATCATTCCATGCGCGTGAAGGGAGGGAACGGTCTGAAAAAAAGCGGCCGCCAAGGAGGGGGACCTCGGCGGCGACGATTGGAAGAACAGACCTGTGGGAAGGGTGGAGAATTCTATTTTGTATCCGAAGGAAACTACTAGGGACCGACCATCGGTTTTACCGATCTTATCGGCCGATAGCAGTCAAAATCCTGAATATCTGTATCGGCATCTATTTTGCCGATATTCTGATAGCTTATGGGGAACACAGATCGCGCTGCTGACAGCGCTCTCCATGTTCTCTCAGCAGCACAGGGGAGAAGGAAGCAGTGTCTGCCACCAATGAGAGGAAGGAGGACAAGAGAAGGGGAGGGGTTATGGCCACTGCGCCACCAATGAAGAGAAATCTCAAATTTATTCAAATTGAACAGGAGGCGGGAGCTGGCTGCAGAATGACATAGCCGACTCCCGACCTCTATGAGCTGTAGCTGCGATCCGCGGTAGTTAACCCCTCAGGTGCCGCGGATCGCAGCTACCGCTCATAGAGGTCGGGAGCCGGCTATGTCATTCTGCAGCCAGCTCCTGCCTCCTGTTCAATTTGGATAAATGAGAGATTTATCTTCATTGGTAACGCAGTGCCCCCCCCCCCCCCTTCCCAGCCCCCCAGTATTAACCATTGGTGGCAGTGGCCACAGACTCCCCTCTCCCCTGCTCCTTTGATCGGAGCCCCAGCTTTGTAATCCTGGGGCTCCGATCGGTTACCATGGCAGCCAGGACGCTATTGAAGCCCTGGCTGCCATGGTAAGCTCCATGCTGCTGTGTGCACAAAGCACAGAGCAGCAGGGACAATGTGAGCTCCTATTCACCCTGATAGAGCTCTATCAGGGGGAATAGGACAAGGGTTCTAGTCCCTAAGGGAGCTAAAAGTTAGTAGTATAAAAAAAAAAAAAAAAAAAAAAAATAAAACACACCAAAATATTAAGTATAAATGAAAAAGAAAGATTTACAAAAAAAAATAAAAAATATACACATTAACAATAAACATTAATTTTCAGCAGATTTGTGTAAGATTTTTTTTCTTTAAAAATGAAAATTCCCAGAATATCGGTATAAATTATCGGCCTGAAAGTTCACAAATTATCGGTGTCGGCCCTAAAAAAAAACAGTATCGGTCGATCCCTAGAAACTACCTCCAGGACCCAGGCGTCGTCAACGCTTGCACTCCAGTGATCCTGAAAGGAGAGCAAACGACCCCCCACTTGAGGGGACGACTCGAGCGGGGGGAAAACAGTCATGCAAATGATGGCTTTGCAGACAGGGGTTTGGAAGACTTAGGGTGGGCATGCCAGGAAGGCCTGGCCTTAAAGGAAGGACGAATAGTCTTTTTGTCCTCACTGGAGGAGGAATCCTGAAAGGAGCAAAACGCTGTAATCGCGATGCAGATATGGGACGGCGGCGATGGTTCTGGGGCAGAAGAGAACTTTTTCCACCCGTGGCCTCAGCAATAAGCTCCTGGAAACACTTCCCAAAAATCCTACCACCCAGGAAAAGTAGTGATACGAGCGCCTTTTTGGAGGTGGCATCCTCTGCCCAGTGACGAAGCCAGACCGTGCGGCAGATGGCCACAGAGTTAGCGGCCGACCTGCTAGTGCGGCGGGCCAATTCCAGGGAAACATCACAAAGATACCGGGATGCCTGGAGAAGATGAGAGGCAAGGAGATGGAGCTCCCCCTGAGTAGAATCCAGTGGCAAGGATCGAACCAGTTGTTTGGCCCAGAGCACACAGGCCTTTGCCATCTATGACGCAGTAAAGGCGGGACAGATGGTGGAACCTGCTGCCACGAATGCAGACTTGGACAAGGAGTCTATCTTCTTGTTTCGACAGATCAGACAAGGAAGTTGCGTCGGCCAAAGGAAGGGTGGTGGCCGTAGCAAGACAGGCCACCTGTGGATCTACCTGAGAAGGGACAGACCACATTAGAAATGGACTCCTCGGAAAAAGGAAAGAGGACGTCCGAACTCTTGGCAGGCTAAAGACGCCTATTCGGGTGATGCCACCTCTTGGCCAGGAGTGTGTCGTGATCCACATGGTTAAGGAAATACAAAGTAGAGCGCCTAGAGCTGCAGAATTATACAGATTCCTGAGCCGAGGAGGAGGGGTCTTCCTGCACGTGTAGAGCGTCTAACTACCCTGATGAGATCCTGCATGGCCACAGACAGGGCAGTGCTCTGCTCCGATCCGGAATCAGAATCAGAGGTGTCCACCCGAGGCGGCGGAAGGTGCGGCAGCGGAGGATTCGTCGCCAGCCTCAGACCTGTCCTGGGAGTGACCCGAGGATGCAGAGGAGCGAGACAGTTGTGACAACCCGAGGTAGTTTGCGGGACCTGGTGTCTGAATGTGAGCATGCCCCGTCCGCGGAGTAGTCCCTGAGAGGGGCAGAGGTGGTCACAAGTTGGGCAGGCAAGCGGTCCAGCGACTCCATGGATTGGGAGAGTCAGGCAAGGTTCCCTATGGCTTGGGACAGGGAAGAGGCCCATTCAGGAGGGGTGGACAGGGCGTCCTGAGGGGGCCTGGGGACAAGGCACTGCGGACACCACCAGATGTAAGGCAGCTATCCTATAAGTCAATATTCAGCTCTTAAAACAAGCCTTGAGACATAACTTGGATATTAAGTAAGCCAGCACCTCATCTGCAGACAGCTGTTTCAGGGTGATTGCCCTTCATCAGTGCAGAGCAGGGAGTACTGTTCTAACTGGGTAGGAGGCCTGTGTCTGAAACAGCTGTCTGCAGATGAGGTGCTGGCTTATTTAATATTCAAGTCATGTCTCAAGGCTTATTTTAAGAGCTGAATATTGACTTATAGGATAGCTGCCTTACATCGGGTGGCATTAGAGGCAAAGCTTGTTAAGAGCTCATTTGCATTTCTTCCCTCCCAGAATTCCAGAGGAGCATGTATGGCCTAAAAGTCTCCTCACACCGATTAAGGTGCTCTCTCCCTAAGGAGAGTTAGTTTCCCCCTTTGTCCATTCACAATGTCATGCTCTTCCAGAGGTTTTTGTAAGATTGGGCAGTTTCTCTGCCTACAAGATATTATCACAGATGCTTGGTTTACTTTTGCAGTTCTCAAAACTGAATTTGACTCAGCAGAGATCACATGCCTCTTCTTCACAGCAAAAATGTTATAACATGAACAGAGTTGAGAAAAAGACCTTAATCCTAACTTCTACAAACCTATGAATACAGAATCAACCTAATCAAACTAATATGAAAAGTTGTCATTCTAAAAATCTTTATCTACTTGCATATTATAAGTTATACCAGCAAGAATTAGTCTTTATGTAGAAAATTGATTTAAATCAAGCCTTACTGACTAGTGATTTAAATCAGTTTGGTTTAAATCAAATCCACCCTGGGTGCTACTAAAGTGGAGTCCACGATGAAGCCCCATCCTGCAGCAGGCAGAGGCCTGCGGAAGAAATATAAAATAAAAAATATATAAAAAAGAGAAAATAAAAAAAAGCAGCAAGACCTGCAATAAAAGCAGAGCAGGTCATGTCTAAAGACAGTTTTAGTCTAGACTAAAACTGGTTAATTTAGTGTCTGTGCAGAGGGTATAGCCCATCTGGGTGGAGCCAACACTTTTACTTTTCCTTTCTAGTGTCAGCTGGGCATATACCCATGGTGCTGTGTCCCCCAATGCCATTCACTAGAAAACGATTAAGCACGTGAGGGACATATCTGCGAGAGTCTGATCATTGAGATCCCCACCAATCGCTAGAGAAGCACTTGTATATCACGCTCTCTCCTCGCTGCAGGAGAGGAAGAGAGCCGGGTCCAATTCCATCCCTGCAGTGAGAAGAGAGTGCAACGTATGAGCTCTTCTCTCTACTCATTTTAGCCATCGGTGGGTGTCTCAGCATCCAGACCCTCACCGACCAAACCTTTGATATGTCTCTGACATAACAAAAGTCTTATGAAAACCACATACAAATCCAGGCAGTAAACACTTACCATGCCTTTTGGTCCCAGGGTACTTTTCACCAAGTCTCCAATAGCAATGGCCCCAATAAAGGAAGACTAGAACAAGAAATATTTCACATAAGACTTCAGGTCATGTTTCTGGATTACAGTGGTCTTATGAGCTATGTATAATCATATTACTGTTATAAAGCATCACAAACAAGAGGAAAGTGTATTAGGAACAAGCTTTGTGTATGTGAGCGTATAAAACCAGTAAAGCAGACATAACCCTTACCAGGCGGGCAGTCTCCGCTCGTTCTTCATCAGCGCCTGATCTGAAGATGTTCACTGGTGCTAGCGACATGGAAGCCTGTACACGATATGAATAGCAATGATTAATATTACACATCTCTACCAGCATTTATGGCTGAGGTGCACTGACGCATTATATAGCTGGCCGGGTAAATGATTAACGCTGGCGTCCCAGAAAACGCATGTATTTACTGAATGAGCCAACGGAGGATGATGAATGAATGGAGAACAGCACTTAGCATCTTACTCTAAGGCTACTTTCACACTGGCGTTTTGGCTTTCTGTTTGTGAGATCCGTTTTGGACCACTTGTAAGAGCCCATGACGGATCAGTTTTGCCCTAATTCATTCTGAATGGATAAGGATCCGCTCAGAATGCATCAGTTCAGTCTCCATTCCGCTCTGGAGACAGACACCAAAACACTGCTTGCAGCGTTTTGGTGTCCGTCTGATTAAACTGATCCAAACGTATCCGTCCTGACACACAATGTAAGTCAATGGGGACAGATCCGTTTTCTATGACAGAATAGAAAACGGATCCGTCCTCCATTGACTTTCAATGGTGTTCAAGACTGATCCGTCATGGCTCTAAAAGACATAATACAACCGGATCCGTTCATGACGGACGCATGCGGTTGTATTATTGTAACGGAAGCGTTTTTGAAGATCCATGACGGATTCACAAAATCCGCTAGTGTGAAAGTAGCCTAAGACAGGTTTCCTAGGATTGCCAGTCATAAAAGAGATGGCATATCGCTAGGATGATGGATCATGGGGGTCTGGCCTCTGAATTCCACTTAATGCATGCAGACACGTCTTATTTCAGTGTGGGAGTGGAACCGCTAAATAAGGATACCTTCCGTTGTGCACTCCGCATTTTTCTCACTACCATCATAGAAATGTCATCCGCACACTGATAATCTGCAGAGTAAACTGAGCTGTAGAGCAGATTTCAAATCCACTGGAATTTACGCTGAAGATTTCCACCATGAATTTCGTTCTTTGAGTACTTCACGTGGAACAGACCCGCTCACTAATCTGAAGTATGGAGGCCATACTGGGACCCTGTCAGCATGTCAGATAGGTGCCGGTCACACTGCTATTTAGAAAATGGGGCTCAGCTATTTTCACAGTGGTGAATGCAGGGAGGATACGCATACAGGGTGCACTCTGCTTCACTTTGGGGGCCTTGTTGAGGAGATATGGGTATGGGTCCTACCTGACGCTGATGCCATCAATGTCCCAGAAGGGACATACCCCTTTAATGAGCTCATTGTGCTAGGCTTTGAATTAGAGGTACAGTTAGAGGCCTCCATCGTATATGTCATCATTTGTGCCATTTTTATGGTAAAATGATGGCCACCATGACGGATCTGTCACATCCCACTATGAGGTCCCATGTTCTCTTCACCAGGAGCATGTAGGGTCCTGGCATCAAGCCCTATGTATAGCCATGTAACCCAGTGAGCTATTGTTCCCGGTTACCAGCCCGGGTTCATCTATGGGATACGGAGGTGAACCCCTAAGAAACCCCTGCCCCACACGTCTGGGAATCCTACAGTCCATGAGGACTCGGCAGTGCTCCTTATGATGGAGCCGGAGGCTGGGAGCTGTCACCCCGAGCACCAGGCCGGGAGGAGACACCATGTGCTCGGACGGGGCAGGGGTCGGCCTCAATCGCACATTGTCCGTTCTCGTGGCATCTGCACGTGCCCAGCAGCGGGCACAGTAACCGGCATCCGCCCTACAACTCACCATCCTGAGACCACGGGGCGTACAATGGGGAACACGCTACTGCTCCAGACGCCAGTTGTAGACTGGAAGTGACGCAGCTAACGACAAGGAGGAGGTCGCAGAAAACACCAGAGTGTGGGCTGTGGCTCTCCACACTGGTGGCCGGCGACCATCTTTGATATGGGAATACTTTAGAAGAAGGGACTGGAATTCTCGGGCTTAGACACATGTGCACGTATAAGTGGCCTGTCACTTGCCGTTAGTGTACGTATGTCATAGAAATGGAATGGTATAGTTATGCAGTTTTTGAGAACGCGGTACTGTTGCCAGTTTTAAAGATGGCTGCCCACGCGCCTTGTAATTACAGTTCCTCAATAGCAGTGCATTTCCTTATAGGGAAGTAGGCGGGAAACACAAGAGTTTTACTAATAGAAACTTAGAGGCAGCCTGCTGAAAGAGGCAGTACAGGGGGAGATTTATCAAACCTGGTATATAAGAAAACTGGCTTAGTTGCCCATAGCAACCAATCAGATTCTGCCTTTCATTTTTCAGAGCTCCGTTGGAAAATGAAAGGTGAAAGCTGATTGGTTGCGAACAGCAATTAAGCCAGTTCTACTTTACAGCAGCAGTTTTAATACATTTCTCCCAGTGTTCTTCTTCCAACAGCGTGCAAAGCATCAGCTTTGGGTCAATAAAGCAAAGGAAAACGTTCTGTAGTTGCCCATAGCAACCAGATGCCAGCTGCCATTAGCCCTTTGAAAAATCAACGCTGAAATGTGATTGCTTGCTAGCAGTATTGTTCATTAGGATATTAATATGTTGCTGTTTCGGCCATCTGAATGGGAGGAGGCCATGTTACTACAAATTTTTTTATTTAGGGGAGTTCAAGTCAGCAGTGGCGTTTCAGTTAGGCTGGGTTCACACCTGAGCGTTTTACAGCGCATTCCTACACGCTGTAAAATGTTCAACACGCAAAAACCAATGCTTCCCTATGGGCATGGTTCTCACCTGAGCGTTTCACAGCGCGTACAAACGTGCTGTAAAACGCCCTACGCCCCGAGAAGTACAGGAGCTTCTTTGGGGCGCATTGTCGTGTGTTCCCGCACATAGACCTAGCAGGAACGAGCGACAAGGGGTGTTCACTTGTTTCCTCGCACGTATGTAAACGCCCGATAAGCACGCTTGTAAACAGCGCTTATCGGGTACGCTTATGTGTGAACCCGGCCTTAGAGGAGCAGAACAAGGAAAATACCAGAAGTGCCAGAATCTTTTTTCCATCACATTATACACTACTCGTTTCCATGGTTACGACCACCATGCAATCCATCAGCAGTGGTCGTGCTTGCACACTATAGGAAAAGGCGCCAGGGGCTTTGGTGTCCTGGACAGCTTACTATAGTGTGCAATCCATCAGCGGTGGTCGTGCTTGCACAATATAGGAAAAAGCAGTAGCCTATGGGTGCTACCAAGGTCTCAGCCACCAACTAAATCAGCACTTTTTCCTACAGTGTGAAAGCACGACCACCACTGATGGATTGCAGGGTGGTCGTAACCATGGAAACGAGCAGTATATAATGTGATGGAAAAATGAATCCAGCCAGAAAAGGAGGCAATATGGATAATCACTATACATTAGTAAGTGCCTTGTATTAACTTTCTCTACATGATAAATGCTATTTGCTAAAAATAGACAACCACTTTAAAGGGGTTGTCCAGGCTTGTCTTAAAGGGAGTCTGTCACCTCCATATGGCCATATACAGTGCTTACATTGCCCTATAGCACACCTATACATTAAAGGGCTTCTGTCACCCAACTAAACCTATTATATTTTTTTTGCTTACTTATAATCCCTACACTGCGATTTATGGCTACATGATCAAATTAATCATTTTGGTCCTGTAGATTTAGTTTAAAACAAGCTTTTAAAATATGCTAATTACCTTGCTACCAGCAAGTAGGGCGGCTACTTGCTGGTAGCAGCCGCATCCTCTGATCGTAAAGACGCCCCCTCCACATTGTGATTGACAGGGCCAGGGAACGGAATCGTTCTCTGCTGGCCCTGCCTGTTTGCATTTGCCGTACCTGTCTTCAATTGGCGCAGGCGCACTTAGAGGCGGCCGCTCCATCCTCAATGCGCCTGCGCCGGGTGTAGATGTGACGTCATCGGCGCAGGCGCCTGCGCCAATTGAAGACAGGTACGGCCGCGGCGCAGGCTCAAGATTTTACATGCAAACAGGCAGGGCCAGCAGAGAACGATCCCGTTCCCTGGCCCTGTCAATCACAATGTGGAGGGGGCGTCTTTACGATCAGAGGATGCGGCTGCTACCAGCAAGTAGCCGCCCTACTTGCTGGTAGCAAGGTAATTAGCATATTTTAAAGCTTGTTTTAAACTAAATCTACAGGACCAAAATGATTAATTTGATCATGTAGCCATAAATTGCAGTGTAGGGATTATAAGTAAGCAAAAAAAAAAAAAATATAGGTTTAGTGGGGTGACAGAAGCCCTTTAATGTTATGGTACCTTTGTCTTTACATTTGCAGAAGCTTTAAAAACGAACTTTGATTGATATGCAAATGAGCACTCGCCAGTGCCCAGGGGCGGCGTTCACTGTGTTGGTGCCCAGGCTGCCCTGCCTTTTTTCATTGTTCCCCTGCCCCAGCCTCTGCAAATGCCCGCCCTCCTATTCCCTTGCGTCATCCTAAGGTCCGGCCGAGATCCCGCGACTGTGCACTTCCTTGCCGGGCCGGAGCATGCGCACTGCGATGCCCATTGTGGGCATTGCATCGCTTTAACTACTGCGCGTGCGCAGGCAAACGCCACGTTGCCGCTGGTTTTGCGCCGTTCGCCGGAGCATGCGCAGTAGTTAAAGCGATCCTGTGCCAACAATGGGCACCGCAGTGCGCATGCTCCGGCGAGGCAGTGCACAGTCGCGGGATCTCGGCCGGACCTTAGGATGACGCAAGGGAATAGGAGGGCGGGCATTTGCAGAGGCTGGGGCAGGGGAACAATGAAAAAAGGCAGGGCAGCCTGGGCACCAACACAGTGAACGCCGCCCCTGGGCACTTGCTCATTTGCATATTAATCACAGTTAGTTTTTAAAGCTTCTGCAAATGTAAAGACAAAGGTACCATAACATTCATGTATAGGTGTGCTATAGGGCAATGTAAGGGCTGTATATGGCCGTATGGAGGTGACAGACTCCCTTTAAATCCTGGCATCTTCTATGCTAAGGCTATTTTCACACTTGCGGCAGTGTGATCCGCCGATCTGGATATCACTGAAAGCATTTGTGAGACGCATCCGGATGCGGATCCGTCTCACAAATGCATTGCAAGAACGGATCCGTCTTGTATCTTTTTTTCACATTTTTACCGGTCTGCACATGCGCGGGATGGAGGGACGGATCCGGCATTCCGGTATTTTGAATGCCGGATCCGGCACTAATACATTTCTATAGGGAAAAATGCCGGATGCGGCATTCAGGCAAGTCTTCAGTTTTTTTTCGCCGGAGATAAAACCGTAGCATGCTGCGGTATTATCTCCGTCCTAAACAGTCAAAAAGACTGAACTGAAGACATCCTGAACAGATTGCTCTCCATTCAGAATGCATGGGGATATGCCTGATTAGTTCTTTTCCGGTATTGAGCCCCTGTGAACTCAGTGCCGGAAAAGAAAAACGCTAGTGTGAAAGTACCCTAAGTAGGAAAAATATTTTGGTCGGTAGTACTTCCCTGTCCGTTTCAACGCCAATACCGCTGTCGCCTGAGCAGAAGAGCCTGCAGCCAGTATGAGCGCAGCGCAGAGAGCGGGATCGGCAGTGTGACGGACAGGGAAGTACAACCAACTAAACTATCTTTTGTACACATCACAGAAGATGCTGGGGTTTTATGAAAAGCCTGCAGAACCCCTTTAAAGGGGTATTCCGATCTCAGACATTAATGGCATGTCATTAGGCTAAATGTTCAATAAATGTGAGTGCCATGTCTGGGACCTGCTCCTATTTCAAGAATGGGGGCCCGCCGTGAATAAAGAGCAAGCTGTGACGCCTCATTTAGTGCTATGGAACTTTCAAAAATAGCAATGCCGATGCTTGGTTATTTCCAGATGTGAGTGAATGGAGAAAAGGGAGTGCAGGTGCAGCTTGCCCTTTATTTATAGTGGGCCCTGTACTTGAGATAGGTGGGAACCCCACCTATTGGACATTTATAACATATTCTGTTGATATGTCATCAATGTTTGGCTGGTACCACCTGTTTAAAGAGGAGCTGTCACCAATAGCTTCATCCATTCCCCATGTAATAATAATTCTGGAGCCTCTATTCTCATGTCTGTATGATGTGCCATTCCTCTATTATTTCTACTAGAAGTTATGAATGAATTGCTAGCAGTCTGCAGTAAGGGTACAGAGGGGAGGTAACCAGTTGGATGTGTGCCTGCACAGAATCACTCTATCCAATCAGTGCTGCCATTCTCAGACTGTGCAGGTACACCCCCCCCCCCCCAACTGGTTACCTCCCCTCTGTACCCTTACTGCAGACTGCTAGCAATTCATTCATAACTTCTAGTAGAAATAATAAAGGAATCGCACAACATAGAGCCATAAAAATAGATGCTCCAGAATTGTTATTCTTGTTATATATTGTAATGCCCCATATTGTTATTATATGGGGAATGCGTGTAACCGTGCCAGGTTACATTGAGATCTGCCGGCTCCCCGTGGCGCTGCAGATCACTGTCACCGCACTGTCATTAGACAGCTGCGGTCACAGTGAGGAGTGCCAAGACCAGCATAAACGGTCTCACTGCATGGCATTCTTGTAGCATCCTGCTAGCTGTAAAATTAACTGTGAGCCTGCAGGCTGTGAATTAACCCCTCCCTGCCCTGACTGTGGCAGAAAGGGGTTAATTCACTATTTAAAATAAAAATAAATAAATAAGAAAATTTATTAAATAATTCATAAAAAAATTAAAAAGTTATAGCAATATTTTTTGTGCCCATTTTTTGTGCATAAAAAAAATGAAATATATATATTAGTTTTAGCAGTAGTATTGTAGTAGTAGTGGAATTTGTGTGTACAATATACAAACACTTTTTTTCCTTTTTTGCTTTCTTAAATAAATCGTTTTAGCTATATTTAGAATAATGGTGTTTTTTTCTGCAAAAAATAAAATAGTGGTGTTTTTTTCTGCAAAAACTATACAAGTGCACACAGATTTTTATTTATTTGTAAAAATAATGAAAACAAAAAAAAAAGGCAAACGCTTACAATGTCCACAGGGCAAAGGCTTTTTATGGAGATCCAGTGATGTACTGGGCTCTGCTTAGGGACTGCTAGGCGGAGGATTCCGCCCAGCAGTGAGCACAGTGACGTCAGCGGCACTAATGGGTGGGCTTTGGCACTGCCCTAGCCTGTAAAACGGCTAGGGCAGCGCTAAAGCCGGCCCATTAGAGCAGGTGACGTCACTGAATACACTGCTGGGCGGAAGCCTCCACCTAGCAGTGTATCAAATTAAGCCAACAAGCTCTTGCTCATATTAAGCCCAGATGCTTATATATGCCGGGGTGAAAAATTTATTTATCCCATATTTCAAACTGGGTAATGAAAAAAAAATCTAAATGGCCGATTCATAATTGCTTCATCTCCCCAAAAATTTTATTTTTTAATTGAAAGTGATCAGAAAGTCATACACATGCCAAAATAGTATCAATAAAAACTACACATCGCCTCACAAAAATGAACACTTACACAGGGTTGTTTTCAGTATTAAACCACAAGGATAAACTATATAATTGTGATATCATTGGAATCAAACTGACCCGGAGAATGAAAGTAACAGGTCAGTTTTACCGCATGGAGAACTCTGTTTTTCCAATTCTAAAACACTTAGAATTTTTTCCAGCTTCTCACTACATTGTATTGCAGCAATAAATAGTGCCAGAAAGTACAAATTGTCCCGCAAAAAACAAGCCCTCATATGGCTATGTGAATTAAAAAAAAAAAAAAAGTTATGGCTCCGGGACGGCCGTGAGTGAAAAACAAAAAACCCTCTGGACTTCAAGGGGTTAAATGGCCAAACATTGCACTTATGAGGTAGCCATCCAATAGGCTGGGCTGGAGAATTGCAGGATTTTACTAAATTATGACGTAAAGTCATGATTTTATTAAAGACACGGAGGCGAGTATTGCTTTTACCTTCTTTACTGAATCTACCATAGCAGCAAAGAAAAAGGTACAACAAAGTGGAAACCATAGTAACAACTCCTCCCCTTATCCCAGTATATCAGTCCTTGTCTGCCTGGGATCCTCCTCTTTCTTTGCGCCTCAACCAGCGCTATTCAAAGCCGGAACGACTGACGCTAAAACAACAGGGTAACGAAAACACCTCTTGAAACCTGTCGGCTTGGACCGCGGAGAACAATCGGACATCCGACCAATCAGGAACTGTGGAACTCAAGTGCTTGAAGCCTTAGCCTCTCAACCTAGGAAAAATGATATAAAGAAAACATTCTATGACCATAATCCAGTGCATCAGAAAACGTATGATCTACTTGTAGAAAATACTAACAATCTCAATATCTTGACCATAGAGTAAACAGACATAACATACTCACCCAGGCCCTAACAAGGGTGGGTCCAGGGAGGGCAATACTCGCCTCTGTGTTTTTAATAAAATCATGACTTTACGTCATAATTTAGTAAAATCCTGCAATTTTATAACAAGACACGGAGGCTCATATTGCTCGTTTAAAGCTGAGCCACTAAAGAATCAAATGCGTGTGTTGCCGGTCTAAAGTAAAACTCGCGGAAGGTGGAAGTCCTGGACCAATCCGCCAATCTCATAACATCTTCTAAGCGTGCTCCCGATGTTGTCATTGAAGTAGCCGCCGCACTGCGAACCGAGTGTGCAGTGAAAACAGTCGTATCAATTCCGGAAAGGGAGAGAATCCACTTAACCCAGCGAGATAAGGTAACGCTGGTGACCGGAGCAAATGGACTGCGAAAAGATATGAATAAGTGGGGAAAAGAAGGTGACCGCAAGGGACGGGTTCTATCTTCATATTCCCGTAAACAAGCCACAGAACATAGTTGCGGTGAGGCCGGAAAACGGGGGTAAGAGACTGAATGGATATTGGTCTTAGTGCGTCGGGAAATATTAAAGTGACCCCCTCCGGGGTGAAGGATCTAGCGTCCCAATCCAAAGCACGCACATCTGACACTCTTTTACACGAGATTAAGCAAAAAAAAGTGACCAATTTGGCCGATAATTGACGTAATGATAATTGAGCATTAGAGGGCCGGTCGATCAAAAAAGTTAAGACACCAGAAACATCCCAGGTTGACGAAAAACGTGGCCGAGGCGGTCAGGCCAAGCGTGAACCTTTGAGTAAACGACAGACCAGGGCATGTTGTCCCGCTGGACGCCCCTCGAAACCGATATGCCTGGAGGAAATTGCTGACCTAATGTCATGGCTGAGGATGGGGAAAACCCTCAGCCGCGCGATGACGGAAGATGTTAATGGCTGCTCGGCCAGGACGACAGAATTAGGGAGCAGGTCACCTCCTAACGAATCCCTAATCCGACCCTAACTCCTAGCTGCATGAGCCGACCTTGAAGGTAGGAGGGCCTATGCTCAGGAACCTCGGATCCCTACTCACCCTCCGCCGATCCCTGAACTAGGAGCAGGGTAAGATGACCTGTTCCTTCTGGATACGGAGGAACAGGAGTCTCACTGGCCAAGCTGCAAGGAAGAGGGGAACACAAACAGACCTATGGATATGGCAGGTGAACTTCACTAGTTCCAGCCACCTGCCACAGCCTTGCTGACTGGATCACTGTGCTGGCAAGCTGATGTCCACACAATACAAAATAAACACAGCACACACACATCCACACACAGGAACCCAGATCCATAGCTGCACCAAATAACAAAAGGAAAACATAAACTGAATATCACATAAACTTATGACCACAATGGTGGCCCCCACTGGCAGATGGTGAATTACCAGGAGGATGTCTCCAGCAAAGGATGGCTGAAGAACCCCTCAGCTTCAGATCTCCAAAAAGGCTTTATAGCCCAAAGTAGCCACACACACACAGGAGAGGGAATTAACCCTTCCAACACCAACCAGGGAAGTGAAACCACTTAAAAGGGAAAGTGCACACATAACATAACACCCCGTGCACACCGATAAAAGGCATACCTATAAAGGGAGGTTGCCAGGTGAAACCGCATGCATATTGCAGCAAGCTGCCTAGCACCGCTCAGGCTGCTCTGCTGCCACATACACAATGTTGCCAGCGGCAACCACAGGTGAGGCAACTTACAATAGCCCCCACCTGTGATTGACAACAAAACCAAGACCGCAGGCAACTGCCTGCGGTTACATGAGTCACGACCATAACCATGGTCGTGACACCTAAAGACATTGATGGTACGGTAAGCCTTTCCTGCTTCAAAAAGAGAGGACAAAAAGGCTCAAATGGAATTTACAGGAGCTTCAACGGGATCCAAAGTCCGCTCGACGCACCAGCGAGACCAAGAGCCCCAGGCGGCTCTATAAGCTCGCCTTGTTCCGGGTGCCCAGGCACAGTCCAATAGGAATCTAGTCGTTCCTGAAAGGCCAGCGCCTCCTCCTGGACTCCTGAGATCTTGCAGGCTAGGAGACGTAACGATCCGCTCTGTAGGAGCGGATGAAATTCTCCTGAAGGCCCTAGAAGCAGCGACAACTGATCGGGAAGAAGGAGCGGAAAATCCACCAGAAGTTCCAGGATTTGAGGGAACCAGGACTGTGTCCTCCAAGAAGGCACAATCAGAATCAGGTTCGCCAGCTGCTGACGGACTTGAAGAAGTATCCTCGGGATGAGCGCGAAAGGAGGGAACGCATACATCAGCGCGCCTCCCCAGTGTTGGAGTAGAGCGTCTACCGCTTCCGCCAATGGATCTGGTCTCCAGCTGAAAAACCTGGGCAGCTGGGTATTCAACCGGGAAGCAAACAGGTCGACTGAAAAAGGACCCCAAAGAGAGGAAATAGCAGAAAATACCGTCTCGTCTAATCTCCAGTCGCTGGAGTCCGAGATGTAGAGTGAGCTCCAGTCCGCTAGGGTATTGTGAAGGCCTGGAAGATATTCCGCCACCACCGAAATGTTCCTGTCGAGACAGAATTCCCAAAAGTCCTTCGCCAAATGGGTCAGGACAACCGAACGTGTTCCCCCCATGCAATTGACATATCTGACAGCCGATATGTTGATGAAGCGAAGTCTGATGGCCGTACTGACAACCCCATTGGCAAAACTGCGAATGGCAAACGACCCTGCAAGAAGCTCCAGGGTGTTGATGTGAAGACGGGATTCTTCCTGTGACCACGGACCCCCCGTGGATACTCCGCTGCAATGTGCTCCCCACCCGTGCAGGCTCGCATCGGATTCTATGATCAGATCCGGTTGGGGACCCACGATAGCCCTGCCATTCCAGACTGATAGGTTGTGGATCCACCACCTCATTTCGTCTTTCGTTTCTGCATCCAATGTGACGAAATCGGCGTAAGAGGCCCCCGTCCGAAGATGAGCGATATGAAGGCGTTGCAACGCCCGATAATGGAGGGGGGCTGGAAAGATGGCTTGGATTGAGGGGGCCAGAAGTCCGATCACCCTTGCCAAATGTCGCAACGACACCTGGGGCAGTCGAAGGACATGCCGCAGCTCTTTGTGAATGGCCTTGACTTTGGAGAGAGGGAGACTGAGGGATAACTCTACAGAGTCCACCTGGAACCCCAGGAATTCCATTGACCTGGCGGGGGTCAGACAAGACTTCTCTTGGTTGACGATGAACCCCAAATTGGAAATGATTGACACCGACATGTGAAGATGCTTCAGCAGGATAGAGTGTGATTAGGCCATGATCAAGATATCGTCTAAGTAGATGATTAGGCGGACTCCTCTGCTGCGGAGCCACGCCACCACTGGGCACATGATCTTGGTAAAGCACCATGGGGCGGAGGAGAGGCCAAACGGAAGGCAGGTGAAGCGCCAAGTTTGACCGTTCCATAGGAACAGAAGCAGGTCTCTTGAAGAGGGAGACACTGGAACCGTGAGGTAAGCGTCTTTGAGATCTATTTTGGCCATCCAATCGCCTGGAAGGAGCAGATCTCTCAAAAGATGGATGCCCTCCATCTTGAAATGCCGATACTGTACGAAAGCGTTTAAGGCTTTCAGATTGATGGCGGGGGGGCGCATCTGGCCCCCTTTCTTTTGCACCAGAAAAATACTGCTAATCACTCCCCTTCGATTCTCTGGTGCGCGTTCGATCGCGCCTTTTTGTAGCAGATCCGAAAGATCTGAAAGAGGGATTGTGCCGAACTGGACAGTTGTATTGGAGGGGGAGCCGGGATGGAACTTGGATCGGCAATCAGATCTATCGTGAACCCCTGAACAGTAGAAAGAACTCATTGGTCGGAGGTTATGCCTGACCACACATGAGAAAAGAACCGGAGTCTGCCTCCGACACATTGGTCTAAAAAAGGTAAAGGACGAAGAACAGGACTTACCAAATGGCCGTCGGGAGTTCGGATTTCCTCTGAAACCACGTGACCGGTAAGGGGCGCCTCGCGACGGGAAAAAGGCCGGCTGGTGCCTCTGATCTTGGAGTGATGCTCTATACGTAAAGGAGCCTCTGCCGGAGCCCCGGGCATGAACGTTGAAACGGCCGGACAGTCGGCCCCTAGAACTGCCGGCCCTGTTGGAAAAACGCCCCTGAAAGACCCTACGCATCGATGTTTGGGCCTTATCTAGAGCCGTAAAGGCTCCTACATACTTTCCCAACTCTTTAATAAAAGAGTCGCCGAACAGCAATCCTTGGGCATCTTTGCCCGCTTCAGTCAAAGCCAAGTTAGACAACTTTGGCTCGATTTTCATTAGTATTGCTTTACGCCTTTCAATGGCGAGTGAGGCATTAACATTACCAGCCATGCTAATGGCCCTCTGGGCCCAATCCCTCAGTTCTTCTGGGTCCACTTGGCTACCTGCCGCTTTAGCGGACTCAGCCATGTCAAATATTTTGCTAAGAGACCAGTAATGTCAAGCAATTTATCCTGGACTGCCTTTAAAGCAGAGTCCAGCCCTTTGCGGGGATTAAAACCCGTCTTCGCCAAAAATTGGACCATCTTTGGATCCACTGAGGGGGTTTCACACACTTTGTGTGGGATCAAGGGTCGAGGGCATTCGGCCCGTAATTTATTACGCGATTCCTTGCTAAGAGGATTGCGTATGCGAGCTTCCAAATATTGTGCCACATGCGTGGCAGGCATCCATTCCGCAGAGCGGGGATGGTGCAGCTCGTCAGGGTTAAATAATGGTTCTCCAGACGGATCCTTTAAGAGATCCCCTGACGACCCCTGGTGTTGTAAAGGGGGCTCCGGGCATACATTAAGTGCTGGGTCCACAGCGATATCCGCCAAATCGCCCTCCAAATCATAAATCAAATCATCATCATTATCATGAGCCTCCTCCTCTGACTCTCTATCAGAGTCTGACACTGGCTCAGGTAGAGACCTGGCAGTCTTCCATGCCCGCGTTTTTTCCGCCTGGCGGGTGCAAGCTCTTTTACGCGAACGAAGCGCGTTATCCTGGGATGGGGATGACCCATCAGTCTGAGGCGTTCTGGAGGTAGTAGGTAATGGCACTGGAGGTGGGACCGGGCCCTAGGACGCGCTATGAGGGCCTGAGAGATAGATTGGGTCAATGCAAAGGACATGGAACCCATAGCGGCTATGATGGCATTAGATATAGATTGTTGTAGCGCCAAATCATGATTATCTGGGTGAAGCACTTCGGACCTCCTATCCTGAGTAGGGGAAACCTGTCCTGTGGGGGGGGGGGGGGTCATTAGGGGCCACAGAAGCAACGGAATTCTTTCTAACTGACATATTAGCAGAAGGGACGGCAGGAGTTAGTCACCCCAGCCAGGAAGCAGCAGGAATTGCACTAGAAGGAAGAAAGGAGAAAACAGCAATGTAGCACCAGCAAGAGAAAAAATGTATCTATATATAAGTGGATTGAATGGTATAAGGCACTGGTACTCACAGGCACTGAGGGACACAAAGAACCGCACAAATGGCCGGCAAATCAGAGCAGTGCTGTCTGGTGCGATCAGAGCGGTGGAATTCACAGAGACACCGAAATCTCGCAAGATCTCGGTGCCCGCAATAGGCCGAACGACCGAAGTCCCGAACTCGCGAGACTAGGGCCGAAGAGCTAAGAAAATGGCGCCCGAAATCTCGGATCGCGAGACTTTGGGCGGAGGAGGAGAAGAAGGGGACAGGGAGCGCGCGAAATGGCGGACGCAATCTGAGGTAAATCAGAGGGAACGAAAAAGGACCAGTAGGGAAACGCGACCCCCGCCCAGAGGGCAGAGGAGCCGCAAGGGACACCAAAGGAGGATACAAAACCCCAGGGAGCAATATAACCTGTAAGGAAGCAAATATATATTTAACAAGGCTAGACAAATAAAATAAAAGACCGCAATAAGAAAAAACTGAAAACCGATATTAATGAAACCCTAAAACACCAAAAGGGCTAACTCAATCTAGCTAAAAACAGATAGCAGAGCTACAGAGCTGGAGAGTACTTATCTGCCTGATAGCAGCAAAGAAAGAGGAGGATCCCAGGCAGACAAGGACTGATATACTGGGATAAGGGGAGGAGTTGCTACTATGGTTTCCACTTTGTTGTACCTTTTTCTTTGCTGCTATGGTAGATTCAGTAAAGAAGGTAAAAGCAATATGAGCCTCCGTTGCTAGTTATACTGACACCTTGTGGCCAATTTGAATAACTGCAATTATAATAACTGAAGGTGGTTAAACTGAAAACTTACTAAAAAGAAAAAAATATATTAAAAAACCCCAAAGATTAAATATTATTTTCGTTTAATATATTTCATTTTAATCTACAAAATACTTTACTGGTTTTGCACTAATTTAGAATTTTATTCTCCAGTCATATGCAGTTGGGTCCACAAAATGTCATAATTCAGCCTCTGTCCACTACCACAATAGATCTGAAACAAAGCTGTCAACATGTGATTGAAGTGTAGATTTTCAGCTTTAATTAAAAGGTTTAAAGGGAACCTGTCACCCAAAAATCGCCTATTAAGCTGTTTACAGTACCTTATAGTGCTGTATAGTCGTTTCCTGATGCACTTTTTGTTAGTTTTGCAGCATGTATGCTCAGTCAGAAATCGATGTTATATTCAGCTGCTGCCCCGTGCTTCAAGTCAGGCTTGAAGTCACGGGGGCAGCGGCCTCGGCGTCTTACATGGCCCTCTCCCCGCCCCCTGCCTCTGTGACTGACAGCCGAAATCCGATTCCGGGACCGCGCTCAACGGCCGCATGCGCAGTAAAGGGCGGCAGGAGCGCGGTCCCGGCTGCCGCGCGTACTACGCGCCGTCTTACTTTCGCCGCACTGCGCATGCGCCCGACATCCTGTATCAAACGCGCCCGCGCCCGGCATCTGGGCGCGTTTGATACAGGATGTCGGGCGCATGCGCAGTGCGGCGAAAGTAAGACGGCGCGTAGTACGCGCGGCAGCCGGGACCGCGCTCCTGCCGCCCTTTACTGCGCATGCGGCCGTTGAGCGCGGTCCCGGAATCGGATTTCGGCTGTCAGTCACAGAGGCAGGGGGCGGGGAGAGGGCCATGTAAGACGCCGAGGCCGCTGCCCCCGTGACTTCAAGCCTGACTTGAAGCACGGGGCAGCAGCTGAATATAACATCGATTTCTGACTGAGCATACATGCTGCAAAACTAACAAAAAGTGCATCAGGAAACGACTATACAGCACTATAAGGTACTGTAAACAGCTTAATAGGCGATTTTTGGGTGACAGGTTCCCTTTAACTCCTAAAGGACCAGGTAAATTTTCATTTTTGCACTTTTGTTTTTTCTCACGAGCCATAGCTTTTTACATTATTTTGTTCACAGCCATATGAGGGCTTATTTTCTGCAGGACAAGTTGTATTTTTCATAGTTTAACTTACCATATGTTTTTCTAGAAAAGAAAAAAAAAATTGTGGAGTGAAATTGAATTAAAAAAATTCAATCCTGCCATGTTTTTTGGGCTTTTGTTTTTAAAATGTTCACTGCACACAAAAATGACATGTGGTCCTATACAATGACAGCAATACCAAATGTGTATAGTCTATATTAAGTTTTACTGTTTCAAAAAACAAACAAAAAAACTTTCAAAACATTTCTTTGCATCCTCATACTCTAACACTCATAGGTTTCATATATTTCTGGCTACATTTAACTTTTTTAATCACTTTTTATTAAATGATTAATTAAAAAAAAGAAAATCAGATATCATATAGTACATGGCAATCTGTTTCTAACAAAGCTAGCACTAGCTCTGTATCTCACCTGCAACCAGAGATATCCTCATTCTGTGCTTCAGTTGCTCTAGATCAGGCATGCTCAACCTGCGGCCCTCCAGCTGTTGCAAAACTACAACTCCCAGCATGCCCGATCAGCCTACAGCAGGGCATTGTGGGAGTTGTAGTTTTACAACAGCTGGAGGGCCGCAGGTTGAGCATCCTTGCTCTAGATCATGGATGCCGAACCTGCGGCCCTGCAGCTGTTGCAAAACTACAACTCCCAGTATGCCCGGACAGCTTATAGCTATCAGCCTACAGCATGGCATGATGGGAGTTGTAGCTTTACAACAGCTGGAGGGCCGCAGGTTGAGCATCCCTGCTCTAGCTGACAGTTCAGAGAGGCATGTCTTTGCTCAGAGGGCGTCTTTTCTGCTGCAGCTTTCTCCCTGTAAGGCCCCTTTCAGAAGAGTGGGTGTCACCCTGCGGACTCAGCAGAGCAGCTCCCGGCCTGACCTTCCAGCACTGCCTGGGTCACATAGCATTATATTGATTTATGATGCTATGTAACCCTTTCAGTTCTGGAATGTATTGGATAACACTGACAGCATTATGTCAGCTGTATGAAGAGACGGCGCCACAGTGTGCACGTGCCGTCTCCCTTCTCTCTTCCTGCTGCTATGTCTATGGCAAAGCATTGCAATCCAAATGCTCACAGCACTCATCTATTAATTGGCTCTCTCACTGTGCTCGCCTACACGCGTTCCCAGCTCCACCTCAGGAACACTTTTCATGTAAAAATACAAATCGACGGCACTCCAGACTTCAGCCAGCCATGGGTATAATAAATTCAGGCAACGTTTCGGGCTATATGTAGCCCTTCATCAGGCTAATGAGAAAATATAATAATTTACAATTAATTAAATGTGGTACAATGCAAAAATACATGATTGTAATATAATAATTTACAATTAGTTGCAAGAATACATGATGAGCCTCACTCAACTGAAATTGCTATTACTGTGGGTGGGGGGGATACTAGTCCCTGTAGTGGGTCTGGAGCTCTCTCTGTTTTTATATACATGTTTGTAACACTATCGTCTTTCTATGACTACTGTCTTCCTGTATGTTTTTAATGATATACCTTTGATGGATGTCTAATAAAGAAATTATTGATTATAATAGTTTTTTGCGTGGTAGCTTTTTTAAGCAATTTTTAGGTGTTCTAAGAATACATGATTGTAAATAATTCATATTCATACAGAAAATCAAAGTACATGATAACAGATACATAATCGGGCAATGAAGCCTGCCGTAGGTGCAGAAGTATGTGGTATGCAATTGCAATCCTGTGGACGCCGGCGCTGTGATGAAGGGATGCAGGACGCCATCTTAAATAAGCTTAATGGGCGGAGCAAGACCTGAAAGGGGGGCTAGGGGTAAAGCGTGCTTAGCCAGGGTTCCGGAAAGATTGCAGTTTTTTGGCTTGCCCCGGGTGCTGGCAACCCACGCTACGCCACTGATCACAGTCTGCTTAAACTAATAACACACAAATAATTAAATGTTACCATGTTTTTATTGAACACACCATGTAGACATTCAAAGTGCAGGTTGAAAAAGTATGTGAACCCTTGGATTTAATAACTGGTTGACCCTCCTTTGGCAGCAATAACTTCAACCAAACGTTTCCTGTAGTTGCAGATTAGACGTGCACAACGGTCAGGAGTAATTCTTGACCATTCCTCTTTACAGAACTGTTTCAGTTCAGCAATATTCTTGGGATGTCTGGTGTGAATCGCTTTCTTGAGGTCATGCCACGGCATCTCAATCGGGTTGAGGTCAGGACTCTGACTGGGCCACTCCAGAAGGCGTATTTTCTTCTGTTTAAGCCATTCTGTTGTTGATTTACTTCTATGCTTTGGGTAGTTGTCCTGTTGCAACACCCATCTTCTGTTGAGCTTTAGCTGATGGACAGATGGCCTTAAGTTCTCCTGCAAAATGATTTGATAAACATGGGTATTCATTTTTCCTTCGATGATAGCAATCCGTCCAGGCCCTGACGCAGCAAAGCAGCCCCAAACCATGATGCCCCCACCAGCCATACTTCACCGTTGGGATGATGTTTTGATGTTGGTGTGCTGTGCCTCTTTTTCTTCACACGAAGTGTTGTATGTTTCTTCCAAACAACTCAACTTTGGTTTCATCTGTCCACAGAATATTTTGCCAGTACTGCTGTGGAACATCCAGGTGCTCTGTAAACGTGCAGCAATGATTTCTTTGGACAGAAGCGGCTTCCTCTTTGGTATTCTCCCATGAAATCCATTCTTGTTTAGTGTTTTACGTATCGTAGATTCGCTAACAGGTATGTTAGCATATGCCAGAGACTTTTGTAAGTCTTTAGCTGACACTCTAGGATTCTTCTTCACCTCATTGAGCAGTCTGCGCTGTGCTCTTGCAGTCATCTTTACAGGACGGCCACTCCTAGGGAGAGTAGCAGCAGTGCTGAACTTTCTCCATTTATAGACAATTTGTCTTACCGTGGACTGATGAACAGCAAGGCTTTTGGAGATACTTTTATAACCCTTTCCAGCTTTATGCAAGTCAACAATTCTTAATTGTAGGTCTTCTGAGATCTTTTGTGCGAGGCATCATTCACATCAGGCAATGCTTCTTGTGAAAAGCAAACCCAGAACTGGTGTGTGTTTTTTATAGGGCAGGGCAGCTGTAACCAACACCTCCAATCTCATCTCATTGATTGGAATCCAGTTGGCTGACACCTCACTCCAATTAGCTCTTGGAGATGTCATTAGTCTAGGGGTTCACATACTTTTTCCACCTACACTGTGAATGTTTACCTGGTGTGTTCAATAAAAACATGGTAACATTTAATTATTTGTGTGTTATTAGTTTAAAGGGAACCTGTCACCGGGATTTTGTGTATAGAGCTGAGGACATGGGTTGCTAGGTGGCCGCTAGCACATCCGCAATACCTAGTCCCCATAGCTCTGTGTGCTTTTATTGTGTAAAAAAACGATTTGATACATATGCAAATTAACCTGAGATGAGTCAGAGCTTGAAAATATGACTCTTCTCTGGTCACACAAGTAAGATATGACTCTGTTATGTTAATTTGCATATGTATCAAATCGTTTTTTTTCCACAATAAAAGCACACAGAGCTATGGGGACTGGATATTTCGGATGTGCTAGCGGCGATCTAGCAACCCATGTCCTCAGCTCTATATACAAAATCCAGGTCACAGGTTCCCTTTAACCACCTCCGGACCGCCTAACGCACGGATGCGTCCGGAAGGTGGTTGATTCATTCCTCCTGGACGCATCCGTGCGTCATCTCGCGAGACGCGAGATTTTGGTCACAGCCGGCCCGCGCATGCGCATCGCGGGCCGGCAAAAGTTAAAGGAGTATTTCGTCAGCCACCTGCCAGCCAATGATCGTCGCTGGCAGGTTGCTGATTTTCAAAAAATCCAATCAGAAGCCACATAGCAGATCATATTAGTAAATATGATCTGTTATATGGCTGCCCTGCTCCTCTTCTGGTCCTTTTCGTCGGTTGGATCCAGCAGAGGAGCAGGCTTCACAGTGAGTACACCAAACACCACATACTAGCCCCAGATCACCCCCTGCACCCCAATTAACCCTTTGATCGCCCCTGTCAATCACTAGTGAAAGGAAAAAAGTGGTCAGTGCAAACTGTCGCTTTTTTTTTTCACTGGTATTGACTGTTAGGTTTTAGGGATAGTTTAGGCCCCTTGGTTAGGTAGTTTAGGGATCAGTTAGCGCCCAGCCCACCGCACCGCAGTCCCTTATTCGCTGATTAGCGTATCGCTAATCAGCATTTGTACTTTTATAGTATCTGGAAGTGATCAAAACTGATCACGGTCAGATCTATAATAGTATTAGTGTCACTTTAGTTCGCCCTCCACCCAAAACGCAGTGTTTGCCCGATCAGGCCTGATCGGTCGCCCACACGTGCGTTCACCCACGCCCGCCCCACCGCAGTGACAAAATTTTATTTATTTTTTTATCACTGCACATTCACTTTACACGCGCTGCGGTGATAAAAAAAATCAGTTTTGATATTTTTTATCAACAGCAGCGGCTTCCGGTACTTCGCTAGCCTCCCATTTGTAAGACAGGCTTGCTTTTTTTCTTGGGTAGTCTCAGGGAATACCCCTAAATTTAGTTGCCCAAATGTCAAACAGGGGGTATTCTTCTGAAGAGGCCTACAGGCTTCTGACCCAGTCGGATGAGGAATGGGAACCCTCATCTGATGAATCTAGCGGGTCAGAATATGAACCTGTAGAAAGCAGTGGCTCTCTATTACAGTGTCTCATATTCCACTAACTTGTGACAAAAAAAATAATAATTCTAGGAACTCGCCGTGCCCCTCACGGAATACCTTGGGGTGTCTTCTTTCCAAAATGGGGTCACTTGTGGGGTAGTTATACTGCCCTGGCAATTTAGGGGCCCAAATGTGTGAGAAGTACTTTGCAATCAAAATGTGTAAAAAATGGCCTGCGAAATCCGAAAGGTGCACTTTGGAATATGTGCCCCTTTGCCCACCTTGGCTGCAAAAAAGTGTCACACATCTGGTATCGCCGTACTCAGGAGAAGTTGGGGAATGTGTTTTGGGGTGTCATTTTACATATGCCCATGCTGGGTGAGATAAATATCTTGGTCAAATGCCAACTTTGTATAAAGAAATTGGAAAAGTTGTCTTTTGCCAAGATACTTATCTCACCCAGCATGGTTATATGTAAAATGACACCCCAAAACACATTCCCCAACTTCTTCTGAGTACGGAGATACCAGATATGTGACACTTTTTTGCAGCCTAGGTGGGCAAAGGGGCACACATTCCAAAGTGCACCTTTCGGATTTCACCGGTCATTTTCTACAGATTTTGATTGCAAACTTTTTCTCACACATCTGGGCCCCTAAATTGCCAGGGCAGTATAACTACGCCACAAGTGACCCCAAGGTATTCCGTGAGGGGCATGGCGAGTTCCTAGAATTTTTTATTTTTTGTCGCAAGTTAGTGGAATATGAGACTTTGTAAGAAAGAAAAAAAAATCATCATTTTCCGCTAACTTGTGACAAAAAATAAAAAGTTCTATGAACTCACTATGCCCATCAGCGAATACCTTAGGGTGTCTACTTTCTGAAATGGGGTCATTTGTGGGGGTTTTCTACTGTCTGGGCATTGTAGAACCTCAGGAAACATGACAGGTGCTCAGAAAGTCAGAGCTGCTTCAAAAAGCGGAAATTCACATTTTTGTACCATAGTTTGTAAACGCTATAACTTTTACCCAAACCATTTTTTTTTGCCCAGACATTTTTTTTTATCAAAGACATGTAGAACAATAAATTTAGCGAAAAATTAATATATGGATGTCGTTTTTTTTGCAAAATTTTACAGCTGAAAGTGAAAAATGTCATTTTTTTGCAAAAAAATCGTTAAATTTCGATTAATAACAAAAAAAGTAAAAATGACAGCAGCAATGAAATCACACCAAATGAAAGCTCTATTAGTGAGAAGAAAAAGAGGTAAAATTCATTTGGGTGGTAAGTTGCATGACCGAGCAATAAACGGTGAGTGTAGTGCAGAAGTGTAAAAGTGGCCTGGTCATTAAGGGGGTTTCAGCTAGCGGGGTTAAAGTGGTTAAGCAGACTGTGATTGTCTATTGTTGTGATCAGATTTGAAAATCAGATCACATTTTATGACTAATTTGTGCAGAAATCCATATCATTCCAAAGGATTCACATACTTTTTCTTGCAACTGTAGGCTTTTTTAACCAACCAGGCTAAGTCAACAACCACTATAGTAAGGGGACATGACAATAAAATGTGATAAGGAACCTTTTTAAAGTAATATATATCTCAGGCTGTAAAGAACAACAGTCCTCTGGTAACATAACATTTGACCCAGCCAGAACAAATGGGCTGGAATAGTAGAGATAAGGCCCTTGGAACATGCTTCACAAGTGTCACCACTCGTTTTTAGACGTCAAAAGGCCCTGTGGGTGAAAGAATAAAAAATGTAGAGTTAATAATGGTAATATTTATAACAACATCATTCATATTCCTGTACCACGGAAAAATATCATGATGGGGAACTCAGTCCCAACAATAATCTTTATTAAGACCAATAGGTTGTAAGGTGTTGAGGCGGCGGATCCAGGCAATCTCTCTCTCTCGGAGCACTTGTTCACGATCCCCTCCTCATTTTAGTGGGGGAACCCAGTCAATGACTTAGAAGCGTAATTGGCTCTCCAAATGTTTGTGTGTTGTTGTGCTTTTTCAATGCTTTATATACCCGACAGTGTGAGGAAATGTTCTACTAGGGGGGCTTCAAGTTTCTTTGTACGTATATTCGATTTGTGTTGGCATATCCTATCCTTGATTTTTTTAATTGTTTCGCCAACACATCCCATGCCACAAGGGCATTTGATAAGGTATATAACGTAGCTGGAAAGACAAGAAAAATGGCCCCTAATATCAAAGACTTTGCCTGTAGATGGATAGGTGAAAGACGTGCCCTTTGAGACATTCCCACACTGAGCGCAAATAAGACAGGGGTATGTGCCTCTAATGGGAGTATTTGTGATAGTTGTCTGGACACTATTTGGTTTACAGGAGCCCAGATCATATCTAACCAATATGTCCTTAATGTTTCTAGCTCCTTTGTAAGACATTAATGGTCTAGTTGGGAAGATGTTCAGAAAATTCCCTTTTAGGATGTGCCAATGTCAAAAGGACAATCTTTTTGACCTCACAGCTCAAATGAGAAAAGGTGGTGACACAAGGTATCCGTTTCAATGAAGATTCAGAGATGGGTTGTTTGGGAGACAACAAATTCTCCCGGGATAAGTCCCGAACTCTACTGGAATGGCCTTACAGAATATGGGCCGGGAAACCCCTCTTACGGAATTTTTTAGACATGTCGCAGAGTTGGGAGTCCGCAATATTGGTATCAGAGACGATCCGTTTAACTCTCATGAGTTGTGATATGGGCAGAGACCTAACCAAACCAGTAATTGCGTTTCAACACAAAAGATAACATAGTAAGAATAAAATGCTGCTCTATAGTTGAAAATTCCTGATAAAGTTCAAGGGTTTGCTTGACACATTGTATGCCCTCAACAGTAGGGTTGTTGGTACAGTCATGTGAAAAAATTAGGACACCCTTTGAAAGCATGTGGTTTTTTGTAACATTTTTAATAAAAGGTTATTTCATCTCCGTTTCAACAATACAGAGAGATTAAAGTAATCCAACTAAACAAAGAAAACTGAAGAAAAGTCTTTTCAAGATCTTCTGTAAATGTCATTCTACAAAAATGCCTATTCTAACTGAGGAAAAAGATAGGACACCCTTGCCCCTAATAGCGAGTGTTACCTCCTTTGGCTGAAATAACTGCAGTGAGACGGTTCTTGTAGCCATCTACCAGTCTTCGACATCGGTCTGAGGAAATTTTACCCCACTCCTCAATGCAGAACTTTTTCAGCTGTGAGATGTTTGAGGGGTTTCTTGCACGTACAGCCCTTTTCAAGTCACCCCACAGCATCTCAATGGGATTCAAATCTGGACTTTGACTTGGCCATTCCAGGACTCTCCATTTCTTCTTTTTCAGCCAATCTTTGGTTGATTTACTAGTATGTTTTGGGTCATTGTCATGTTGCATGGTCCAGTTCCGCTTCAGCTTTAATTTTCTAACTGATGGTCTCACATGTTCTTCAAGCACCTTCTGATACACAGTAGAATTCATCGTGGATTCTATGATGGTGAGCTGACCAGGTCCTGCTGCAGCAAAGCAGCCCCAAACCATGACACTTCCACCTCCATGCTTCACAGTTGGTATGAGGTTCTTTTCTTGGAATGCTGTGTTTGGTTTACGCCAAACATGTCCTCTGCTGTTGTGTCCAAATAATTCAATTTTGGACTCACCTGTCCAAAGAACATTATTCCAGAAGTCCTGGTCTTTGTCAACTTTATCTCTGGCAAGTGTCAGTCTGGCCTCGATGTTTCTCTTGGAAAGCAAAGGTTTCCTCCTTGCACACCTCCCATGCAAGTTAAACTTGTACAGTCTCTTTCTGATTGTAGAGGCATGTAGTTCTCGAGATGACACTTTAGGGTTTTTGGAGACCTCTTTTAGCATCTTGCGGTCTGCTCTTGGGGTGAACTTGCTGGGGCGACCAGTCCTGGGCATGTTGGCAGTTGTTTTGAAAGCCCTCCACTTGTAGACTATCTTCCGGACAGTGGAATGGCTGATTTCAAAATCTTTTGAGATCTTTTTAAATCCCTTCCCAGACTCATAGGCTGCTACAATCTTTTTTCTGAAGTCCTCTGACAGCTCTTTTGCTCTCACCATGGTGCTCACTCTCACTTCAACAGTCAGGAGCACACCAAACTAAATGTCTGAGGTTTAAATAGGGCAAGCCTCATTCAACATGCAGAGTAACGATCTACTAATTATGTGCACCTGGTGTGATATACCTGTGTGAGATCTGAGCCAATTTAAGAGGGAATACATGTGAGGGTGTCCTATCTTTTTCCTCAGTTAGAATAGGCATTTTTGTAGAATGACATTTACAGAAGATCTTGAAAAGACTTTTCTTCAGTTTTCTTTGTTTAGTTGGATTACTTTAATCTCTCTGTATTGTTGAAACGGAGATGAAATAACCTTTGGATTTTATTAAAGAAATCAGCAGTGTCTTTGATGAAGGATTTGCCACTCTGAGCATAAGGTCTCAGAAGGCAATCCAACATCCTAGACACTGGTTGGAATAAAGAGTCGCAGCCTAACACTATGGACCTACCGGGGGGATGATCATGATTTTTGTATACTTTAGGTAGGGTGTATAAGGCTACTTTCACACTTGCGCTTGATCGGATCCGTTCTGAACGGATCCGATCATATTAATGCAGACGGAGGCTCCGTTCAGTACGGATCCGTCTGCATTAATAACTTAGAAAAAATTCTAAGTGTGAAAGCAGCCTGAGCGGATCCGTTCAGACTTTCAATGTAAAGTCAATGGGGGACGGATCCGCTTAAAGATTGAGCCATAGGGTGACATCTTCAAGCGGATCCGTTCCCATTGACTTACATTGTAAGTCTGAACGGATCCGCTCGCCTCCGCACGGCCAGGCGGACAGCTGAACGCTGCAAGCAGCGTTCAGCTGTCCGCCTGTCCGTGCGGAGGCGAGCGGAGCGGAGGCTGAACGCCGCCAGACTGATGCAGTCTGAGCGGATCCGCTCCATTCAGACTGCATCAGGACAGGACGGAGGCGTTTGGGTCCGCTCGTGAGCTCCTTCAAACGGAGCTCACGAACGGACCCATGAACGCTAGTGTGAAAGTAGCCTAACACTGCAATCCGTGGGTGTTTAGGGATACGAAATTCAGCCAACGTATGATTAATGATCCCACCTTCATGATCTCCCATGACAATTATTTTTAGTTCTTTCAAGAAGTCCTGGGTGGGATCCCAAGTAATATGTGCATAAGTCTGTTGGTGTAAAATTTCTTCCCTATAATCTGATTTATCCATGACCCCAATACCTGAACCTTTATCCGCTGGTTTAATGACAATGTGCTAGTGATTGTTTTTAAGATATATTGTGTCTTACCTTTCTTAAGGGTGATTTCTCTTCTAGTTTCTTCTTGTACTAAGGAAATATAATTTAAAATTTTATTTCAAGACATTCCTATTGCTTTAACCCTTTCTTTACTGTCCACCAATAGCAGCAAAGAAAATGACATAAGAAAAAAATAACTATAGTAACTGGCCCCTCTCCACCCTGTCCCAGTATAAAAGAACCAACGTCCTAGGTCCTCCCTCTTTCTTTGCTGCTGCCACCAAGATAAGTGCAATTCATTCAGTTCCATTCCTTTATTTTATGCCTTCCCCTAGTCAGTGTAACTGTATTTTCTTCTAATTGTCGTTTGGGGTTAAAGGGGTTTTATCTTTTCCCTTATAGGTCTTTTCTATATATACAGTTGCAAGAAAAAGTATGTGAACCCTTTGGAATGATATGGATTTCTGCACAAATTGGTCATAATGTGATGTGATCTGATCTTCATCTAAGTCACAACAATAGACAATCACAGTCCGCTTACACTAATAACACACAAAGAATTAAATGTTACCATGTTTTTATTGAACACAGCATGTAAATCCATATCATTCCAAAGGGTTCACATACTTTTTCTTGCAACTGTGTATATATATATATATATATATATATATATACACCTTATTGTGGTATATACATACTGTATATATATATTTTTCCCCTGTTTTCATCGTTCCCACACCAGTCTCTGCCTTTAGGGACTGGTGTGGCTCTTTCTGGTGCCCCTGTTTTTCTATACCTCGCTCTCCGTGACTTTAGCCTGTGTTTCCTCCCTCTGGGGGGGGTCTTTCTCTCCCCCTTACTGGTATTCGCCATGTCCCGCTGCGCACGTCGGCCATTTTATCTTCCCTCTCGTTCTTGCGGCTGAGGTATCGTATTACTCAGCCGTCCCCTGGCCCCGCCTCCTAGGCTCGCGGCACTCCCTTCGTCCTTCTCAGCTCTCCTCTGCGCGCTCTCTGGCCGCTCTGGGTTCTTGCCCTGCCCTCCGGCTGATGCGCCCCCATAATCTCGCGAGATTTCGGGCGCTGCGTACACCATTCCGGCCTGCAGAAGCGGACACAGGCCTCTGGTTCTTGCCTCCGGTGTCTGTGAGCTCCCCCCGTTTTGAGCCTTCTGTCTTTGGGGCCCCTGTCTTGTCTGCCTTGTATTCTGTTCCCTGTTAGCCGGGGTTTTTCAGCTAGGCCTACTGCGCGCGCTCTCTCTCTCTCTCTCTCTCTCTCTCTCTATATATATACATATATATATATATAAATATTATTATTTTTTAGCAATGTCCAGGTGGAGTGTGCCCCTAAGCCCCCCTTCCCCCGGACGGCCCAACTTGGGGGAAGCACGAGGTAGTCCTGGCCCCTTGTCGCCCGTGGGAGAGGACAATCCCCGGGTGGATGACATCCAGGCCCTAGCACTCCAGCGCTCTATGACAGACGCCATTATAGCGGCTATGGGGTCGGTGTCCTCCACATTTACCCGGTCCATTTATGAGGCCCTTATGGCCCACCCCCCTTATTCCAGAGTTCAGGTTCCCCATGCTATATTTACATTTGACGCTCAGTCATCAGCACCTGACCCGTCAGCCTCCAGAAATGCTTTGAGCGGTGTGACTTTTGCCACCCATAACAGTGCGCCTATGTCGCGCAAAAGGGCCTGTACGCGACAGGCAGAAAAAGCGCGTCCTTGAAAATGTGCCAGAGCACAACCAGACACTGTCCGAGTCAGACTTCGGTTCAGATGAGGAGGCTCCGACTGATGCTTTATGCAACACTGATGGGGACATGCCGATGGACTGTTTCTTTTCAGCTCCTTCGGCCAGCGGCTCCCTAGCTGAGTCCGCTACCGTCTCTTCGGCCACCCTTATAGACCTGGTTGGGGAACCCCTTTTTGACCCGGATGCCCTCCATCATCCCAGATCGGCGGAGTGGCTCCCAGTGGACCATGTGGCCAAATACTTAGAGGCCCGTGTGCAGTGCCCCCTTAGCAAGGACGCCTGCAATAAGCTACGGGTGGAATGCCCGAGACCACTGTTACCTAATAAGGTCTGTGATATCCCAGTGTTGGACCCTAAGATGGCACAATTTTTGGCCAAATCAGGCTGGAATCCTCGCAAGGGTCTGGAATCAGCCTTAAAAGCCTGCCAGGACAAACGCCTGGATATTTTTGGCCCCTTGGCCAGAATTTTCAAGCTGGCCGCTAGAGCCGAGGATAAGCAGGTGGACCTGGAAGAACTCCGGGTCTGGGTTCAACGGGGCATTTGTATTGCCGGGAATGTCAATACTTCCCTCTCTATCGAGAGATTGGCCGACCTTGCCCTTACGGAGGCAGGCAGGGATGCACAAGGATTGCTCTTCGGAGATTCCTTTATTAAAGACATGGGCCGTTTTGTGGGTGCCTTTACGGCACTGGACAAGGCCCAGTCCTCTATGAAGAGGGTTTTTCAGAATAGGGTCTCTACCAGGGCCGGCAGTTCCAGGGGCCATCTGTCCAGCCAGTCGACTTACCAGACCGGAGGTACGGGTTGAGGCTCCTTCTCTCAGAGGTCCTTTTCTCAGGAACCTTTACCAGGAGGCAAGGCAATCTTCTACCTTTTTCCCCACTCGTGGTGGATCGGGCCGCTTCAGGGGTTACAGAGGGTTCAAGATGACATTACGGAAAGTCTACCACCTCCTCTACATTTTTCGGATATTTATGAAGGGGGGAGGCTCCGTCTTTTTTCTCATGTCTGGTCCAGCATCACCTCGGACCCGTGGGTTCTTTACACAGTTCGGGGATTCCACATAGAGCTGGTAGACGACCCTCCTTTCCTGCATCCCCCGCATACCCGGGTCCTCTCCCAGCAGGCGCAAGCTTTGGTGGACCAATAACTATCGGACCTCTACCAGAAAGGGGTGGCGGAACGTGCCCCAGACAGACGGTCGGGAGTTATCAGCAGCAGAGAAGAAAGGAGGGCAGATGCGCCTGGTAATCAACCTCCGAGCCTTGAACGCGTTTGTAAGGTACCTTGGCGGTACCTCAGATCTCGCTGCGCCACCTGGTCCAGATTATCGGCCTCTTGGCCTCCTCAATTCAGACAGTCTTCCCAGCCCCACTGCATTACCGGGCCCTACAACGCTTGAAGATTGCCCACCTGCACACGGGGGCTTAGTACGCAGATCTCATCTCGCTGGATTCAGATACCAGAGACGAGTTGTTATGGTGGATCCACAATCTCTAAGCCTGGAACGGCAAGGCGATCTTCGGGCCCCAACCGGACTTTATGGTGGAATCGGATGCTAGTCTTCGAGGTTGGGGAGCTCACTGCGAAGGTGTGACCACCGGAGGATGCTGGTCGGACAACTAGCCCCGACTCCACATCAATGCTCTGGAACTTCTGGCAGGATCCTTCGCGATTCGCAGCTTTGTGAATAGGGTGGCCAAGGAGTGCATCAAGTTGTGCATGGACAACGTCTCGGCGGTTCGGTATGTCAACTCCATGGGGGGCACTCATTCTGCTATGTTGTCTCAGCTAGCGAAGGACTTCTGGTCATTATGTCTGTCCAGGGACATCGTGGTACTGGCGGAATACCTTCCGGGGCTCCACAACATCCAGGCGGACTGGAGCTCTCGGTACCTCAAGGACGGCAGCGTTTGGAAGTTGAGCGAACAGGTGTTCGCTACTATATCGTCTCACTGGGGTCCTTTCTCTATCGACCTCTTTGCTTCCCGTCTGAACACTCAGCTTCCCCGATTTTAAAGTTGGGGCCCGGATCCAGACACGGCAGCGGTGGGCGCCTTCCTACAGGACTGGTCGGGTTCCCTGATGTACGTTTTTCCGCCGTTTCCCATGATTCCGCGGGTCCTGAGTCAAGGGGACCTTGTTGTGGTGGTCCCCTTTTGGGTCACCCAATCTTGGTTTCCCCAATTGCTAGAGCTGACAGTCGACACACCCTTTCTCCTGCCATACTTCCTGGATCTCTTACGAGGACCGTCGGGGCTAGAGCATACTCTCATACTGGACGGCTCTCTATGGCTCCTAGCATGCAGGATTTCGGGAACTCCTGGGGAGTTTTTGGAGACGACTCAACGTCTTTTGGAGGACGCATGGGCTCCCGGCACAAGAAAGATCTTATAAAGCAGCCTGGAGATCTTGATCTAGCTGGTGCCTGGCTTGGGACTTGGATCCCTTTTCGGCACCTGTAGCAGAGATTCTGCAATTCCTTACATCCTTTTTCGAAGAGGGCAAGGCGTACCGTACAATTAACTTGTTCAGGTCTGCTATTTCCTCCGCTTACCCCCTGGTGTGCCGCCTACTCTGTGGTTCGCGCCTTGCTAGGCCTTCGTTCTCCACGACCTGGAATGTCTTGGGTTTTGTCCCTCTTCTCTACCTGGCCGTCTAACCCGGATCTCTCCTTGCGCCAGTTGTCGGCCAAGTTAGTTACACTCCTGTGTCTTATCTCTTGTAAAAAAGTATCCGATGTCCGGGCCCTGGACTACGATGCCTGCTCTTTCACTCCAGAGGGCGTTACTTTCAATATTACTTGCCGCACCAAGACTCACATCTGCTTGGTACATTACCCTGCATTCCCTTCAACCCCAGCGCTATGTCCGGTGGACTGCCTCAAGGAGTATGAGGCTCGTACGTTGGCACATCGCTCTCCCGCTTCTCCCCAGCTCTTTCTTTCATTCCGTCGGCCCTTCACCCCTGTCACCAGCACCACGTTGGCTCAATGGGTTAAGTGGGTTATGTCCTTAGTAGGAGTGGACACGTCAGTCTTCACGGCTCATTCCACCAGAGGAGCGGTGGCTACTTCTATGGCGGTAGCAGGTGCGAAACTGGAAGACGTCATGAGGTTGGCAGACTGGTCCAGAGTATCCACCTTCAGGGAATTCTACTTTAGACCGCTACAACATGCATTCTCGTCTGTTATGGGTCAGCTTTGAACACGCAATAGGAGTCTTAGTGTCTTGAAATAAAATTGCATGATTTTCCAATTTTATGACGTAAAGTCATGATTTTATGAAAGACACAGAGCCGAGTATTGCCCCACCCTTCTGCCCGCCCTTTGAAGTCCTTTTTGCTTCATGTGTGTTTTTTCTCTTGCTTTGACTAGTTGCATTGCTAATGATCTTTATCCTCAGGGACGTTGGGCCTTTTTAGGCATAATTCCACATTTTCATTTTTTTCTTGTTTTTCACGGTAGTTCATCAAGGTCGTTAGGAGCTTAACAGTGTGGCTCCAGTGCTGAGTTTGCCATGCCGTGGCGGTGTTTCCAGTTCTGGAGAGTTAAGCAGTTCGTGCTGCATCTGTTGAGGAAGAATGTTCCGAGTTCCTGTTGTTGAGTTGGTGGCACCTCGCCAAGAAAGAGGAAGGACCTAAAGACGTTGGGTCTATTATACTGGGACACGGTAGGGAGGGGCCAGTTACTATGTTTACTTTTTCTTATATCATGTTCTTTGCTGCTATTGGTGGACAGTAAAGAAAGGGTTAAAGCAATACTCGCCTCTGTATCTTTCATAAAATCATGACTTTACGTCATAAAAAAGGAAAACCATGCAACTACATGATACTTTTTGGGAGGTGTGAAGTGACTCGAAGGTTTGCACATTCTGGTGCAAGTGTAAAGGTGAAGTCTTGCTGTGGGTAACCCAGGTTGGTTTTTCAATTTCAATAAATGCTCTCAGTCGAATTGCTCTAAAGAATCTCAAAAATTCCTTATCGAGTTGGTACGGGTTAGTGGAACTGGTGGGTAAGAATCCTAGGCCTAAATTTAAGGCAGAGGTTTCTTCATTTAACAGGGTTCTCCTTGATAAGTTAATTACCAGATTATCGGTGTCATCTTGGTTCCTTGATCCATTCATGATTGGTTGCGGTTGGTAGATCTGGTTCAAATAGGATCCCGTAAATGCTGACGGGAGTAATGCTCTCTGCCTCTTGTGTTTCCTCCCCGCCCTCCTTGGCGGTCTCTTCTTCTGGAGTTCGATTGTTCTCTGCCTAAAAAAATACCCTTCAACACTGGCGCTAGAGGATCCTGATGTTCCTGAAACAATAGGAGCTTGTGTAGAATAATTTTGAGTCACTGAGCGATATACCTGATTTGTCGCGTAATCTTGTAAATCCCGTTGGAATTTTGATCTCTTACGGTCTTCAAGATTTCGTTTGAAGAACTTAATTTTTTGTGAAATGTTCTTTTTGAGAGATGATGCATCTTCTAAAGATAAATCCTGGAAAAGGTTTTGTTCAAGTGTAGCAATATCTTCTTGAGTCTTTTTTTATTCTTTATTAGCACGTTCAAGGGTAAGTAGAATAATGTCGAATTATGCTTTATTAAGTATTTTATCGAACTGAAGGCAAAATTTAGAGTCCTCAGAAAATAATGTTGGGCGCAGGTTACACCTCAGGTCCCTAGGAATAATTTTCTTTTTGTAATATTCGGCCAAGGTGACTGTATGTAGCTCCAGGGATATAGATTTCTTCAATGAGTTTTTCCAATGTGTTACAGATACTCTTGGACCAGAGATAGATATAAAATCATTAGGCGCTGTTACCATAGATGTAATTTTCCTAGCGTCCTCTTCTGAATATGAAAATATTATTATTTATTATTAAAGCGCCATTCATTCCATAGTGCTGTACATATGAGAAGAGGTATACATACATAATACAGACAATTGCACTAATCATAAACAAGACGAATTACAAACTAGTACAGAAGGAGAGAGGGCCCTACCCATGAGGGCTTACAATCTACATGGTATGGGAGAAGGACATAGTAGGTGCGGGTGAAGTTGGTCATGGCGGTATAGAGGCAGCAGGGTCACTAGTTGTAGGCTTGTCTGAAGAGGTGGGTTTTCAGGTTTCTTTTGAAGGATTCCACTGTAGGTGAGAGTCTGATATGTTGGGGTACCGAGTTCCAGAGTATGGGGCATGCACGGGAGAAATCTTGGAGGCAATTGTGGGAAGAGGTGATAAGAGGGGAGGAGAGAAGGAGGTCTTGTGAGGATTGGAGAGTGCGTGTGGGGATGTGTCGAGAAAGTAGTTAAGAGATGTAGGGAGGGGACAGGTTATGGACGGCCTTGTAGTGAATTTGCTGGGCAATGGGGAGCCAGTGAAGAGATTGGCAGAGGAGTAATAGGGTGAGTGGTGGATTAGGTTGGCAGCAGAGTTGAGGATAGATTGAAGGGGTGCGAGAGGCGGCAGGTGGTGGAAAGGGCTTGGATGTGCAGTCAGAAGGAAAGGGCAGAATCCAAGGTCACTCCAAGGCAGCGGAGTTGGTTGACCGGGAATAGTGTGCAGCCATTGATCGTGATAGATAGGTCTGTTCGGGGGGTTAAGCAAGATAGGGGAAAGATGATGAATTCTGTTTTATCCATGTTGAGTTTTAGAAAGCGAAAGGGAAAGAAGGATGATATAGAAGATAGACATTGTGGGATTCTTGATAGTAAGGTGTGTGTCGTCAGCATAAGAGTGATACTGAAAGCCATGGGACTCTAGGAGCTGTCCCAGGCCAAAAGTGTAGATAGAGAAAAGCAGGGGTCCTAGGACAGAGCCTTGCAGGTCACCAACAGAGAGGGAATGAGATGAGGAGATGGTGCGAGAGTGGGAGACGCTAAACGTACGGTCTGTGAGGTATGATGTGATCTAGGAGAGGGCCAGGTCAGCGATGCCAAGAGATGAGAGAGTTTGCAACATAAAGGAGTGGGTAACAGTGTTGAAGGCAGAGGACAGGTCAAGGAGAAGGAGGACAGAGTACTTTTTCTTGGTTTTGGCTGTTAGTAGGTCATTGGTGACTTTGGTAAGGGCAGTCTCAGTCGAGTGGTGGGGTCGGAAGCCAGATTGTAAGCGGTCAAAGAGGGAGGAGAGGTGAGAGGACAGTTGTGAATGGACATGTTGTTCAAGTAGCTTTGAGGCATACAGAAGTGATATGGGGCGATAACTGGACAAAGAAGATGGGTCAAGTGAAGGCTTTTTGAGGATGGGTGTAATGGTACCATGTTTAAAAGCAGAGGGGAACACACCGGAGGTTAGTGATAGGTTGAAGAGATGAGTTAGGGCTGGGATAAACACTGTGGTGAGGTTAGGGATGAGATTGGGTCAAGTGCACAGGTGGTCAGATGAGATCTGGAGAGTAGAGTGGAGAGTTTTTCTTCTGTAATGGTGGAGAAGCAGGTTTTGGGAGAAGAGGACCGAGCAGTTGTGTAGAGGGTCTGTGGGGACTGTGTACTTAAGCTTTCTCTGATGTTGACTATCTTATGTCACTTGTATCACGTTGACTTGTATTGAGGAACGACATTGAGTCTATTTGTTCAGCCAGTAGTGTGCACGTAACCTTGGTGGAGTAGTTACTTGGTATTGCAATCCAAATTATCACAGCACTCATCTATTAATTGGCTCTCTCAGGGTGCTCGCCTAGACACGTTCCCAGCTCCACCTCAGGATAACACTGACAGCATTATATCAGCTGTATGAAGAGACGGCGCCACAGTGTGCACGTGCCGTCTCCCTGCTGCTATGTCTATGGCAAGAGAGACGGGAGATAACACGTCCACACTGCGCATGCCATCTAAATTTACAGCTGATCGTCGAGGGTACTGGGTGTCGGACCCCGCTAATCTGATATTGATGACCTATCCTGAGGATAGGTCATCAGTATTAAAAGTCCGGACAACCCCTTTAAGTGGATGATTACCATATTTCCTTGGTAAAGAAAAACCACAGCATCTTGCCTAGTCAATCACGCTCTAAATAAGGTAGGTGTATCACTGGCCGAGAATAGGACACTTTCTATTTTTTTGAAGAACGGACATACAGATGTGGAAAGCACATGGGTGTCTTCTGTGTTTTCCGCATTCCGCATTCGTATGTCAAAAACAAGTGTGACACGATGGTGGCTGCAGTAAAGGCCTGGAAAAGCATCTCAAGGGAGGAAAGTGGCATTTGGTAATGTCCATTTGTCTTAAAGTAATCCTTCTGGAGTTAATACAAGGCGGTAGACCTGCTAGACACTGGTAACAACAGATGTTCTGCTGTAAAAACTTATATTCCCACTTCACTGAAACAATTAAACTCTCATGTTGCCTCTTGTCCCATTTACATTAATAATGGCACCAGGCCAGTACAGCCCATATGCCCACTACTAGCTGACTCTGTTCATTCCAGTCTGGCATGGTTGGCCCTCTCAGCAAATATGGGGTTGAAATCTGGTTGGCTCCTGCAAACCCAGCATTTTTATGGATGATGCAATATTTTGCAGCTCCCAAGTGATCCCAGGACCTATGGCCTTTACCAAATATGGAGAGTCAGGTGGGAGGAGTATCTGGGTAAGCCTCTTCCTGATGATCCGTGGAAACACATGGCGGAGGGCAGCCAAGATCTCTACGTGTTCTTTGTATAGGGAGAATCAATACAGACTACTTATGCACTGGTATCATACCCCCTGATCTCCCCCATAGGCTCAGTCCAGAAGTCTCTTCAATCTGCTGGACATGTGGGACTTCCATATACAGCATATTGGGATTGTCCATTAATTCAGCTGTTTTAGGTTCAGCATCTTATCCATAGAGTCTTAGATCTCAGTTTTCCTTCTGATCCGATGCTCTACTTACTCAATATTTCACCTATGCGTTGAGAAGGCTATTCAACAGGCTGTTCCGATATACTGACGGCAGCTTACTGTCTTACAGCTTGGCAAGGTAAGCAGACCTCTCCACCTTCACTTGTTCATCTCTACACCAGGATAAAGGACGTTAGAAACTAGGAACACTTAAAGGGTGTATTACAGCTGACGATTTTTCGGCAGATGATCGCTAACAAGCGTTCGTGGTAACACTTGTTAGCGATGATCTGGCAGTGTAAGGGCACTTGCACACAGTGCAGTTTGGACATGCATTCAGGATGCAGTTTTTTATTGTAGCAAGCTGAAATTAACTAAATCATTTTCACTATGCAGAACACCAGGGGTTAATAAGGCTGCTAAACTGGCTAACTAGAAAACTGCATCCTGAATGCATGTCAGAACTACACTGTGTGCCTGATACTGCTGCAGATTGCCGGATGAATAAGCAAACACTCATTCATCAGGCAATCAAAATCTTTTGACAGATTTAAAAAAAATCTTCATTTGCAGGGAGCAGATCGCAATGTCTAATCACAAACTACTGCCGGTGTTCCGTTAAATTATGGTACCTGTTAAAATCTGGTACCCTCATCACTTCCGCTGTGTATCTCATCACTTCTGCTATGACTTACCGCTTTAAAAAGAGGTGTGATCGTTTAAGTCGGCACCAGATTGGCTGAAAAGAAGGCGTGTAAACTGAAAACGGGTTGCTGGTGGCTCACCTGGCCAATACAATGTGTAGGTGCTCTAAGTTTGACTGATTCACCCAATCAGGAAGGAAGGATATGCAATAAAGTATATGTGGAAAACCGGCACTCTTCACCTGGTCGTACACTACAAAGAGCAATGTAGACAAGTTTGTGGGTATAAATATGCATTTATTGAGTATCAATATCACTAATACAAATATTATAATGGGGGGGGGGGGGGGTGTGTGCATAAATTCGATTTAAAATTCTGTGATAGGGATCACCTAAAAGAGCATGATGGTTGAAGGATGGAAGGTATAAATATATAATTGCAATAGTGGGGGTACGGATATAGTCATTCAGCACAGAGTTCACCTTCAATCATTTGCTGTCACTCTGGGTAGGTGTCCCATGTGGTTGGTAACAGTAAGAAGAAAAGTAAAAAAAATGTAAGGAAAAAAATGTAACGAGGTGGAAGTCTGTTACTTGTAACATTTCCCTGTTAGGGATTGCTGGCCGGTCACGGTTATAAAAAATATTATGCAGAAAAAAAAAGGTAGCAAGATGAAAGTCTGTGGCTGTTAATGTTTCCCTGTTAGGGATTGTTGGCCGGTCACTGGTAATAAATAATATGCAGACAGGAGTGGTGATGTACCAGTAGGGTGCTGCACCTAGTGTGGCGTCCCACATGGTGAGGAGGGCTGCACCCTGACTGTGAGTTACCTTCTAGGTGAGGAGCTGGTGTCTCGGCTATTCGTGCGTCCTTACTGCTCTCTGTAATGGCCGCTTCGATGTTTCAGCGTCCCGCGTGGATGTGACGTCACCTGTATGGCGTCTCACGTGCTGTTTAAGGCCTCTTTCACACTTGCGTTGTCCGGATCCGGCGTGTACTCCACTTGCCGAAATTACACGCCGGATCCGGAAAAACGCAAGTGTACTGAAAGCATTTGAAGACGGATCCGTCTTCAAAATGCTTTCAGTGTTACTATGGCAGCCAGGACGCTATTAAAGTCCTGGTTGCCATAGTAGTAGTGGGGAGCGGGGGAGCAGTATACTTACAGTCCGTGCGGCTCCCGGGGCGCTCCAGAATGACGTCAGAGCGTCCCGTGTGCATGGATGACGTACCATGCGATCACGTGATCCATGCGCTTGGGGCGCCCTGACGTCACTCTGGAGCGCCCCGGGAGCCGCACGGATGGTAAGTATACTGCTCCCCCGCTCCCCGCTACACTTTACCATGGCTGCCAGGACTTTAGCGTCCCGGCAGCCATGGTAACCATTGAGAAAAAGCTAAACGTCGCATTTCAATGGGCATTCATTCCGGATCCGGCCTTGCGGCAAGTCTTCAGGATTTTTGGCCGGAGCAAAAAGCGCAGAATGCTGCGGTATTTTCTCTGGCCAAAAAACGCTCCGTTCCGGAACTGAAGACATCCTGATGCATCCTGAACGGAATTTACTCCATTCAGAATGCATTAGGATAAAACTGATCAGGATTCTTCTGGCATAGAGCCCCGACGACGGAACTCTATGCCGGAAGAAAAGAACGCAAGTGTGAAAGAGCCCTCAGTGGAGTGAACTTCATAGTGACATTAGCTTTCCTCTGGTTTTTCTTATTTAATCGTGTAGAATGGACAGAGCGTTCGTGCAATAATAGTGTATTAACTGTATAGTTTGGTTAGTATGGAGTTTTAATCGATAGTTTGATCGATAGTTCGATGACTTGGGCAGTGATGTTGCAATACAATCGATAGGTGGGAGGGGGATATTGAGTGATATATGGGGGTTGGTGTTCTAAGTAGAGTGGGGGTCTTTTCGAGGATGGTGATTGGCCTGGGGGGGTGGGGGAGGGTGTCTCAAGTGGTCCCTTTGTTGTTCTTTTGGGGAGTTAATACACTATCATCGCACGGATGCTCTGTCCATTCTACACGATTAAATAAGAAAAAACAGAGGAAAGCTAAAGTTCACTCCACTTAAATAGCACACTCTGGTCAACATCACACTTCCAAGACATTGAACATACTCAACAATACAACACGCAATCTAATTTAAAAAAAACGCATCAATAGCAGAAAAAACGCAGCGGTACCGCAACAATGTAAAAAAATATGAAGAGTGTCCAAATCCTCAACTAAAAACCAAGACAGAAATATCGCTAGTAGACAAGAATCCCCCCACCAATAAAGTATAAGGATTAATTTTAAAAGAAAATGAAGAAAATCAAAGCAAAATGATAATTGACATTATGAGGGCTATAACACTAATATCTAAGATATGGGAAGTCAGAAACTAACCACACAACTAATAATATAAAGCAAAAAAAAATAATGAAAAAAAATGCATCAGCAGCAAAAAAGCAGCGAAAAACATAGGATCGGAACAATCATGGAATTCTCATCCAAATATGCCAATCCCTAACAGGAGACCACCCCCCATGAAGACAATCTAGCCAATCGAAAATAACAAAAAGGAGAAAAGAAGGACACAACAATTACCATATAAAACATCACGTCCAAACAATCGAATCCAGTCCAGATGTTCGAAAGATCCAAAGACAGGGTATAAAAACGTACACAAATGGCAGTTAGCAGGTTACCACTGATGAAGAAGGCAGCTCAGACCTTCGAAACGGGTATGGTGAATTCCGATTAAACCTGCTTATAAAACTATCCTGGAAGCGCTTCCGGGATAGCGATCGTGAATCGAACAAGGGAAGGACACATGAGACGCCATACAGGTGACGTCACATGCACGTGGGATGCCGAAACATCGAAGCGGCCATTACAGAGCGCAGTAAGGATGCACGAATAGCCGAGACAACAGCTCCTCACCTAGAAGGTAACTCACAGTCAGGGTGCAGCCCTCCTCACCGTGTGAGACGCCACACTAGGTGCAGCACCCTACTGGTACATCACCACTCCTGTCTGCATATTATTTTTATTACCAGTGACCGTCCAACAATCCCTAACAGGGAAACATTAACAGCCACAGACTTTCATCTTGTTACCTTTTTTTTTTTCTGCACAACATTTTTTATAACAGTGATCGGCCAGGGAAATATTACAAGTAACAGACTTCCACCTCGTTAAATTTTTTTACTTTGTTCTTACTGTTACCAACCACATGGGACACCTACCCAGAGTGACAGCAAATGATTGAAGGTGAACTCTGTGCTGAATGACTATATCCGTACCCCCACTATTGCAATTATATATTTATATATTTTTTACCTTCCATCCTTCAACCATTATGCTCTTTTAGGTGATCACCATCACAGAATTTTAAATCGAATTTATGCACATCACCTATTATAATATTTTTATTAGTGAAATTTTCTATTAGTGATATTGATACTCAAATACATATTTATACCCACCAACTTGTCTACATTGCTCTTTGTAGTGTACTACCAGGTGGAGTGCCAGTTTTCCACATATACTTGATTCAAAAGGCGGCGTGTTGGCGCCTGCGGACAACCAACCTGGGTACCATAATTTTACTTTCAGCGCCTGTGAACGCGCGCGGGAGGGAACCGTCGATTTACAGGTCACCGTGCATGCACAAACCAGATTGCATTTTGAACGCTTACATCCAGCGCATGTGAACGCGCGGAGGGAGGGTACCGTCGATTTACGGGCCACTGTGCAGTTGTAAATCGACGGTAACCTCCCTCCGTGTGTTCACAGGCGCTGGATATAAGCGTTCAAAATGCAATTTGGTTAGCGCATGCGCGGTGGCCCGTAAATCGACGGTACCCTCCGCACGCGTTCACAGGCGCTGAAAGTAAAATTATGTTACCCAGGTTGCTGGTCCGCAGGCGCCAACACACCTACTTTTCAGCCAACCTGGTGCTGACTTCAACGATCACACCTCCTTTTTAAGCGGTACGTCATAGTGGAAGTGACGAGATACATAGCGGAAGTGACGAGGGTACGAGATTTTAACTGGTACCATAATTTAACGGAACACCGGCAAACAGGGATTCAGTATAGGGAAGAGCAATGTCATACTATACTGAGAAAGAGATCGCTGCATGTAATAGCAGCGGTCCGCTCTGCTAGCAGACAGGCGATTGCCGGGAAGGAACGCTTCCCTCCCGACAATAGCTTGCTCAATCGGCCTGTGTAATACACCCTTTACTGCTTTAAGAAGTGATAAAAAAAAATATGATGTTTTCAGTTCCACTTGGAATTTCTGGGATTCATACTGGCTCACTTACCAGCTGGTCATGCACTCATTGCCCATGTTCTTTTCTCTTTTTCGAGTACCCCTTTTTCCATAACCCTTTGTGTCTTGTGTTATTATACTTGGTGTCTTTATGTGCTGAATGTCTGACTTAGGTACCATTTTTACATCTACTATTTTTAAATTTTATAATTAGGGCTGGAGATTAATCAAATTAATTCAATTAATTTGCTCAGTTAGTGTCTAATGATTTTTTTTATTTTTTAAATTGGGATATCAAATTTTCTCTTATGGTGCACTGTATTAGCACAGGCTGCACTGGTATAGTGCTGCAGGACCTGTGATGACATCACTGTCATGTGATCAGTAGTGGAGGAGAGAAGTTGTAAAGGACCTGTGATTACATCAATGGAAAAATGTGGGCAGAGCTTAGTGTCAAGAAGAGAAAATTGTTAAATTATTCCTTCTCCCTGTAATGTCTTCAAATAGCACATAACGCCCTGGACATGCCGGGAGCTATAGTCCTCTGATAGCATATAATACCAGCCTAGACATTATAGGATGAGTTGTAGTTCTCTCCTCCTTGTAATGTCCTATGATAGAACATAACATGGACATTCTGGCAGTTGAAGTTCTCCTCCTTTTATACCCCCTCCTTGTAATGTCCAATAACAAACCCTTTGAAGCAGAAAGGAATTATAACTTTGCAAGTAGGTGTCAGGTTTGGTGAATGAAACAATCATTTGTATGGCTGAAGCTGTTATATAGACTATGGTTTCCATTCCATCGGGGGAGACCAGGATTTTTCACCTAATTCTTTTGTTATTGTGGGAGAATAGCTGTCGCCAGAACTGTGTGGCAGGGGCTCTCCCCATAGCATACACAGCTCTGCCAAACATGTACAGGTGAAACTCAAAAAATTATAATATCGTGCAAAGTTCATTTATTTCAGTAATGCAACTTAAAAGGTGAAACTAATATATGAGATAGACTCATTACATGCAAAGCGAGAAATATCACAAGCCTTTATTTTTTATAATTTGGATGATTATGGCTTACAGCTTATGAAACCCCAAAGTCACAATTTTGAGGTACCCTTTGCTCAGGGGGTATGGATGAATTAGCTGACTAGAGTGCGACACTTTGAGCCTAGAATATTGAACCTTTTCACAAAATTATAATTTTAAGCTGCATTAATGCAATTCCTTTTAATTTGCACTACTAAAATAAATGGACTTTTGCACGATAGTCTAATTTTTCAAGTTTCACCTGAAGGTGAGTGACCGGAAAGATAGATGTAGGTTGACAGCTATTAAAAATGGTCAGCTTTAGGCTACTTTCACACCTGCGTTTAGGTGCGGATCCGTCTGGTATCTGCACAGACGGATCCGCACCTATAATGCAAACGCTTAGATCCGTTCAGAACGGATCCGTTTGGATTACCATGAACAAAAAAAAAAAAAAAAAAATGTTTTTGTTTATGATAATGCAAACAGATCCGTTTTGACTTTACATTGAAAGTAAATGGGGGACGGATCAGTTTGAAAATTGAGCCATATTGTGTCAACTTCAAACGGATCCGTCCCCATTGACTTCCATTGTAAGTCTGGACGGATCCGTTTGCCTCCGCACGGCCAGGTATCCGCCTGCGGAGCGGAGGACAAACTGCCAGATTGATGCATTCTGAGCGAATCCGCATCCACTCAGAATGCATTAGGGCTGTACGGATCCGTCCGGGGCCGCTTGCGAGAGCCTTCAAACGGAACTCACAAGCGGAGCCCCGAACGCTAGTGTGAAAGTAGCCTTAAATAAATGAAGTTCAAGACCTCATACACACGACCATATTTACAGTCCGCATCCAATCCAATTTTTTTTCATTGGGGGCCGCAAAAAAGACTGTCCACGTCCGTTCCGTCGGCCTGCACAAAAAAAAAAAAAAAAAAAAAAAAAAAACTATGAACAGGTCCAAGGATAGGACATTTGTACAGGAAAAAAAATAAAAAATAAAAAAATTGCATGCACACAGTTTTTTACATTTTTCGATTATTAAAAATACATAAAATGCTAAAAAAAAGCATGGATCGCACATCCCCATGCCATGCATTGCTCTCTCTCAGCGTAAATAATAGTATACTAAGCCCTAATCTACATACCATACATGAGGAATTAATACAGGTTTTGATCAAAATGCATAGACCGACTCACCATGCCAAAGTTGCCTCTAAATTGGTCCACCACCGCACCAGCAGGCAGCGTGACCCAGCAGTCCAACAGCACTCCTGCTGTTAGGCTAATCCCCCCATGTCTCTGGGCAGTAACAAACCACAGGCACAGCACCGCACGAACAGGTTTTAAAAGCTCACCTTTCCATGTGGTCTCAGGAACTACAAACCGGGACCCAGTAGGAGTTTATTAACCCTTCTAATTAAATGCACTTGGGGTAAATGGAAGGAGTGCTGACACCATAGGAAAGACTAATAAAGTTCCCAAAAACATTAAAAAAAAAAGAAAAAAAAAAAGGGATCGCACACACCCATGCTATGCATGAAGGATCTTTTATATTTTGGGAATAACAAATAATGCATTTGCAAAACCGCATCCCAAAAAGTCAATACTAAAATAGAAATGTATTTATCCCATACTGTGAACGTTGTAATGTAACGTTTCACTTCCCCCCCCCCCCCCCCCAAAAAAATGTACTATAAAGTGATCAGAAGTCACACACACACACACACACTGCAAAATGCTGTTAATAAAAAGTACAGATAGCCCCAAAACGCAAGTCCCCAAGAGTTATTGGGGAGAAGGGGGGGGGGCTACATGCACACAACCGTATGTGTTCTGCGGTCTGCAAAAAACGGAATGGACATGGAAACAAACAACGTTTGTGTGCATGTAGCCTAAATGTGATGTTATGGCTCCAGGATGGAATGGAGTAAAAAGCACAAATGGAAAATAAATGAATAAAATAAAAATAAAAAATAAAAATCGCACTGGGCTGAAAAGGAGTCTGTCACCTCCAAAATGTGATTTTAAGCAAGCATACTGACATGTAGGAAAGGTCCTCCAAAACATAACTGTTCCTCTCTTAGGAAAATGTGGTCCTCTAATCGACAAATACTTTTCTAACAATACATTTTTTTGGTGCAGGGTCACTCCATTCAGTGCACCTAGCACCTCTTACATCAGACACTGTTAAACAAGAGTAGATGGTGGTGGGCGGCATTAAGGTGGTGCACCAAATAGAGTGGCCCTGCCCACGGTGCACTGAAAACCTTATTTGCATACTAAGAATTTGTCAGGATTAGAGGACCAGAACTTCTAAAAAAAAATAAAAAAAATAATAATAATAATAAAAAAAAAAAAGATATGGGTATGTTTCAGGGCACTTGCCATACACGGTGGTTTGCTTACTTTTAAACAGATTTGGGAGGTGACAGACTAAGAATACTAAGCAGATAACTAAGACGGATTAAGTCCTTACATATGTCAGTCAGTAATAGATGCTGGAAGCTGTAAATCACTTAGTGTAGAGCGAAGCGAGTTTTGGGTGCTTCATCCGAAGTCGCTTCGTTCAAAACTTCAGAGTAATACTGTACGTAGATCCGTCTCCGTACAGCATTAAAATGTGTGGGTTCCTATAAGCCGAAGAAAACTTTTCGCGAAGTCGCACATTACTAATAGATTTTTAAGGAGGACAACTAATTTAAAACTTGAAACCGAACTCCGCTTCGGTTCCGACTAGACGGATCTCCGTACAGTATTATTCCAAAGTTTCGAACACTAGTCACTTTCTATGATGGGGACAAGAGCTTCTTCGGGGGTCCTGTATAGTGCACAGTGTACCAGAAACATAAAATGGAGCTGCCCTCACCTGACATACAAAGGAGAAGCTCCACCTGGCACAGAAAGAGGCGAGTACAGGACATGCAGTACTGCAGAAGAGCTACTGAACATCCAATACTGATTTTTTACTAGTGAAATTGCCACTCTCATTGGTTGGATCGGAGTCATTGTATGTTGAGCCTAGTTTCACGTTATGGTGGCCAAGGAAAGACCACTGAATCTGGAGTGACCATACATTAATAATATAAATAATTCCTACAAGATGTAAAGATATGTCCTATTATTCTCCAGTAAATAAAATTGACAAACAAACCGTGTGTAATCAGTATTTTATTGCCATGCTACAAATGATGTTGGCACCGATGAAATGACAATGCTGTCAATATCAAAAAATATATATTTTAATGAACATCTGATAAGCAATATCAGTACCTCACACAGTACCTGGTGCACACCAAGATTTAAATTAAACACTAGTATTCAGAATGGAGCAGTTTTATCTTACGTCAAAACAATGTTTTCTGCATAGTATCACTTTGCTTAACCCTTCAGTGCAAGAAAAGGGAGCTGCACCACAGCCCTGCACTGTGTTATGCCAGAGGGTGGCCAACCTTCAGCGATCGGATAGCTTAGGCTACTTTCACACCCGCGTTTGATGCGGATCAGTCATGATAATACAACCGTCTTGAACACCATTGAAAGTCAATGGAGGACGGATCCGTTTTCTATTGTGCCAGATTGTGTCAGAGAAAACGGATCCGTCCTCCATTGACTTACATTGTGTGTCAGAATGGATCTGTTTTGCTCAGTTTTGGTGTCCGCCTCCAAAGAGGAATGGAGACGGAACGGAGGCAAACTGATGCATTCTGAATGGATCCTTTTCAATTCAGAATGCATTAGGGCAAAACTGATCCGTTTTGGACCGCTTGTGAGAGCCCTGAACGGATCTCAGAAACGGAAAGCCAAAACGTGAGTGTGAAAGTAGCTTTAGTGTCATGGAACGTCAGTAAGAGGCGATACAACACAGGCTGGCCGGTACCATGCTACACACTTTCGAGCATTAGAAGGGTCACAGTTCAAGACAGTATCATGGAATGTTTAGTGCACATATAAATCTAAGGTATCATAAAAAATAAAAAAAAATAAAAAGTCATGAAAAGTTTGGCAATGAACATCTACATAACTTCTTTAAAAATAAAAAAGGAAATAATTCCAAATTGTCTACACTACCTTTATACAAAGTTACTATTTATATACTTTTAAGTATGAAAATTTAAATTTATAATGCAAATTAGGAACGTACAATAATCTTACAATATAATACAAGGTGATAAAAAGGGAAAATTGTTTTTGGCCTTTATACAAATGTGTATATATATACCGCTTATGTCTGCATTCAATAAATGCAACCCTGACATATTGTAACTTAAAACACCAAAACCCCACGCACAGGACTATTTATAACCAATCGCCTGCAGTGGAAAGTAAAATGCAGGCAGCCATTTTGGGAAAAATAGCCTGAATAGTGCTTAATGTGCAAAATGCAACATGCCAATGTGGGTGTAGCACGTTGTAAGGCTGTAATCCAGCACACTTTAACACAGTCAAAACAGTCGTACCAATGTCCCCCAATTCAAAATGCTGGTGCGACAAAAAATTTGGCAAATTTCAGGAATCATAAAAAGTTAGTATAAAAATACATACTCGTATATAACATCACACATTCGTACTGTAAAATACATCCCAAAAATAAAAATCTCTGTAGCTTCAAATGGCAACAGTCAAGATGCAAAACATCAGCGAAAGTTTAGTATGTTGGTAAAAGTAAAACTGGCATGTCACTGCAAACCAATTAAATAGGTATAAAGAGGTAATACAGCTCCACAACTATACAGTACCTATTACTACTGTAGAGTGAAGGTTATTTTAGGAGTACCTGCTCTACATAAATTCCCTTTAGAAAAGCACATGAAAAAAAAAAATCTATGAAAAACGTGTTAGTGTTTAAGATGTGATACTTTTTTCTGCATTTTTCTTTTGTCGGTTTTAGAGAAATATGCAAAAGGTGCAAATGAATTGAGGCTCACATGGGTAGATCAGTACTGTTGTGCCTAGTCTTTCTAGAAGTACCGTCATCGCGTGGCAGTGCTTTCTGCAGGTTGGACATAGCAGCAGTTCTTTCAATGTCTATTACAGCATACAGCTCCGTGCGTCTAGTAGGAGTTTGAGGGAGTGGAGTGGTTGGGGTCTTAGGTGTCTGAGGGTTGTCAGAGTCACTACCACCTTCTAAATCAACCTGTATATAATTAAGCTGCCTGTGTTCTAAACTCGGGCGTCTTATATCAAAATTAAAAACTGTTGGTGTACAGTCCCGACGCCTAGAAAACTCAACTTTGTGAGCACTTAATGGAACAGTCACATTCTCTGTGTTCACATAGTTATGCATTGGGTCTAGGTTATTGTGAAAACCATTAAGAGCTGGTGTCTTTGGTCCTAAAGGGTCATCATCCTCCTTACTGGGCTTTCGGGCTTCCCAAACAGGAGGGAGAGATGGTAAGTTTTCATAGTTTATTAATGCAGTCCTCCTCTGGGCAGAGTTGTTGATGTTTTGCACCTCTGTCGAGATAGGTGTAGGTGGTGGAACACGTCCTCTTCTTGCCCCAGATGGAGGAATTGACAAACCATTAACGTTTTCATATACCATTTTATTGCCAGAAGGCGTATCTCGGCGTTCGTCACTGTCATAACCAGTGTCCCACTCTGTGCTATTAGGACAGCTACTGCAGCCACCTTTTCCACTGCTTTGTTGCTCCTCAAGTTTCTCCAGTTGCTTTTTTTCCATTAATTGTCTCTGAACAGGGGTTGGTCCTAAAACAAACTTCACACCTTCGGGCTCTAGGATGACATGGGAGTCATGATCAGGAATGGAAATGGAATCTGCATGGACTGCGCTTCCCTCTGCATTGGAAAGGCGTTGCTCAAGTGGCACTGGTGCGTTGGGCCTTGGGTCTTCTTGTACACCAGTTGTGTTTACATACGTGTGCACCTAAAACAAAGTAGGAAATCTTTAAATATTGACCTTGGGTGCTTTTCGCCATTCAATACCTCCCTATTTGTGAAAGATTTTGGCCCCTTTTACACGGGCGAGTATTCCGCGCAGATGCGATGCGCGAGTTGAACGCATTGCACCCACACTGAATACCGACCCATTCATTTCTATGGGGCTGTTCACATGAGCGGTGATTTTCACGCATCACTTGTGCGTTGGGTGAACATCGCAGCATGCTCTATATTCTGCGTTTATCACGTAAAGCAGGCCCCATAGAAATAAATTGGGGTTGCGTGAAAATCGCAAGCATCCGCAAGCAAGTGCGTATGCGGTGCGATTTTCACGCACGGTTGCTAGGAGACGATCGGGATGGAGACCCGATCATTATTATTTTCCCTTATAACATGGTTATAAGGGAAAATAATAGCATTCTGAATACAGAATGCATAGTAAAATAGCGCTGGAGGGGTTAAAAAATAAATAAAGAATTTAACTCACCTTAGTCCACTTGTTTGTGTAGCCACCATCTCCTTCTTTCTTCATCTTAGCTTTATGTAGCAACAAGGACCTTTGGTGACGTCACAGTCATCACATGATCCATCACATGATCTTTTACCATAGTGATGGATCATGTGATGACCGGAGTGACGTCACCACAGGTCCTTGTTGCTACACAAAGCAAAGATGAAGACAGAAGGAGATGCAGGCTACTCGAACAAGTGGACTAAAGCTGAGTTAAGTTTAATATTTATTTTTTTAACCCCTCCAGCGCTATTTTACTATGCATTCTGTATTCAGAATGATATTATTTTCCCTTATAACCATGTTATAAGGGAAAATAATACAATCTGCAGAATAAAGATCCCAAGCCTGAACTTCTGTGAAGAAGTTCAGGTTTAGGTACCAAATATGCGCGATTTTTCTCACGCGAGTGTAAAACGCAAGACAATGTTTTGCACTCGTGCGGAAAAAAATTGCGGGTGTTTCCGCAACGCCCGTGTGAAAGGGACCTTTGTGTTTCAAGCCAGTGAATTTCATTAATTGTAATGCAATGGATGAAAACTGTTAATACATGAAGATTACTTTCTGCAGCATGGTAATCTGACTAGAGGATCATCATAAATGACACAGACATCAGAAGAAGGTTTGTCTAAAAGCTGTTGATAAACAGACTAGGACTACCAGTCAATGCAAACAGCTACTGGTTCATATCTAAGGCTACTTCCACACTAGCGGTTTTTGCGGAACCGCATGCATCCGTCATGAACAGATCCGGTTGTATTGTGTCTTCTATAGCCATGATGGATCAGTCTTGAACTCCATTGAAAGTCAATGGAGGACGGATCAGTTTTCTATTGTGCCAGATTGTGTCAGAGAAAACGGATCCGTCCCCATTGACTTACATTATGTGCCAGGACGGATCCGTTTTGCTCTGCTTCGTCAGGCAGGCAGCGTTTTGGTGTCAGCCCCCAGAGCTGAATGGTGACTGATCGGAGGGAAACTGATGCATTCTGAGCTGATCCTTTTCCATTCAGAATGCATTTGGACCGATTGTGAGATCCGTTCAGGGCTCTCACAAACGGAAAGCCAAAACGCCAGTGTGAAAGTAGTCTTAGAATGGCCTTGTGTTTCTCACTTTAGACACAGATAAAGTTCCTGGTCCACACGATCATACAGGCATTTGAAGATTCCTTCTAAACATCAGTAATGTCTATTAAAAATACAAATATATTGTCAATTCACTTACATGGTCTTCAGGAACAAGTAGAGGGTGGGTAGACTCCTCTCCTACAGAAGGAAGGCGTGTGCTACCCACTGATGGATGTCTACTAGACGGGTGAGAAGATGCATCACCAAAGGATGGGTAACGTGGATATCCATTGGGTAAATTTGAACCACTAAAGCCAGGAGCTAAAAGAGGGGGAAGTTTTTTTTTTTTAGAAGATTAACCCTTAATAGATGCATGTGTGTCCTACAATCATGGTTAAAAGGGGTTTCATGACCCCTAAGCTTAAAGAGGACCTTTCGCAGCTTTGTTTTATTCTAGATAAATATCTTTACTTGCAGAGTACCCCCTCTGATGCTGCCACCCTGAATGGTTTTTTTTTTTTTTTTAAACATGGCTCCTGCGCCCCGCTGTGGCCCCCTGTAGTGTTCCCGCTCAGCATGTTAATACTGAGCATAGGTACAGGGAGGAGGAGACACCAGGGTTTCTCAGTGGGAGTCTCCTTCTCCCTGGCTGTGCCGCGATCCAATCACAGTGGAGAGTGTCACAGCCAGGGAGAGAAAAAGTTCACCTTCTTACTGTGATGGGCGTCTGGCTGTGCCGCTATCCAATCGAGAAACCCTGGAGTCTCCTCCCTGTACCGATGCTCAGTATCAACATGCTGAGCGGGAACACTACAGGGGGCCACAGTGGGGCGCAGGAGCGACGTGTATATATAAAAACAAAAAAAAACACACATTCAGGATGACCGCATCAGCGGGAGGTACCCCGCAAGTAAAGGTATTTATCTAGAATAAAAAATAAAAACTGTGAAAGGTCCTCTTTAAATCAAATATAGTCCTGTAAGTGTTTAAAATAAAGAAAGCCACTCACCTGTTCAAAGATGCTCCAGTCCAGCGACCAAGGGACCCATTGGTGCTGGACTGGAGCACCATTGATAAAGTAATTATATATTTATTTTTTTATACACACACACTTCAGGGCGCTATGCCTTCAAGTAAACTGATCGGTGGGGGTGCCAGCAGTCGGACCTCTGCGGATCTGATATTGATCACCTATCCTAAGAATGGGTCATCAATATTACGCCACTTCAGAACCCTTTTAATTTATTTAGCCTGAGGTCAGACAACTCTTTTAAATAAGCAGTTATTAAATCTATACACAGATATTGGAGAAGAAATGCCCAGGAGAAATTTACAAATGTAGCGTTACTTGGCATCCATTCAAATGAATGGGCAACTACATCATACAATATCACACAAAGTACTTCAAGAACTCTTAGCAACACCCTTATACACCGATATGTGCATTTCCTATACCCTAACAAAACTGATGTTAACCTGTCCACTGCCTGGGACACATGCCAATGGAAAATACCAAGTCAAGAAACCTACTTGTTGGAGTGCGTGGGGTCCTTGGCACATCAAGCTCGGTTTGAGGATTTCTTTCCACCACTGGTTCTTCAACAACACTTATACTATTATTCTGCATGATTTCTTGCAACATATTGAACAGCTCTTCGGCACGGGCACATTTAAAAGCAAATATTCCTTTAAAAAATAAACACACAACCAAATTAATTAAATGGGAAGTTACATGAAATATTAGGGAATTATCCACAACACTACTGCCCGTTAAATGTCACAAGAGGAAAAAAAGTACTAAACTGTTCTGCATTAGGAAAGCACTAACACAAGGTACAGATTTGTCCAGTACATGAGGATGCAAAAACTAGTGGGAGACTTTTAGGCCTTTCAAGGACAATTGAGCAGCAGCAATTTTGTACAAAAAAAAATATTTTATTTATTTTTAACTCTAAACATAGTGGAAAAATGCAACTGCCCTCTTTGAGAAGGCCTCTAGGAATGATGGGAGAGGAAAAGACAGACAGTACAAAGGAGGCATTGATACTGATGTACATTGCCTCTTTGGCCAGCAGAGGGAGCCCAACTTACCAGTACCAGCAAAGACAACCAATTGAGGTCCCAGCACTGGATTGCTCTTCCTTTTGCAAGCATTAAATTAAAATTAACATTCATATTACTAACAGTGTTTTGTGGGACAATAGGGGCCTTGACTTTGTTTTTAGTGCTCCGTGTCTAAGCACAAACAAGGATTTTGTTGTTCTATATCGGGTCAATTAGATTTACCACTGCAGACATACACAAATAAATCCTAAGGCTACTTTCACACAAGCGTTTTTTGCGGATCCGTCATGGATCTGCAAAAACACTTCCGTTACAATAATACAACTGCATGCATCAGTCATGAACTGATCTTGTTGTATTATGTCTTCTAGAGCCATGACGGATCTGTCTTGAACACCATTAAAAGTCAATGGGGGACGGATCAATTTTCTATTGTGTCAGATTGTGCCTACAGAGCGGAATGGAGACTGATCGGAGGCAAACTGATGCATTCTGAGTGGATCCTTTTCCATTCAGAATGCATTAGGGCAAAACTGATCCGTTTTGGACCGCTTCTGAGAGCCCTGAACGGATCTCACAAACAGAAAGACAAAACACTAGTCTGTAAGTAGACTTACACAGAATACATTTTAGTATCTCAATCAGCATAGAATACTTTATTTACACTCAGTCTGCAGTAGCCCATGATACACAGACGTTTGCAAAGGGGGCTATAGTTTAACAGGATCTTAAAGTGAATGTAAAAAAAAAGCTACCTAATCGTTTAAATTACATTTTTATGTTAAGCACATCTTAAGAATTTTTGGCGATTATTTTTTTCAGGTCACTATGATTATTTAAAAAAAAAAAAAAAATCCTACACTTTTCACACTTGCCAGTAGGACTAAAATATGGTAAGACTGCCTGTTTTTTTTTAAATTTTTTTTTTTTAGAGCAGCTACATGGGCCATAGACAGTGTACAGGAGCTGACCCTACAGACTTAGGGTCCATTCACACGTCCGCATCCGTTCCACAATTTTGAGGAATGGATGTAGACCCATTCATTTCAAGAGGGGTGCAAAAGATGGGGACAGCACACCGTGTGCTGTCTGCATCCGTACTTCCGTTCCGTGGCCCCGCAAAAAAGATAGAGCATGTCCTATTCTTGTCCACAGCCATGGACAAGAATAGGCATTTCTATCATAGTGTCGGCCACGTGCAGTCTGTATATGCGGAACGCACATGGCCGATGTCCGTGGCCTTTCCATGTCCTGTCGTTTTTTTTTTGCAAATGGTATGCGGAACCATTCATTTCAATGGGTACACAGAAGAAAAAAAATAAAATAAAAAAAAAATAAAAAAACAACACAGAAGTTACTCTGTGTGCATTCCGTTTCTGTATGTCCGTTCCACAAAAAAAAAAAATACATGTCCCATTATTGTCCGCATTACAGACTAGGATACTACTGTTTTATTGGGGGCCAGCCGTTCTGTAAAATACGGAATGCACACAGGCGTCATCTGTATTTTTTGCAGACCGCATTTTTTATATAGTAAGCAACATGAAACATTTTTAAATAAAAGAAAAATGTGTTTAGCATGAAAATATGTTTTTATCAATATGTCATTTTCTGATGACATATTACCTTTAAAAGCAGCTGCTACATTCCACAAACTAACATAACTGTGGAGTCCTACTGCCATAATACAGATTATAATGTCGCAAATTCATAAAGGGTTAAAAGACAATTCAGCCCAATACTAACCTTGTCCAGTCTGACAGCGTCGCCCACTTTCAAAAGAGAAAAGATTTGAATCGTATCCATAACGGCGCAGGCAAAGGTAAGGCCATTTAACAGAGTCCCGCTTGCGTGTATACAAGATGAGCTCATTTTCCGTTAGCTCCATTACTCCAGTGCCCAGCTCATTACCATCATCATCCACATTAATAACCTGTGGGAAGCAACAAAGAATTATTAGCCCTGCCTACATTCACCACATAAGCCATCTGGCAGGGCCAAGCATACATTAACCAGCGCAGAGTCCATAACCTGCCTGGTCAATGTACCGCTGCCGAACCCTTCTCTGACATTCAAGAGGCTTCATGTAATCAGCATAGCATTAGCCAAGTCCAACTACTGGGATTCCCAGCAATCATTAGAATGGAGGACTCCTATTCCCTGTAATCTAGTACATACAATAAATGGTGAAGAATATTTGATGTGAAACGGGTGCTCTACAACCAGCGTGTAATGTACAATTACCTTAAACCTGTTCTGGTGGTTATCTGGGAAAGTTTCTTTATCTGGACAGCTACAGCAGCTACCCATTGCTTCTTTAGAAGACCATGGGATCACTAGAAAGACAAAGAGAAAAAGAAATGACACATTAATGCACTCTTATGTTAGTATGTACTTTATTTTCTCTGTACAGTGCTTAAAGGTCCCTTTACACGGGAAGATGTACAAGCTGATTGTCTGGAAACAAAGATTTTTGTGCTCACTAACGGTTATCAGGTAATCGGTACTACATTTACACCGCCAGATCATTGTGAACAAGCGTTAATATGAAGGCTCTTTAGCGATGATCTTTTCAATTCTCGGCCCGTGTAAAGAGCCCTTAAAGTACAGCGGCAGACAATGTTTTTTCAGTCTCCAAAAGGTATATGGCAGGAAAATTTCCCAATGTACAAACTTTCAAAGAGGTCTATATTTTTTTTGTATGGGCATACAGTAGCATCTGTTGCCTATATGCATACATATTAAAAGATGCCTCTGTTTGGTAAAGCACAGCAGACTGCACGGTTACATGCAGCAGAGAATAAGGTATACTGACATATACCTGACCACTGCAAACCAAAAGCACGGGCTTTCAGATCCTTCTGTTGTATGGGGGTCTACATGGTAATCAGACCTTTAAACGCAGCCCTATACGGATAGAAAATGGCCCTAAAAAGCTGCAGACGGTTATGTGCACCATATTCACCAGGGGAGACCATTTTTTTTACTCTGCTTACATAGGAGACTTGAGTGGTCTTTTAAATGTGAAATCATTTGCTGATTGCAGCCCATGCAGGAGTATGAATTAGGTCAGCAGTTACCCTGCAGCGCTGGGGTCGTGTTTTTGGTGCTTTTTCTGGTTACCCTATTTTTTTTCTCCCGCTTACAGGTGCTGCAGACTATTCCATACAGCTGAAAGGAAGGTATACTAGCACAACAGAGGCGAAAAAAGAATGAGGGAATATGTCTATGTCTGACGTAGGCACCAGGAGCTTTCCCGGCGCATGCGGCAAACAGATACTGCAGTGGGGGGGGGGGGGGATCCGACATGTTAAACATCTCTTAAAGATGACAGTATATGGAGTCTCAACTGTTTCCAGCAAAAAGACATTAGCAGACATCAACCAATCACGGGCAACTTACATAGACCTGGCCATTAATCTCCCTAGCCTCTGCTGCAGCATTAGGGCGTCAGTCTCGTACCATGACAGCATGCCGTATCAGTTCTTAAGCAGCTTTCTAACCTTAAAAAGAGAGAAAACACAAGAAAATCAGTGATTTGCACGCTGCTTGCTGGCAACACGCTTCACATTAAACATGATCCAAGGAAGCATTTAGTGGCATGTTCCAAATATCTTCTGCATGTCACTTCCCCGCCATCTCCCTGCCAACCCACACAGAAATTCCCAGGCTCTTCAAGTGCTCACAAACCCTATGTGCAGCACAGGCCTCCCAAAGAAACGTTTAACAGACTCACAGCAGCATCGCTTTTACAGGTGAAAGATATTTGGTTAGTGGGCAACACAGACAGAAAAGTTATGGTCATCGTGAAAAGACAAAGAAACATGACGAGTGGAAAACTATCAGAAAGTATAGATTCACGATAAGTGAAATCAAAACTAAACCTGGTCGTCCTGTGCATGAAATCACTCCGCAAGAAAAAATTCATCCACCTACACACGAGTAAACATTCCCCGGGACACCGCCGAGAGCCACACACTGGCTTGTCTGTTCACCCGGCTTAAAGAGGTATTGCACAACACCAATATTAGATTATTTATATGTACTGTACATGTGCATTTCATCACTATTAGCACTGAAAGGCTGCTTCTCATACCCCGTATTACCCAGGGAAAAATATAATGCAACATACACGGCTCTGACATATCACTAGAATATATATTATATATATTTTAGAGCTGCACGATATGGGAATTTTGTGCGATTGCGATTAGGGCCCTAAAAATTACGATAACGATATGCGATGCAATATTTTAAGGGAATTGTGCTAGCTGTCTATTTGCTTGGATTTTCAAGGCAAAAGCACACAGAAATTACTGGTAAGGATAAGGCTACATGCACACGAACGTATGTGTTTTGCAGATCCATTGTACTAATGCCCATCCTTGTCCGCAAACTAGAAAAAAAAAATAGGACATGCACTATTTTTTTTGCGGAGCAACAGAACGGACATACTGATGCGGACGTGCTGTCCGTGATTTTTGCGGACCCATTGAAATGAATGGGTCCGCATCCTATCCGCAAAAAAAACGGATCGGACACTGAAACAAAATATGGTCGTGTGCATGAGGCCTCATGCTGAAATGTAGTTATGCTTAACTTCAGAACTGAAATGCACAGTGTTTTTCAAAATAAAACATATTTTACAAAATTAAATAACATTTGCTTTACTGCAAAAGTACAAAATACAAAACTTGCCATTTTCTTAATAGCACTGCACAGAACAGATACATTAAATAGAATAACTAGAAGAACATTTGTTCATTAAAATAACGACTTGCCACCAGCCCCTCCTTCCTCCCCGCACAGTAACTGATGTATCGCCGGCCGCGCTGTGCAGCATAGCGGCCGGCGATACATCCGTGTCAACCACGTAAAAAGTCAACCATCGCTTTATAAGGCACACTGCCATTTCCCCCCCAAAAAAGTTTGTCTTATAAAGCGAAAAATATGGTAATATAATTGCAACCTTTTTGGGTCGGCCAATTGGCGATTGCGATTTATTGCAATTGCTTTGGCGACATCTCTAACATTGTTCTACTATATACAAACATAGCACTACATAAAGAGACTGGCACGCCTAAACCCGAAACCTTTAAAATCTGATATACAAAGAATCAAGCTGAATGCCAAGTCAGAGTGCCGCCTGTGTAAATATTATAAAGCAGCACACTCATTACACCAGTGCCAGTAAGTCAGAAGAATATGTTGGCAACTAAATAAAAAGAGCAATAACATGCAACTGTATATGAAAAAGGAATATTAACTCTTAAGGCGGCCATTCAATAGCTGCTGGCAGAACGAAAGTTTGGCCGGCCGCTCTCTCCCCCGACCCCCCACAGTCATCCATGTTCAGTTTGAGCATTCAGTGGGGACAGGGAAGAAAGAAGCCTTCAGAGACTTCTGAAGGTGGCTTCTGTCTCAGGAGAATATAAGGATTTTACTTTGCCCCATCCTTCTCTCCCCTGACATCATCTGTCGGGGGAGGTTGGGAGGTTAGGAGCCCCCTCACACACAGACTGTCAGCTGAACCCACTGCTCTCAGAGGGTTCGGACAACACCACTAATTTGTATGGGGGACTTTACTGTTGCAAAGGTAAGTCAATCAACGTATACTGGTAAGTCACTGATGCACATATATTAAGATCTGCGTTTTAAACGTCAGTCTTAAAAAATTAAATAAAATAAAAACCTGCGCTCGATCTGCTGGAGTTATAAAGCTGTGTAGGCCTCTCCATAACTTATGCTGAGCTGTCTTACATTTAGACCTTTTTCTAAACCTAAAACAGGCATATACAATGGTAAATGAGACGGGCCTGCCGGCCTCTCCCCTTCCCCGCCCACATTTTAGACCTGGCGTGAGCAGGGAAAAGTCGCAGATTGAGGGGCAATGGGCCTCGCCTGAAATACAGCTAATATAGGAGTCTTTCAGCTTCATAAATGACCCCCTAAAATGTTCTTTAGGCTTTGTTCACATCTATGTTAAAGGCTCTTATGGAGATTCTGACAACAGGGGTAAATTAACTGGGTCTATCTTTCAGGCGCTGCTGGTGTCAGTCATGTTAGGGATTCGGCACTTCCATTATTTTGCTCCTAAGACAGAACAAGGGAAATAATGCAGATTTAGCCGATCCCTGGGGGTCCGACTGCTGGGACCCCCACTGATCATGAGTAGAGGGGGGTCCTGCTCCCCCAACCTGATGACGCGGCGGGTCATGCATGTCACCCCAGAGACAGCTGAGTGCTGTGCTCCTGAGCTGGGCAATAAAACTAATACAGAATGAAAATATTTAAAACTTTAAAAAAAAAAAAAAAAAAATCTGATGCCCATGATGTGTGGCACAATATTAAATGTTGGATACTCTGCCAAGTGGATTACATGGCTGCTGTGCCTCATGTTCTAAAAGCCCTTCCCAAATTCTTCACCCGACATCCCAAATAACCCTGGCAACGCGTTGCTTTTTCTATGGGCAGCAAGTCCGCTTAAGAGGTTCCTTGGCAACTGAAATTTCTCCCTCTCTTTTTAAAGTGGGAAAGGTCTCTGGGTGCAACTCCCACACTACTTATGTCAAACTTCCAGCAACATTTGTGCAGGGTGGAGCGAGAGGGACAGAAGGTCCACATCAAAGACACAAAGAATGAAGTAACAATCAGCACAACTAGCTTGATACCAGAGCAAAACGCTGAGCGTCCAGCAAACCCCAGATTTATTATGTACCACCAGCAAAAGAAGAACTTTTTTCCCCCCTAAACTCTAAATTAACTTTTTCCAAAAGCAACGAACAGGAAAAAGGAAACAAATGCTTATGTCTGATTCATCCTTTCATGTAAAACCCCCAAAGCAATCATGGTAGAGAAACTAATACTGTGATTTCAGAACGGACTCGGATCAACTACTGCTCATCACTTATTCTTTGTACTAACCAATAGTTTCTGTAACAAGATGGGTCATCTCACCACATCTAGGGATCTACGCACGTATCCCGATCAGAATTACACCCATTTGAAGGGAGTCCAAAATAAATTATATATAATTTCTATATATCTATCAAAAAAAAAAAAAAATAAGAAAATCATGGTGGCACTGGAGTAAAATACTGGCGGGTGCTAGGTCCAGGGATAAAGCTGCTTACCCCAAATGGATAGAGATTAATAAGATGAAAAACGGACAGCACTCCAAATAAAAAGCAATGGTGTTTATTCACCCATGTGGAAGGCCTTCCACATGGGTGAATAAACACCATTGCTTTTTATTTGGAGTGCTGTCCGTATATATATATATATATATATAGTGCCCTCAAACATAACCATACCTTTCTTGTGAAAAGCTGGTCCTCTAATCCTCAGAAATACCTCCTTTTTATGCAAATAAGGTTTTCGGTGTACCGTGGGCGGGGCCACTGCATTTGGTGCACCATCTCTCCCTGACAGTTTTATCGCCCAGAGTCTCTGTATACAAAGGAGAAGGGGTGCGCTTTATTAGGGAGGTTGGAGAGGCGCACAGAGAGTGCTAACCTTCCGGTGTTGGGCTGAGAACACAACACCTCTCCGGGCCTATACAAGCAAGCGAGTTGGGTCTGCGGCTGCACAGCGTAGGATACAGTAATTTAAAATATATATTGCGCTGCAGGACATCCAACAAAAGCAATACGTGAACAACTTGTTTTCCGGGTAGGAACTATGCGTTTCGGGGGACGGAACTTCCCATTTGTCAGGTTCACTAGTGACCAGTAAATCTGACGAAAGGGATGTTCTATCCCTGAAATATGTTTTTCATTCCTGGGGGAAAAAAAGAAAAAAAAAAAAAAGTTGTTCAAGTATCGCTTTCGTTGGATGTCCTGCTGCACCGTGTACCACGTTTCACTCGCAGGCCCATCATATTTTAGAGCCGCCAGTGATGACAGGGTCAGCTGCACTGAAAACATTATTTGCAGAAAGATAAATCAAAGCATCTCTCTGGATTAGAGGACTGGATTTTCACAAGAAAGGTATGGCCATATTTCGAGGCACCTGCTTATTTTAAACAGATATTAGAGGTGACAGACTCCCTTGAAAGGGTTTTTTTCCCCAACCACTTACAAACGATGGCCTATCTTCAGGATAGGCCATCACTATCTGATTGGCAGGGATCCAACACACTGCACCCACAGATCTGCAGTAGATCTGTAGCACTGCTCCAATTCACTTCAATCAGCGACCCCTTTAAAGGGTTTGTCACCAGATTTAACCCTATTAAGCAAGCTGACATTAGCGATGTGCTAACGTCAGCTAAACCTAACTAGCCGTTCAGCATTCAGCGCAAGCGCAGTGAGGGAAAGACACTCGCAGGCTGCCAGCTTTCTCACCGCACCGAATACTGAACGGCGTGAGATTTCACCAGAGCACAGGGCTGGCAGACAGATGAGAGCGCTGCCTGTCTCCGTCAATCAGGACTTGGAGGAAACGACAAAAGTGGGAGAACGGAGCTTCTAGGAGCAGGAACAACGCCTCCCTGCTCCTAGAGGCTAATTAGCATATTATAAAAGTTAGATTTCTGGCGTAACGGGGGCATAGATAAAAGTAGGAATAGGCTAGTTAGGTTTAGCTGACATTAGCACGTCAGCTAGCTTAATAGGGTTAAATCTGGTGACAGAATCCCTTTAAGGAAAATTCATTGGAGCCACTGTCCTAGAGATGAGTGCTTAGAGACCTCATTGAATACAGCACAAATGTTGTCTTGAAAAGACTACAAAATGAATACCCAGCACAGCAATCTAGAACATGAACACCATTCAATCAATGGTCTTAGTGGCCACTGGCGTACTATGGGCACCTCCACTCATTGCTGGCAGCTGGATCGGCAGGGGATTGAAGAGAAGTTTTGTTATTCTACAACACCTGAGACTCCTTTTCCCTTTAAGAACCAGACAACCCCTTTAATTCTGGACAAAAAGTTCTAACAGCTGCCTGTAGCTGGGAATAACTGTCACTAAGCAGACCAAACTGAAAGGAGAAGAAAGAAAAATGAACCTTTTAAGATATTCTCCTAAACTGAAATTTATCAACATTAAATTTCCATTGCTGCTTCATGCACAGTTTCCGACAGGCATGCCATCGATGAATACCACATAACTTACTTGGTGCCGCATAAAATGAGCCACTCTTTATGCCAAAGGTCTGCCCCCACTCCATACATGGGACTGCTTCTTTACAGCTCACCTGTGTAACTGCATAAAGCACAAGTGCTGGTTTACAGGAAAATGGAAGGCTTTTAACACCTTGGGGGGAGAGAGAATCAGTGCCTACGCGTTTTTTTTTTTTATAACCTTGAATAAAGTAGCAGCTTTATCTGCTGTGTGCAAATGGCTGCAGGTACATCTTACAGTGCAAAACAGAAACAAGGTTACATGGCTTACAAGTAATCTCAGTCACCATTACATAACGTTATCCTTAAAGGGGATTTCCATTACAGTTATTCAATGTCAAGTATGTCAAAGTCCCTAAAGGCTCAGTTCGCCAAGCCGAGCAAGAGCGGCTGCCCAAAGCAACCACTAAGGCTGCAGCATTTATAGAAAAAAAAAAAAAGCCATCAAAAGCTTAGTGGCTGTGGACAATGGCTCCACTGGTACTTTTGTACCACATACGTAACGTGCCTGTGAGCCCCTTCACAGTTCCATTTTCAGCCTTTTAGCTGAATACTAGTCCCTTATGTTGCGGGTCCTCCCGCTAACCTTCGTTGTTTTTACCTTCTGTACTAAAGACATTCTAAAATAATGAATTACATTTTTTTAATGAACATGGCACACTTGAAGTCTCTAAGAACACAGTTATTTCTCTGCACACACCCCCCCCCCCCCCCACCCCATTTTGGACTATAATACTCTGGGATTTCATGCATTTTGTGCACTCTTCTCTGCTTCTAATCAGACGCCATTTTGAATTTTAGCCTAGTAGGGGTTACTTTCGGAAGATGGCGTTTGGTTATGAAGAATGAAGGGTGTGGGTAGGGAAGAGTCAGATAAGGAAACATCATAAGCCTATGTGAAAAGATGTGTTTTTAAGGCAGGTTTGAAGCTAAGGAAGTTGGGAATATCCTGATCGTCCAGGTATTCTGTGGTGGATGGTCAACCAGTGGAGTGGCACAGACTAGAGACATCGGTGTAGTGGGTGGAGAGATAGATGAGCCTGGATGCTGCATTGAGGACAGACTGAACAGGGGAGAGAGTTTAGTTAGGGGAAGACCGGTCAGTTATTAGTTGCAGTAGTCAAGACGAGAAATATTCAAAGCAACAAGAGTCTTGGCCGTTTCCTTTCCACCATAAGAAAGGGGCCAATTCAGGAGATGTTTGAGGTGCAGATGACATGAGCATGCCAATGACTAAATATAGGAAGCAAAGGAACGATCCGAGTCAAACATAACCCCAAGAAAGTGGACATGCTGTTCCGCTGTTATAGCAGTACCGCCAGACTGAAATTGAAATATCAGGTTTAGGTAGGTTTGTAGATGGGGAAAAACAAGAAATTCAGTTTTTAGGGGGGAAAAAAAATAAAAATCATAATGTAGCATCTTCTCTAGTGGGATAAATTGTTTACATTTGTTCCACAATATCACACTGCACAGTCCACAGCAGCACATTACATTAACTTGGGGCACACTCCCACAATGATTTCAGTTTTTACAAAGGAAAATTAAGGAAAAGGACTTCAGTTAGGAAAGAAGGCTAATGAATCTGTTGATGCATGTGTCTTTACAGAGGAAGAGGTTCTAAGTTTGCTGTCTAAAATTAATACAAATAAGTCACAGGGGCCTGATGGGATACACCCAAAGCTATTAAAAGAGCTCAGCGGTGAACTAGCAAAACCATTAAGGCTGAGTTCACACGAGCGTGACAGATTTGGTCCGGATGCGTTCAGGGTGCGTTCAGTTAAACTCGCACCATTTTGCAAACAAGTTCAGTCAGTTTTGTCTGCAATTGCGTTTAGTTGTTCAGTTTTTTTCCGCGCGGGTGCAATGCGTTTTGATGCGTTTTTCACATGCGTGATAAAAAACTGAAGGTTTACAAACATCTCTTAGCAACCATCAGTGAAAAACGCATTGCACCCGCACTTGCTTGCGGATGCAATGCGTTATTCACGCAGCCCCATTCACTTCTATGGAGCCAGGGCTGCGTGAAAAACGCAGAATATAGAACATGCTGCGATTTTAAAGCATTGCAGAAGTGATGCGTGAAAAAAAAAGCTCATGTACACAGCCCCATTGAAATGAATGGGTCAGGATTAAGTGCGGGTGCAATACGTTCACCTACTGCATTGCACCCGCGCGGAAATCTCGCCCGTGTGAACGCAGCCTAACAGATTTATTTAACCAATCACTGGCAACAGGAGTCGTCCCAGAAGATTGGAAATTAGCAAATGTTGTGCCCATTCACAAGAAAGGTAGTAGGGAGGAATCGGGCAACTATAGGCCAGTAAGCCTGACATCAATAGTGGGGAAATTAATGGAAGCCATACTTAAGGTGAGGATTGTGGAACATCTAAAATCCCATGGATTGAAAGATGAAAAACAGCATGGGTTTACTTCAGGGAGATCATGTCAAACTAATCTTATTGATTTTTTTGATTGGGTGACTAAAATAATAGATGGCGGAGGTGCAGTAGACATCACTTATCTAGACTTTAGTAAGGCTTTTGATACTGTCCCTCATAGAAGGCTTATCAATAAAGTGCAGTCTTTGGGCATGGACTCCCATATTGTTGAATGGATTAGGCAGTGGCTGAGGGACAGACAACAGAGGGTTGTAGTCAATGGAGTATATTCAGACCAAGGTCTTGTTACCAGTGGGGTACCTCAGGGATCTGTTCTGGGACCGATATTGTTTAATATCTTTATCAGCGAAATTGCAGAAGGCCTCAATGGTAAGGTGTGTCTTTTTGCTGATGACACAAAGATTTGTAACAGGGTTGATGTTCCTGGAGGAATACACCAAATGGAAAAGAATTTAGGAAAACTAGAGGAATGGTCAAAAATCTGGCAACTAAAATTTTATGTTAATAAGTGCAATAAAAACCCAAGAGCAGAATATAAAATCAGTGATACAGTCCTAACCTCAGTATCTGAAGAAAGGGATTTAGGGGTCATTATTTCAGAAGACATAAAGGTAGGCAGACAATGTCATAGAGCAGCAGGAAATGCTAGCAGAATGCTTGGGTGTATAGGGAGAGGCATTACCAGTAGAAAGAGTGAGGTGCTCATGCCGCTCTACAGAGCACTAGTGAGACCTCATTTGGAGTATTGTGCTCAGTACTGGAGACCATATCTCCAGAAGGATATTGATACTTTGGAGAGAGTTCAGAGAAGAGCTACTAAACTAGTACATGGATTGCAGGATAAAACTTACCAGGAAAGATTAAAGGACCTTAACATGTATAGCTTGGAAGAAAGACGAGACAGAGGGGATATGATAGAAACTTTTAAATACATAAAGGGAATCAACAAGGTCAAGGCTACTTTCACACTAGCGTTCGGGGCTCCGCTTGTGAGTTCCGTTTGAAGGCTCTCACAAGCGGCCCCGAACGCATCCGTACTGCCCTAATGCATTCTGAGTGGATGCGGATCCGCTCAGAATGCATCAGTCTGGCACCGTTTGTCCTCCGCCTGGCCGTGCGGAGGCAAACGGATCCGTCCAGACTTACAATGTAAGTCAATGGGGACGGATCCGTTTGAAGTTGACACAATATGGCTCGATTTTCAAACGGATCCGCCCCCCATTGACTTTCAATGTAAAGTCTGGATGGATCCGTCTGTGCAAATTTTCACACTTAGAATTTTTTCTAAACCATAATGCAGCATGGTGGTTCAGTGGTTAGCACTGTTGCCTTGCAGCGCTGGAGTCCTAGGTTCGAATCCGACCAAGGGCAACATCTGCATCGAGTTTGTACGTTCTCCCTGTGTTTGCGTGGGTTTACTCCGGCTACTCCGGTTTCCTCCCACACTCGAAAGACATACTGATAGGGACCTTAGATTGTGAGCCCCATTGGGGACAGTTGGATGATAATGTCTGTAAAGCGCTGCGGAATATAGTAGCGCTATATAAAATACATAAAATAAAAACTAAAAATAAATCCGTTCTGAACAGATCCTATCGTCTGCATTATAGGAGCGGATCCGTCTGTGCAGACACCAGACGGATCCGTTATGAACGCAAGTGTGAAAGTAGCCTAAAAGAGGAGAGAATATTTAAAAGAAGAAAAACTGCTACAAGAGGACATTGTTTTACATTAGAGGGGCAAAGGTTTAAAAGTAGTATCAGGAAGTATTACTTTACTGAGAGAGTAGAGGATGCATGGAATAGCCTTCCTGCAGAAGTGGTAGCTGCAAATACAGTGAAGGAGTTTAAGCATGCATGGGATAGGCATAAGGCCATCCTTCATATAAGATAGGGCCAGGGGCTATCCATAGTACTTAGTATATTGGGCAGACTAGATGGGCCAAATGGTTCTTATCTGCCGACACATTCTATGTTTCTATGATTGGGCCAAATTATGCATTTACAAAGTGTTCTCTGACCACCCACCGCACAAAGAAGACCACACAGCTCTTGTCCATGAGGGAAAGGAACTGCTACTGCAAGCACAAGAAAGGAGAACTGTGGGCTATTCAGGCCTCATTCAGTGCAGCAAACTTGTACCAACCCCTCCGTACAATGTCTTAAGAGCCGCCAAGACACTGCACAGTGCCGAGTCTGAAGTCACAGTGAAAAGCCAGCTCATCTGAAGCAGATTGAACAGCAGAAGCCTCTATACCAATAGCAAGTTTCACTAGCTGACAATACACTCAAGTCCTTCAGATTTCCTCACAGACAAGACTGACATTTCTTAGTAATATCCGATGTACGTGCTGTAATAAATCTACCACTATAAAACACCGTGAAGGTATATTGGGCCTTGTAGTGCCCTCTTTATGCCACAGAGGTCATTCTGATTATCAGATCCCCATAGTGGCGTTTCTGTAGCGATCTCCTCCACAGTATGGAGAGGAACGATAGTTATGGCATTGCTTGTCCCCATATTGCCTAGTTGTTTGCCGGCTTCAGATGGTGATTAGACAGCACAAATCTGCCCCCGGCAAATAATAAAGCCTGCTCAAAAATCTGGATTGCCCGATGAACAAATGTGTAAATGGCGGCAGTATTACACTGCCAGATCATCGCAAACGCTTGTTACCTATAATCTGGCCGACAACTGGCCAGTGTAATACAGGCTTAACAATTAAAGCTTTCGCACACCCACACACAGTGCAATTGTTTTTAATGCATCAATGTCAATCTTCTGCCAAGAAACCATGGAGAGATTCAAATGAGAACTGAGGCAAATGCAGTATATATGCAAACTATAACTGATGGCTGACTCAGAATATAAAAAGTAAAAAAAGGTGCAATCTAAGGCCTTCTGCACACAACTATATCCATTCTGCAGTCCGCTAATCGTGGATTAGCTAGATACAGATGCGGTATTTGTGCATCCAGCAGTTTTCGCGGGACCCACTGTAAAAAAGCCTAACTCGTGTCTGCAAAACAGCCAAGAATAGGTCATTTTCTATCATTTGCGAGCCCGGCTGCACGGATGCGGACAGCACACGGATCTGTACGCTTTTCTTTTTTTGAAGGCCCATAGAAGTAAATGGGTCCACTTGCGAGCCAGGGAATCGAACACAGACCAAAAATATGGCCAAGTGCATGAGGCCCAATGCTGAAGTACACATCTATTTGGGACAAAAAACAAACCAAAACTATTTTGCTATAAGCAAACCAGATTTCTGCTGTACATCAGTGTACCACTTCTGTAAAATGCAAGCATAAAAAACAACCAGCTTGCCCTATGATACAGGTCCATGCATCTAGCTGTACTCTGCAGACAGTTAAAGGGAACCTGTCACCGGGATTTTGGGTATAGAGCTGAGGACATGGGTTGCTAGATAGCCGCTAGCACATCCGCAATACCCAGTCCCCATAGCTCTGTGTGCTTTTATTGTGTCAAAAAAACGATTTGATACATATGCAAATTAACCGGAGATGAGTCCTGTCCCTGACTCATCTCGCATACAGGACTCATCTAAGGTTAATTTGCATATGTATCAAATCGATTTTTTGACACAATAAAAGCACACAGAGCTATGGGGACTGGGTATTGCGGATGTGCTAGCGGCCATCTAGCAACCCATGTCCTCAGCTCTATACACAAAATCCCGGTGACAGGTTCCCTTTAACAAAAAGAATATGAAGCACATAGGATCAGTTATCCTGGGCCAAGGTAAAAGATAATATCAGCCATAGCACATATCAAGTGGAGCACTGGGTAGTTTTCCAACTGAAACAGAATACTACGGCTCTACAAAAAAATCCCAGGTTTGAGATTTAGAAAAAAAAAAAATTATGTATTTTACCATCCAAGATGTGGAAAAAGAACAACATATACCCATTTACTTGGGGTAGGAGACTGCTCCATGAAACATTAGTATAATTATACTGGTAAAGAACCTGGGTCTGACCCATTTACTGAAATACATCCTTACAGGTAACCAACAAGGTGGTTGAAATGTGCCAAACAAACCTTCCATACTCTCAAAGTGCAGATCAACAGGCTACAAAATACACCAGAAAATGAAGAAAACATTTGGAAAACTTAAAGGGGTTCTACAGTTTGTTTTAACTGATGATCTATCCTCTGGATAGATTATCAGCATCTGACCGGCGGAGGTCAGACACCCGGGACCCCCGCCGATCAGCTGTTTGAGAAGGCAGCAGCTCTCCAGCAGCGCCACGGCCTTCTCACTGTTTACTGCTGGCCAAGTGACGCCACGACTTGTATCAACTGGTCTGGGCGTGGCTAAGCTCCATTCAAGTGAACAGAGCTTAGCCGCACCTAGGCCAGTGATACTAGTCTTGACGTCACTGGGCCAGCGGTAAACAGTGAGAAGGCCGCGGCGCTGATGGAGAGCCGCTGCCTTCTCAAACAGCTGATCGGCGGGGGTCCCGGGTGTCTGACCTCCGCCGGTCAGATGCTGATGATCTATCCAGAGGATAGATCATCACTTAAAACAAACTGCAGAACCCCTTTAATGCGATTTTGCTGAGACTAACAAAGCATAAACTGCTAGTGGTGCTTGGTCAATGATCACAGAAGCAAGGTGGTGGACCCTTAATTTTGGTTTCTTCAGCAGGGTAAATGTTGAGGCATACTGGGTGGCATTTCTCCTTGCTGCGATACAGGCTGCCACTCTGGCATGTTAGCAATTATACAGATGGTGGATATCCTCCTGTGGTTGGTCAATCCAAGCTCTTTAAACTTGGACCCGTAGTTCAGCCAAGGTGGTTGTTGACTGCTGTGCAAGAGAGATCCATCGCCCCATCCAGTCTCAGACCTTCTTTATGGGTGAGCGATCTGGCAATCGAGCTGGACAAAGGAGTTGCTGGATACCCTGAAAAGCATGTTGAGTATTTCAGGTAGTGTGTATGAGGGCGTTATCTTGTTGGAACACCACTTCTCCAGAGTCAAAAAAGGCAGTAGGACTGGTTTCACAATGCCCCAGATATAATGAGGGCTAGTAAATGTTCCCTCCACAAATAACAGATGGGAATGGCCAACAAGGTAGCTTAAGGCACCCCACATCATGGCGCTGGTCATCAATGGCAATCAATAGTGTTCAGTGATAAATGCAGAGTCTACCTTGGTACTAATAATGGCTGCATGAGAGTTGGTGTTCCAACAAGATAACGGCTGCCCACACACTGTCCATGCTACACCATGTGCTATTCAGGGTATCCAGAATCATCTCTGGACAGCTTGATTGCCAGATTGTATTTTGTTGTGATACATGCAGACCTCTCCGATTTTGCTGCGGATTTGCTGTGGTTGGTAACAGACACTTCTACAGAACAGACAATAGGGCCTTGTGCACAGCCCGTATTACAGCTGTGTCAGCCTCTGAATTTCACACAACTGTAATTGGGCACTCAGAAGTATACATTGAACTACTGTATTTCCAATTTTAAACGTGGCTTTCTCCATTAGGTTCTGGCATATCATGCTCTTAGGACTTATGCAAGACTGTCTAATCAGTATTAAAGAGTTTTTCCGTTGGGAGTTTTCTGTTCGAGAAGGCAGCCGGGCTCATAGCAGCACTGCGGCCGTCTCACAGCTTTTTCCTAGGCCAAGTGACAACATGTTCATCGGTCACATGGCATGGGCGCAGGTCAGCCCCATAGAAGTGAATGTGCTGTTTTACCAAGCACAGCTGCTATATAATGTACGGCGCTATGCTTGGTAAGCACAGAAAAGGCCACAGCGTTCACAGGTGCCATCTCAAACTGTTCGCAGGAGGTCCCATGGGGCTGGCCTCCCACCAATTAGATACTGATGACATATACTGAGCATAGGTCATCAATATTAAACTTTAGAAAACCAGATGGGTCTTTACACCACGACATAACTGTACATCGTTGGCGCACTGCAAGTGTATGGAGCAGGCTAATGAGAAAGACTCCACAGGCGAGAGCAAGACCAAGATCAGAGAGGACTGATGCCACTTATATAACCCCTGAAATGCTGTGGTCAATAGCGACCGCGGCATCTGATCAGTTAGACAGTGGGACGGGACCCCTGCCATGGCTCCAATTGCTGCAATATAACATGGGGGCCATAGGAAACTGCCTGTTAAGGCCTCGAGCACACGACTGTTATTCTGGTCCGCATCAGAGACGCAGTTTCTGCGGCTCGAGTGCGGACCCATTTACTTCAATAGGGCCACAAAAGATGCAAACAGCACTCATCTGTTGCCCCGTTCCGTAGCCCCGCAAAAAAAAAAAAAAAAAAGTCCTATTCTTGTCTGTACACTGGCAGCTTCCGTTTTTTGCAGATCCGCAATTTGCGGACCACCAAAAACAGAACGGTCGTGTGCATGAGGCCTAAGTCATACTTGCAAGAGGGCATGACAGGTAGCCAGCACAAATCCCACATACTGCAATAGTGTTCTTTTGCAATCTATGGTACAAACGATTAGAGGATCATATTCAAGTTATCTAAGGAGACCAAAAATTACAGTAAAAACTTGAATAAAAAGTGATAAAAAAAAAAAAAAGTCATATGAACCCCAAAAAGGTACCAATAAAAACTACAGGCAGTCCTGCGCAAAAAAAAAAAAAAGCCGTCTCACAGCTCTGTAGACAGAAATATATAAAAGGTAAAGTAAAAAAAAAAAAAAAAAAAAAAAAAAATGCTGAAAAGCAGCTTTAGAAATGACTCCTAGTTAGGAGCCCATGACTTAGGTCTATCTGCCAGTTAATTACTTCTTCACCCCCAAGGCTTCTTTACCTCTCGTTTATGTTTATTCCTAGAACTCACACCAAAAAGGTCACGAGAGCCAGCGGCTTCTGGCACTTACAATTTGTGAATTGTTCCAGCTCTGCGGCACTTGAGAAACCCATTTGGCACTGAGCGAGTCTAAGGGTCGAGTGTTTAAATAAGCCCAGAAAAGACAGAGTCTCGCTTATCCCCCCGGCCGTTGGGAAGGTTTCACATCACATGCCATATGAAAAGCTTGCATTCTTCGCTGCTCCTGGGATATGTCCAAACCCTGACATTTTGAAGGAGCCGTGCGTGTTACAGATGGAAGGGGCAGGTATGAGGCCCATTTTCACTTATCAGCCCCTCAGATATACGCCGACCTGCGTGGCTGCGTTCAAGACAAATATACAGCTGACAGAGCTGAAAGCCTATGAGGTAATGTGAATAAATAAAGGCTCTTCAAGACATAGCTCAATGTGTTTAACCGACATCAAGACATCATGTGCAAAAAACATTTGTGAAATGGCTCCTTGCTTCAGATTCCTGAAGCAGTTGGTATAATGTGAACAGAAAGAATGCACCGGGGCACAGCGGCTTGTTTTACATTACAGAAAATTATTTCCTTGGAGGAAGGCTGAAAAAGACTGGATTGGACAGGAAAATCTAATAAGCTTCAGCGAATCGAGCATTGGATCATAGATCTGAAGTAGTTTCGTTCAAAAACGTTTTTGTGGCAGTTTCTGTACAGCATTAAAATGTATTGGCTCCGAGTAGGCAAAGTTTGTGTCACTTGAGACGTCAGCGAGTTACTACGGTATTCCTATCTGCATCTTTAAAAACATTTTAAACTAGGAATCCAAAGTGGGTTTTGGCACAGAGGTACCGGCCAGTACCAAAGCCCACTTCGGATTCTGCCCAACTTCAGGCAAGATCTGCAAAACACAAACACCGGCAACGTGCTTTCCGCATTTTGCGGACTGCACATCGCCGGCACTAATGCCTATTCTTGTCCGCAATTGGGCATGTTCTATTTTTTTCGGGAACGGAAATCGTGCGGCCCTATAGAAATGAATGGGTCCGCAATTCCGTTCGGCAAAATGCAGAACGGAATTGCGGATGTGTGAATAGAGCCTTATGCTATATGGAAACAGCATTAAAAACGAATGGGGTCATTTATCAAACTGGCGTAAAGTAGAACTGGCTGAGTTGCCCAAAGCAACCAGATGCCACCTTTTATTTTTGACACCTCCTTTGGAAAAGGAAAGGTGGAATCTGATTGGTTGCTATGGGCAACTAAGCCAGTTCTACTTTTCAACAGTTTGATAAATGACCCCATAAGTATTTTTTAACAAATTGACTTTGGATATATGATTCGAAGCTTGATACACTCGAGCCTAGATTTCTCACATAAAGCTCTGATGCTGGCTCAAAAACCACCAAAAGCATTCTGCTCGATATCAAAAAAAGCTTATTGACAAATAATCCTGTCAATGAAGAGCCCCTCATTGCAAGCAGGTTTGAGAGATCATACCAGTGTATTACTGTATTGCGGCGGCAGCAGGGAGCGCACGGCGTCCTAGCAACCAATGACGCTGTGCGCTCCTGCTCTCTGCAGGAATCCAGCCCGTGGTTCCACGGACCGCTCACAGCTGAATACACACATTAAAATGAATAGGGACGTGTGCTGTCCGTGGAGAACACATACAGCACATGTCTGTGGAACACGAATGTGTGAATGGGATTTTACACTGGCAAATCATGGCCAACACCCATTCATATGAATGATTGTAAGCGATAATCTGCCCGAACATCGGACAATCTAAAAGGGGCCTGACTTTCCCGACAGATGATGTCAGGCAGAAAAGGACTGGGATCCCTTTGTTCTCGCCGTCAGAGGTGTCTGGCAGATGGTTTCTCCTTTCTCCATAATAAAAACACAAACACGCTCGGCCAAGCGTATGTGTGTATGTGAGAGGGGAGAGAAAGCTGATAGCCGAAAGAGTGTTCAGCCAACAGGTATTGAAGGTGTATGGGCACCTTCAGGGCGATTTTACGAGGCCGGAGATGGCACTACTTTTTTTTTTCTGTATGCATTTCCTGTAGTATTTGTGAGGACTATTTTTAGCTAAGGAGGATTACACAATAAAGCACCGGGTGGTTGTTATTTTTCTGGTAAAACTTTTATTTTTCTGTCAATGTAGCTATATGAGGTTTTTTTTATTTTGCAGGTCATTTTCTATTTTTTTGGTAACACCATGTTGGGGTACATATAACTTATGAATATTTATTACCTTTTTGGGGGCGGTAATGGGAAAAAAATTCTGCCACTGTTTTTGGCACTTTAAATTTATGTGCAGCATAACTTGCATTAGTTATTCTATGGGCCAGTATGACTATAGTGATACCAAATATGTATAGTTTTATGGTGTGTTTTTTTAAACTACTTTTGTACAATAGCATGTCTTTACGTTGCCTCATTCCAAGAGCCAGATCTCATTCATTTTTCCACTGCTGTAGCTGGATGTGGTTGTTCTATATTGTGCGTTTTTAATGCTCCACTGGCCCCACAGATGTGAATGGGGATTGTATGAAAAACGGAAGGCATCCGGATGCAATGCAGTTTTCACGGATGGATGCTAGGAGATGTAGCGTTATTCTTCAGTTTTTCTTTACACACATGAAAAACGCATGCAATCAGGACATTTAAAAAAATAAATAAAGACACAACATAATCGCAGACAAAATGGAGTTAACTTGTGTGCTAAACCATGAGTTTTTTCTGAATACATCATGACACAATCCATATCACTCGTGTGAAAAAGGCCTAATAGACCAACAGTTATGGCAGGCCTGGGGGCCTTTTTTCGGCCATTGGTTGCTATGGCTGATCATGGCAGAAGAAGCCCTCTTGATCTGAAGCCTAGATGCTGAGGTTGCTTAGGAGCTACTCCAAAACAGCTGACTGACGGGGGTGCAAGATGTTGGACCCATACCAATCAGATATTGCTGGCCTACCCTGAAAATAGGTCATCAATATAAAAGCTTAAAGAACCTCTTGAAAGCATATGGGCACCTGCTCTAACTTTCATCTTTATTGTCCATTTGCTTCCTAAATGCAAAAGTCATTAAAAACGTCTTACCATTTTTCTTCTGTAGGATGTGTACAAGTCCTTCAACTATCTAACTGTCCTACAGAATATGGCATTAATTTGTCATACTACTTGTGGCCCCTCGCTCTCCTCCTCCCTTCGCTCAGCATTTAGAAAGCAGTAGGAGTTTTTACATGGCAGACATATGTCGAGGAGGGGAGGGCATCCAAGAAGGGCAGCTTATACAAGCTGTAGACAGGTATAAAAGCAGACACAAGGCAGATTGGAGGGGGGAGAATCACATAGGCTGGCCATAAGTTGAACACGAAAGCAGAGCATCCAGGACAGACTCTGCAGGGGGAAGGGGAATCACACACTCCTCAACCTCCATGACGATCCGAAAATGAACCCAAGCATGAAGACCACAAACAAACTCAGTGTAGCTACTAACCTATGTAAAAATCTTGTTTTTTCCTGAAGACAAAAGGTGTCCATAGCTTTCAAAGAGGTTGTTTAACCATGGGGACCTTTTCTGCAGACCTCCCTGGACCTGTGGTAGAAACTAAACTTAAGTGATCCCTGCTGCTGAGTTCCAGCTCCTTCACTCCAGAAGCTCAGATGCAGCTGCTGGGTCTTCAAGAGTCAACATTCGGTTTGACATTTCACCCATGCAAGATGTTACCCGGTGACACTAGGGCTGCAGCTATCGACTATTTTTGTAATCAAGTATTCTATCGATTAATCCAATGATTAATCGAGTACTCTAATAACAAAAAATTAAAAGAACGTTTTTCTTTTTAAAAACTCATCAGCTCCCCCCCCCCCTAACCATGTTCCCAGCGCCAGTGAAATAAAATACTTACCTCTCCTGTAGGGGCGCCGGTCCACAGCTCGTCCATCTTCTCCACAGGCTGAACTGTGGTCCTGATGTCACACAGCGTCAGGTCGTAGTGCATACTTACGCGCACCATGTCCTGACGATGTGTCAGGAGGAAAGTGCAGTGTGGTGCAAGACAGCAGGTGACCACTGAGCGGTAAGTAATAGCAAGCGCTTCACTCACACTCCGTAATCACATGACACAAACAATTCCTCAATGCAAAAAATTTGCATCGAACATTTTTGGGGGTGTCAAATTACTCGATTCAATAAAGTAATTGTTTCAGCCCTAGGTGACACCACTGTGACAAGTCATTGACTTCAGCAGCCACGTGACCAGCGTCAAAGTAGATGTTGATGCAGTGAGACCCATGAGCTGCAGCCAAGCTGGGGGAGTGAATGAGCTGGAACCCAGCAGCTGGGATCAGCACGATTCCCACTGTGGGTCTGGCCACGCTGGGGGATCTGTAGAAAAGGTGTCCAGGAAAAAGCCCCATTAATAACCAAACAAGCGTGGTTGATTCTACTCCAGGAACAGGGACCAGACACCCCTTTCTTGGTAGTGGTCAGATTGCACTAATCAGACTATTTTATCGTATATAGACTTTTTTTTTTTAAAGCCCGAAGTACATGCTTTCTACACCTGTGCATCAAAATTGTGCAGCATGCCACACAAAAACATGCATTGGGTCAGGGTCCATCGCAGATCCTCTCCATAAACTAATCCTGGTCCCTCTGGGCCAAAAGGCTTCTGCAAGAGACCAGGACTAGGGCCACCCCACAGTTGAAACTGGATAAATGCCAATCCTGCTCTTGCTTCTACCCCAGGTGTTGGCCAAGAGCCAAAAGTCTGGCTTCTCCCCGAAGGAAGAAGCCAAGTGGTTTTGCATGCGGGTGAGAAACCAATATGGCCACACACGTACAATTGTACCATTAGTTAGTGGGATCCCATCCCCAGTGAGATCAGACACCCCAGGGTCACTACTCCTGAGGCACTTCTGCACCTTGGGCTTTCAAGCACATCTACACCATTGGCTTTGATCCGGCGGTCCCTTGGTCACCTACCATAAGACATAATGGTCTAACGTGTACACCCTAGGGATGACCGTCTGGTTCTCTGTTCTACATCCTGGCAGCGGCTCTGGACCACCAGGACCTGATAACAGATACTACACTTGATCATAGACAAAGGCCAAGAAGCGAATATGGTATATAGACTAGACACCACTAAAGCCTATAAGGCTACAGAACTCTGCTGCTATGGATTGTAGAGCAAGTTTGTCATGAGCACCATTAGCTAATTTAGAATATAAATCATTGTGAAAGTAGGGGCAGGTTCAGGCAACACATGTTTGTGTAAAACCCAAAATGATATTTACTTTGCTAATGTGAAATAATAGAAGAGGTATGTTAAATATGTGCCAGCCATTGCTGTAAAACACATTAAACATTCCAGGAGATAGAGTGGTATTATTATATTATGCAGATTCTAACCACAGTGCTTAACATGAGCCAACTGAACTGTAAACTGGGACCGTGTAGGTCCCAATATGAGGGGGCATCAGCTTTACTCAGCTGCTCACCACAGAGTATGCCTGCTGCCACAGAGACCTTTCAAAGATTAGCGTGGGTCCAAGGGCTGAGACCAACACCTAACATACAGTATATGTTACAGTGGATAGCTGATAAGTCTTTTTTTTTCTGGATACCCTTACTGCAGACTGCTAGCAATTCATTCATAACTTCTAGTAGAAATAAAGGAACGGCATAACAGAGTAATAATAATAGATGCGCCAGAATTGTTAGTAGGTGGGAAACGCATGTAGCTATTAAAATAGGCATGTCAGGGGTGGTGAAAAGTACTCTTTAACCTCTTCATGCCCGTGATATAACTGTAGATCAGCGGTGCACAATGGGTGTATAGAGCAGGATCACAGGTTGATTCGGCTCCATATGCGGTGATGTGTAATACAGCTCACACCTGTCCACATCGACTGGGATTGGAAACAACTCATTTCAAAGGTGTTATCCAATGTCTAAAACATGTCCCCAAATGCCTAGGACCCTTATATAGATAATATTTACCCCGCTCCACGGCACGTGTCCCTCCTGATCCCCGCACGGCTATTGCATCTCTGTGTTGCACGAATCAAAACATCCGGCGACAGTGGGAGCAGCCAATAGAAGGCCACAACGGGGACGAGCCTCCCTAGCATCACAGGTGACACAGAGATGCAGTGGCGGCCGTGAAGGGAATGACTCGGGTGCCAGGGAGTATAATCTATATGAGGGGCTTGGACATTTGGGGACACGTTTTAAACACTGGATAACCCCTTTAACTCCTCAAATGCCTGCAGTCAATAGTGACCGTGGCATCTGGGCGGTTAGAGGATGCGTTTACATATAGTCCTTTTGGACCAAACATTGCCTTGTTTCACATGCTAATAAAACTTTTAATACCAGTTAGGAGCACAGACCAATAATAAAACACCAACATATGCTGGGCATAGAGAGATTGGTGTGTCTGCCATCCACAGACACAGCAGACTAATCTTAGCTCCTGCCACAGAGACATTAAGCAGGACGCCAAATATAGTGTCACGAAACTGTGCCGCCTACTAATACTTTTAAATATCTCCTCATTAAGACGACATATTAAAATATTAAAGATTAAAAGTTATATTAGCATGTGGAAAAAAGGCAATTTTTGGTCCAAAAGGACTAATGTAAATAAAATGTGCCATAAAATGCCTATCCACAAGCTATTAGGGGTCATATAATTTGATAGTTAGAGGGTGTAGGCTCCCTCTGTCCTCCGATTAGCTAAATCACAGGGTTCCAATCAGTTGCTATGGTAACCTGGGGCCTTGTGAAGGCTCCGAGGCTTGCCATAGTAAAATGCCTTTGTGAAAATATCTGAACTAGTCAAACTAAAATATTTATTGTGCTGTAAATAGAAAAACAATTTATACATTACAAAATGATAATTCATCTGAAAATTACTTACCTAGACTTATTTTAGGCTGGACCCCCCCCTTAAAGGAGTTTTCTGAGATTTTGATATTGATTGCCTATTCTCAGGGTAGGTCATCAATATCTGACAGGTGGGGATCTGACTCCCGGCACCCTCACTGATCAGCAGTATAAAGAGGCCGAGGCGCTCAGTGTACCTCGACCGCTTCCTAGGCCAGGGATGTCACATTCATAGGTAATATGGCCTAAGCGGAGATCAATCCCATTCAAGTAACTGTGGCTGAACTGCAGTACCAAGCACAAGCGCTATCCAATGGACGCCACTGTGCTGGTCAAGGCTAGTTTCACACTCGCATTCAAATCTTCTGGCAGAAGAACAGACTGCCAGAGTTAAAGAGGACCTTTAACTAGAATAAAACATCTAAACTAATTATACAGACATGGAGAGCGGCGCCCAGGGATCTCCCTGCACTTACTGTTATACCTGGGCGCAGCTCCGTTCTCCCGTTATTGCCTCCGGTATCTTCATAGTTAGGCTCCACCCAGGGGAACCTGCCGGCGTCTCATTCTCCCATGCTGTAGTGCTGGTCAATCGCAGCGTTACAGCATAGGAAAAAGACGCCAGCAGGTTCCCCTGGGTGGAGCCTAACTATGAAGATACCGGGAGAACGGAGCGGCGCTCAGTTATAACAGTAAGATCCCTGGGCGCCGCTCCATGTTTGTATAGTTAGTTTAGATGTTTTATTCTAGTGAAAGGTCCTCTTTAACATCGTATCCGGCACAGCCAGGTACGGCCAGAACACTGCCAGACCCCATTGACTATAATGGGACTTAGCAAGGACCCGGCTTGTTTCTGGCATTGAAAACCAGTGCTTGCAGTGTTTGTTTGGCCAGCCGAATCCCAGCACTAATGCTAGAAACAGGTCGGATCCCATTATAGTCAATGGCATCCGGCAGGGACAGGCAGTACCTGGCTATGCCAGATGTGCTGAACTCCGGCAGGCTAGTGTGAAACTAGACTAAGCGGTGAGGAGGCTGCGTTGCTCAATAGCGCTCCAGCGAGCGGTGCGGCTTCCTCAAACAGCTGATCAGTGGGGTGCTGGGTGTAGGACCTACTCCCATCTCATGTTGATAACTGGTCCTGAAGGTGAGCCATCAATATGAGAATCCTGGAGAACCCCTTTAACTGAGAGAATTAGAACCTGAGTTATTATTACAATGTCTATGTAAGACTAGCATGCAGCCAACATCTAACAGTCCAAGCCAGAAAAAGGGGGACTGTACATGGTGGAGGCCAAGCTGAAAAGAAATCATTTTGCACTGAGATTTATTGCCAGTTAATGAGCGCGGGTCTAATAAATTATGCATGGCTGATTATTGGAGCTATTGATTAGCAATGCTGAGAAGTCCTCTGGAACAGTTAGGAAACACTTGGTGCGTGAACCACTTTTGATAAACTCCTCTTGAAGCTCCTGCTCAGTGATGCATTCCACAGCTTTACAGAAAAGCACTATGGCACTCTGCAGGGGAGCCCATTGTCCGGGGGGCCGCCTAGCTAGCTTCCATTCATCGCATCATGAAAACTAAAAGTCAGCATGGCCAACTACAAGCCTGCTCTTCCTATGTGTAGGCTACTAATAGAGAGATCTACCTTCACACCTCTGCTCGGTACAGGAATGAAAGCCTAAGGCCCCTTTCACACGGGCGACATTTTTCGCGCGGGTGCAATGGGTGAGGTGAACGCATTGCACCCGCACTGAATCCGGACCCATTCATTTCTATGGGGCTGTGCACATGAGCTGTGATTTTCACGCATCACTTGTGCGAAAATCGCAGCATGTTCTATATTCTGCGTTTTTCACGCAAAGCAGGCCCCATAGAAGTGAATGGGGCTGCGTGAAAATCGCAAGTATCTGCAAGCAAGTGCGGATGCGGTGCAATTTTTACGCACGGTTGCTAGGAGACGATAAGGATGGGGGCCCGATCATTATTATTTTTCCTTATAACATGGTTATAAGGGAAAATAATAGTATTCTTAATACAGAATGCACAGTACAATAGTGATGGAGGGGTTAAAAAAATAAAATAAAAAATAATATAAAAAAAATCACCTTAATCCACTTGATCGCACAGACCGGCTTCTCTTCTGTCTTTTTTGATGACGTCACTGCGCTCATCACATGATCCATCATCATGGTAAAAAATCATGTGATGGACCATGTGATGAGCGCAGTGACATCATCAAAGGTCCTATTCCTCAAAGAAGAAGACAGAAGAGAAGCCGGCTGCGCGAACAAGTGGATTAAGGAGAGTTAAATTTTATATTTTATTTTTTTAACCCCTCCAGCCCCATTGTACTATGCATTCTGTATTCAGAATGCTATTTTTTTCCCCCATTATAACTTTGTTATAAGGGGAAATAATACAATCTACACAACACCTAACCCAAACCTGAACTTCTGTGAAGAAGTCCGGGTTCGGGTCTGGGTACCACATTCAGTTTTTTATCACGCGCGTGCAAAACACATTGCACCCACGTGATAAAAACGGAACGCAATCGCAGTCAAAACTGACTGCAATTGCGTACCTACTCGCGCGGGTTTGTCGCAACGCATCCGGACACGCTCGTCTACAAGGGGCCTAAGGCCTGCTGCACACGACCGTATGGCTTTTTCAGTGTTTTGCGGTCCGATTTCACCGGATCCGTTGTTCCGTTTTTTGTTTCCATTGTGTTTCTGTTCCATTTTTCCGTATGGCATATACAGAACACAGTAATTACATAGAAAAAATTGGGCTGGGAATACGGAAGACATACGGATGCATTTCCGTATGTGTCCAGTTTTTTTTTGCAGACCCATTGACTTGAATGGAGCCACGGAACAGTGATTTGCGGTGAATAATAAGACATGTTCTATCTTTAAACGGAACGGAAAAATGGAAATACGGAAATGGAATGCATACGGAGTACATTCCTTTTTTTTGCGGAACCATTGAAATGAATGGTCCTGTATACGGAACGCAAAAAACGGCCCGTAAACGGAAAAAAGAAAAAAGGTTGTGTGAAAGAGGCCTAATAGAGGCACTGCCTTCATATAGCCACCATGTCTAGATTTCTACACCTCAATCAGTGGGGGATGCTTTGTCGTACTTCAAATTAAATCAAAGTGTACTTCTAGTTATAAGATGATCATATGAGAGTAGGACAATAGTCCCGCGGGTGGCCCGATGCACACAGTATCATAGTAACCTACGATGCTGTGCGCTCGATGTATGCTGCTCCGAGACATATGGCCCTGCTCACGGGAATACGGTCGTGTGTATGAGCCCTAATACACCACCAAATCTCATGTACATATTGCGTATTATGTACATGCCGTGCGGATTGTAAGGGTACTTTCACACTAGTGTTTTTCTTTTCCGGCACCGAGTTCCGTCCTAGGGGCTCAATGCCGGAAAAGAACTGATCAGGCATATCCCCATGCATTCTGAATTGACAGTAATCCGTTCAGGATGCATCAGGATGTTTTCAGTTCAGTCTTTTTGACTTTTCAGGACGGAGATAATACCGCAGCATGCTACGGTTTTATCTCCGGCCAAAATTCCGGAACACAGCATTTTTCCTGTTGAAATGCATTAATGCCGAGTCTTCCGGCAAAACGGATCCGGCATTGAAGTCTGCGCATGCTCAGACCGCAAAAAATAAAAAATTAAAATAAATGCCAGATCCGTTTTTCGGCATAGAAACATAGAATGTGTCGGCAGATAAGAACCATTTGGCCCATCTAGTCTGCCCAATATGGCCTTATGCCTATCCCATGCATGCCTAAACTCCTCCACTGTATTTGCAGCTACCACTTCTGCAGGAAGGCTATTCCATGCATCCACTACTCTCTCAGCATTTCAATGCATTTGTCATACGGATCAGGATCTGACAAATGGCATCAGTTTGCATACATTTCAACGGATCCGGCAGGCAGTTACGGCAACGGAATTGCCTGCCGGAATCCTCTATCGCAAGTGTGAAAGTACTCTAAGGCCCCATGCACACGGCCGTTGTTCACGGCCGTGTGCGGGCCGTGGAACCGCGGCCTGGATCCCTCCTGAGAGCAGGAGCGCACGGCGTCACTGGTTGCTGTGACGCCGTGCGCTCCCTGCTGCCGGCACAGTACAGTAATACACTGGTATAGATCATACCAGTGTATTACTGTATTGCGGCGGCAGCAGGGAGCGCACGGCGTCATAGCAACCAGTGACGCCGTGCGCTCCTGCTCTCAGGAGGGATCCAGGCCGCGGTTCCACGGCCCGCACACGGCCTGTGAACAACGGCCGTGTGCATGGGGCCTAAAACCCACAAATTGTTTGTGTGAGCCTGCATCTTCTGTACAGTGATTTCCCCCATAGACTTCAGAAAATCAGCACCAAAATCCACAGAAAAACTGTGATAAATAGTGCGGATTTATGTGCGGTTTTTACATGCAACTCTGCACCGTGTGCAGGTAGTCCAAGGCCTCTTTCACACGAGCGAGTTTTACGTGCGGGTGCAATGCGCAACGTGAACGCATAGCACCTGCACTGAATCCAGACCCATTCATTTCACGCAGTCCTGGCCCTCTAGAAGTGAATGGGGCTTCAGTGAAAAACACATTGTATCCAAAAGCAAGTGCGGGTGCGATGTGTTTTTCACTGATGGTTGCTAAGAGATGTTGTTTGTAAACCTTCCGTTTTTTATCACGCGCGTGAAAAACGCATTGCACCTGCGCGGAAAAAAACTGAACGCAATCGCAGACAAAACTGACTGAACTTGCTTGCAAAACGGTGCGAGTTTCACTGAGCGCACCCTGAACGCATCCGGAGACGATCCGTCACGCTCATGTGAAAGGGGCCTAAGGGTGCCTTCATGTCCTTTAGGAAAGACTGAAAATCTGTTCCATTCATCTGAATAGGTTGTTTTGGTGTGAAACACATGGATTTCTGCAAAACCCATTCAGGTGAACAAAATCAGTTTTTCAGTCACAGAAAATTTTCTGCAACCAAAAAAGCCATGTGTGAAGTCACCTTTAGGCCCCTTTCACACAAGCGAGTTTTCCACGCAGGTGCAATGCATGATGCGAACGCGTTGCGCCCACACGGAATCCAGATCCATTCATTTCAATGGGGCTGTGTACATGTGCATTGGTTTTCACACATCACTTGCGTTGCGTGAAAATCACAGCAGGTTCTATATTCTGCGGATGCGATGCGTTTTTCACGGACGGTTGCTAAGAGATGTTGTTTGTATACCTTCAGTTTATCATCACGCGCATGAAAAACGCACTAAATCGCATTGCACCCGCATGATAAAAACTGAACGAGATCGCAGGCAAAACCGAATGGCTGCCTTCGAAATCGCACATTTTTCACTGAACGCATTCGCAACGCATCCGGACCTAATCTGGACATGCTCGTCTGCAAGGGGCCTTAAACTACCTACAAATGGGCTTGGGCTGTCCTACAGAAATTTACGTGCATTTCAGCACCCAAAATCGCATGTGTAATTTATGGTATCTGGTGAGGATCTGATATTAGCAAAATTGTCACCAAATCGAGGAGCCGTGTATGGGTCCCGGTAGACTCTCTATCCTTATCTGTGGAGAAGAGATTTATGCTGGAATAGAGTCAGACAGAAACCATCTTCACAACAATATGTCTCAAAACTACTGTAATGTAAATCAAGGGATTAACGCAAGCTCCAGATCAGACAGTCCACATAACAAAGACATTCCAATAGGCACAAAAGGCAATGCGTCCCTGCATATTAAGAAACCACACACAGCCTGAACACAGGTTTGCTTGCCAAAAAAAAAAAAAAAAAAACGCAAACAATACAAAATGCTGAAAAACTCCTAATATAATAGTTATATAATAACAGTAAAGCAGGCAGTGTGACTAAACAATCCAGTAGGGTCATAAAAGGGCCCTTAAAAGGGGTTATCCGAGACCTACAAATGCTCCCCCATATGCTGGGCCCTTCACACTAAATCTACTTACCTGGCTCCCGGTGCTGTTCCTGGTCCCCGCACCCCGCAGGCGGTGGTGGGAGCAGCCAACGGCAGGCGGCGATGGGGACGAGCCTCCCTAGCATCGGGGGTGATGCTAAGGAGGCTTTTGGTGAAGTTTTCCCACTTTTCAAAAGAAAGTGAGATCTACAGCGAAAATGCATCAAATCTGCACTAAAACCCCCAAGTAACAAATTCGTTTTTGGGTGAAAACTGAACAGAAACGCAGATTTTCTCTTTTGAAATCTGCACTTGTGTGCAGGTATAGTTAGGACACCTGCACACGTTGCAGAATACGCACGTTTTTTCTGAGTAGATTCCTGTGCGGAAAAACCACAGCATAGTACAGAACCAGGAAAGTGTATGAGATTACACAAACCTCATGTACACTGCGCAGATTTTTTTTTCTGTTCGGAAATTGTTCACATTCGATCCGCAATGCACTGGCTGTGTGAATCCTATATTGTGGTGTGCAGACCCATTGACTTGAACGGGTCATTGATCTGCAAAATGCAGTAAAAGATAGGGAGAGTCCCATCTTACGCAGAGCGGAGGCATGGATCAGAAGCCCACAGAAACACTCGGAAGCATCTCCATGAGCTTTTGGGGCTGTGCTTCCGCACTGCAAAATATAGGACATGTCCTTCTCTTTTGCGGATCGTGGGCCCATTCAAGTCAAAGGGTCCGCACCACAATACGAGATTCACACGGCTGATGCCAAGATAAGGGCTCTTTCACACCTGCGTTCTTTTCTTCCGGCATAGAGTTCCGTCGTCGGGGCTCTATGCCGGAAGAATCCTGATCAGTTTTATCCTAATGCATTCTGAATGGAGTGAAATCAGGAAGTCTTCAGTTCCGGAACGGAACGTTTTTTGGCCGGAGAAAATACCGCAGCATGCTGCGCTTTTTGCTCCGGCCAAAAATTCTGAAGACTTGCCGCAAGGCCTGATCCGGAATGAATGCCCATTGAAAGGCATTGATCCGGATCCGGCCTTAAGCTAAACGTCGTTTCGGCGCATTGCCGGATCCGACGTTTAGCTTTTTTAGAGTGGTTACAATGGCTGCCGGGACGCTAAAGTCCTGGCAGCCATGGTAAAGTGTAGTGGGGAGCGGGGCAGCAGTATACTTACCGTCCGTGCGGCTACCGAGGAGCTCCAGAGTGACGTCAGGGCGCCCCACGCGCATGGATGACGTGATCGCATGGACACGTCATCCATGCGCATGGGGCGCTCTGACGTCATTCTGGAGCGCCCCGGGAGCCGCACGGACTGTAAGTATACCGCTCCCCCACTCCCCGCTCCTACTATGGCAACCAGGACTTTAATAGCGTCCTGGCTGCCATAGTAACACTGAAAGCATTTTGAAGACGGATCCGTCTTCAAATGCTTTCAGTACACTTGCGTTTTTCCGGATCCGGCGTGTAATTCCGGCAAGTGGAGTACCCGCCGGATCCGGACAACGCAAGTGTGAAAGAGGCCCAAGCACGGCGACTCTAAGGCCTCTTCCACACAGGCGTCGGGTGTGAGGGGCAGATAGGATGCAGCGCGGGAAAATTAGTGATTTTTCAGCGCGAGTACAAAGCGTTTTAATGTGTTTTGCAAGCGCGTTAGAAAAATCAGCATGTTTGGTGCCCAGACTTCGTCACAGAAGTTCGGGTTAGGTGTTCTGTAGATTTTATTATTTTCCCTTATAACATGGTTATAAGAGAAAATAATAGCATTCTTAATACAGAATACTTAAAAAATAAAATAAAAATTTAACTCGCCTCATCCACTTGTTCGCGCAGCCCGGCTTCTCTTCTGTCTTCTTTGATGACCTGGGAGGAAAAAGACCTTTGGTGATGTCACTGTGCTCATCACATGATCCATCACCAAATGGATCATGTGACGGACCATGTGATTAGCGCAGTGACGTCACCACAGGTCCTTTTCCTCAAAGAAGAAGAAAGACGACAAGCCAGGCTGCGCGAACAAGTGGATGAGGGGAGTTTAATTATTTTTATTTTTTTTAACCCCTCCATCCCTAATTTACTTAGCATTCTGTATTAAGAATGCTATTGTTTTCCCTTATAACCATGTTATAAGGAAAAATAATAGTGATCAGGTCTCCATCCCGATCTCCTAGCAACATTGCGTGAAAAATCGCACCGCATCCGCACTTGATTGCGGATGCTTGTGATTTTCACACAGCCCCATTCACTTCTATGGGGCCTGCGTTGCGTGAAAAACGCACAATATAGAGCATGCTGCGATTTTCACGCAACGCACAAGTGATGCGTGAAAATCACAGCTCATGTGCACAGCCCTATAGAAATTAATGGGTCCGGATTCAGTGCAGGTGCATTAGGTTCACCTCACGTATTGCACCCACGCGGAAAAGTCACCCGTGTGAAAGAGGCCTAAGGGTGAGATCTGAGGCAAAACCATATCAAATCTGTAATTAGAACCTGCAGATTTTGATGGTGATATGCTGCAGAAAGAAATCCACATGGAAATTTGTGCGGATATTGCGTGCAGGTGGCCTTACTGCTGGAAAGGAGAGTAGTGAAAGTTAAAGGAAACCGGTCATTTGGGTATTTGATTATAATATAACTCATTATATACAATTATTAACGGTTAAAAAGTACCTTAGATTTATTCACTCAGTGGTGTTACAACCGATTAGCCTCATGATATACACGTAAAGAAGCCACGCGCCGCATGCTAATGAGCCGATTTGAGTCCAGCGTGACGCATAACTCTGTTTTTAGTCCAGCGGTTTTTCTATTTAGCACTGTAGCCACTCCCCTATTCACTTGTTCAGACACTCAAAATCCCACGTATGCGCGCTGTCTGACTAGTGTAATGACTCCCATGCAAACATCAAAGTAAGGCTAGTTTCACACTAGCGGCAGGTGTGTCCGGCAGGCTGTTCCAGCGGGTGAACAGCCTTTCGGATCCGTCCTGCCACAAGTTCACATGTGCCCCCCGGACTGTCGCTCCGTCCCCATTGACTGTAATGGGGGCTGAGTTCCGGAAGCGCACGCAGAGAGGCGGCCGGACTAAAAGTACTGCATGCAGTACTTTTAGTCCGGCTGCCTCCCGGCACGCGCTGCCGCCGGAACTCCACCCCGGCCCCCATTATAGTCAATGGGGACAGAGCTGCAGTCCGGGGGCACACGTGAACTAGCGGCAGGACGCATGCACGCTGTATAAGAAAGAAGGCCGGGAAAGTGGCGTTACTGCGCGCATGCGCAGAATTTGAAACGAGACTTCGGCGCCACAATAAAAAAAAAAGAGCTGTAGATAATAAGATGATGAAAAAAATGGGGCGTGATTTGTGACGTCATTCGTTCATTTTAATAAATTGGCGGGAAAATGAACAACGAGGAATGCAAAGGTACTATATTACTAATGTGAAAAAAAGGGGGAGGAATATACTATTGAAATTAGTAATTATAATAAGGGCTTGTTTGTTCATGGGGTGATAAACACATGACAGGTTCCCTTTAAGATAAAAATTTTCAAGTGTCTTATAGAGCATAATAAATGAGCTGTAGAGTAAATTTGTAACATTTTGACGTCAACTGCGACATTTTTACCAGTTTGTGGGAGCAGAAGGGACATTGAGGCAACTGAAGCAGGGGACGCATGCCATCAACCTGAGGAGAAAGGACTCATGATGGCATCTGTTCAGCATTGTAGGGGTCCACCCCACTCTGAAGGAACACATTGGTGGAAGAGCCTACTAGTGAGTGAAAAAAAAACAATGAGTGCTTCCATCAGTCAGACGAGGTAAGTGCGCTTCTAGGTAAAAGACTCACCCTTTAATCTAGTAACAGATGGCTATGCCCAGCGCTGTGACCCAAGCCACAGCCATGCTTATAGCGATGTTGGGTCAAGTGCTCCACTCAGGACGGCAAGTTATCAAGTTTTATCTGTCCTATATACGTTCACTCCTCTTATGATCCACTCCTGATTTTAGCTTCCAAAACTGCAGCAGGAAACCTGTGCGACCGTACCCTTAAACTGCCTACATGGCAGCCTTGTCGTGACCTCAGAAATGGCAATTAAATATGCCCTAAGTATGGCGCACTGCAGTGCCACCCAGACCACAGGGAGGGGAGCCTCAAGTCAAATTTAGCAGCACAACGTGAGCTACTTTTCCAAACCAACGGCGACTCTGTAGCAGTACATGGCTGTAACAGTAACGGATCTCAAGATTTCACAGGGCTGGTAAAATATGATAAAAACTTGAACTCTTCCTTCCTCTCCTCCAGGCTGGTAGGGGCAAGTTCAACCTTTTTCCCCAGTATTTTATATTATTTAATAATGCAGCATGATGGTACTAAGCTCTCACGAGTGAGTAGTGTGCGGGATCTTCTCAATACCTCTGACATTTTAACAAAAAGTTGTGACTTTTCCTGAGTTTACACGTGTCTGGGGTAGGCTTCCAACATCGCCTATATTTGCGCCTTCTCTCTGATAACATTCATAAATGTGACCCCACTTTATTGTCTGCAGATTTCTCTTTTGGCGTGAATCCTTTATGGAGTGAAAATAAACAAAGGCATGGGATAAATTTGGCGCAATCTAGTTTACATGCAAATTTTGGGGATTGTGCGTTACATAAAGGAGGAGATTTATAAAAGACTGTTGTCTTAAGTCTTGCCATAAGTCAGGCACATCTTAGAGCAGCCCGCTCACCAAAATAGAAATCTATGGCAGCCTGGAATAAATTCGTCAGGCCTCCTCCCTCAAAATGTCCCCTTTTTGGAAAAGTGGCGTGGAAATGCCATTTACAACAAGAATTTGCTGCAAGTGGCAATTAAAAAGTTGGAAACACAGCGATCACCACTTTTTTAAGCTGAAAAGTGTAGTGTGGGGAATTAAAATTCACCCCAAAATGTTTAATAAACCCCGCCAGTGATTTTAGGAAAGATTTTCTGTTTCCAGTATACTTGGGGTACCTGCCATCAATGATTGAACGTAATACTTTTCACATAACCAGGCAACCCTTTGTGACCTAGATACATAAATATCACCTCTACATCAGGGGTCAGCACGCTAGCTGTTTTAAAACTACAACTCCCAGCATGCTACATTCATTTCTATGGGAGGTTCCAAGGAAGTGTGCATACTGGGAGTCATAGTTTCAGCCACAGCTGGCTTGCCCTGCTCTACGTTGACCTGTAGTTTGCTACAATGCATCAGTGCCCAGTTTAGACCACGCAGGATCACAACATAAAACAGGACTGTTTGTTCTCAGCTCCTTTCTTCATCCTACTGCTCCATAGCAATTGATCACCGCAGATCCTGCTCCCGACTCTCCTGGCAAACAGATGGTCTGGTCAGGGCCAGGTCCATAGCATAAAGAGACAACTCAAGAGCAGTGGAGCCCATGAGCAACCCTGTGTTATGTGTCATCACAAGAGGGACCGAGCCACGGTAACCAGCTTCTCTCGCCAACACCATCACACACATTTAGATGGTCAGGTGGTCCTGCCAAAAACAGAGCTCAGACAACAAGAATCTATGTACGGAGGCCTTCAGCCCTGAACTACACCAGGCGTCGCTAAACTTCGACATTGCAGCTGTTGTGAAACTACAATTCCCAGCAGTTCTTACAAAAGCAGAGTAAGTATGCATGCTGGGAGTTGTAGTTTCAAAACAGCTGGAGTACCGCAGGTTGTCTACCCCTGGACTACTCAGACATTTTATCCAGTCTGCTGGGGTCCACAAGATTGAATACAACTCTAGCTTAAAAAGGTTAAAAATCAGTGCCCTTCAACCTAATAGAGCATTTCTCTGGTCCAGCTCAGTGGGCGTCCCTCTGGGATGTCCATATGCACCAGTAGGAGCTGCCTCCAGAAGAAGCCTGCCTACTAGAAATGGGGGGCACTTGCATGCTTACCCTAAGGCCTCTTGCACATGAACGCGGCCATGCTGCGAACCACAAATCACGGTCCACAATGCACAGGCACCGACCGTGGGCCAGACGCATGCGGATCGGGGACCCATTCACTTGAATGGGTCCACATCCGTGATGCGGAATGCACAAGGCCAGTGTCCCGTGTATTGTGGACCCGCCATACGCGGGCCGTAATATTGCCATGGAGGACACACATTCGTGTGCAAGAGGCTTAATAAAGTTAATGAGCTACAATGTTGGACTCCCTTTAATGAACTGCCAGCAGAAGAGTTCCCATATCTCACCGATTACAGGCTTCATTGTATAGCAGCCTATAATCAGCCATGGTGTATCTGATTATACGTTATGTCTGTTTGGGCAGGTTTTTGGAGCCGGTTTTGAGGCAGATTTTCCTGCTGGTTTTTCAGCCAAGGCCAGAAATGGATCCAGTATAAAAGGTGGATTTAGACGAGCAGATGGACGAAAATCGCGGCATGTAAACGTTTCTAACGATTGAGCGATCTGACCAAATGTGAAAAACGTTGCTGCACGCAAGTACAGCCATTGTTTGGCGTTGATGCACATTTACATAACACAATTCATTATGTGCATTCTTGAAGATAGAGGCAGGCGTATCAACGATCATACGATAAAAAAAATAATTTTTTTACATGATAATCCTTTCATCTAAATGCTAGAACGTTCAGCCTGTAGTTTGATCGCTTAAACGATTATCTGCTTGTCTAAATCCACCTCAAGTCCTTCCTTTAGATTTCTGATTACTTTAGAAAAACCTACAGGAAAAATGTGCCTCAAATCCTCCTCCAAAAAATTCCATGTAAACCCAGGGGATATTCACACGGCGGGTTTTACGGCTGCATCCTTTCTGCCTCCTATACATCTCAGTGGGAGGTAGGAGTAATGACCGCACCAAGAAGGGACGTCCATTCTAAGGGTGACCATGACTTTAAAGGGAACCTGGATTTTGTGTATAGAGCTGAGGACATGGGTCGCTAGATGGCCACTAGCATGTCCGCAATATCCAGTCCCCATAGCTCTGCGTGCTTTTATTGTGTAAAAAAACAGATTTGATACATATGCAAATTAACCTGAGATGAGTCTTGTCCCTGACTCATCTCACGTTAATTTGCATATGTATCAAATCAGCTTTTTTCCCCCACAATAAAAGCACACAGAGCTATGGGGACTGGTTATTGCGGATGTGCTAGCGGCCATCTAGCAGCCCATGTCCTCAGCTCTAAACACAAAATCCTGGTGACAGGTTCCCTTTAAGATGCCGCTCTGCGATCTTCCCATTGAAATGAATGGGAGGCAGAAAAGATGTGGCTGCCGGTGGGCTTTTGATAAAATTTTGGCATGGCTGTCCGTGCAAAACTTACGCAGCACAGCCTGTTGTGTGAACAAGCCCTTATTGCTCCCTGTAAGCAGCCACTTCAAGCTGGAGAGACGTGGACAGCTCTTCAATCACGTTACTTACTCCAATAACACACCTCCTGATAGCTTCGGATCGCAGGGCACATGTGGTTTCATTTGTCATCTACTGTTGGCGACATCATGGAGCGCTCCCTTGACAATTACACTTATTGCACACATTGCAAATAAGTTGCAGATTTTTTTTTAATCTTTTCCGTTACAGGGTTTGTTAATCAAAAAAAAAAAACTCCTCTGCACCTATGACCTATGATTTCTGAGTCACAGAGTTCTCTAGAACAAGTCTGCTGTGTGTGACCCCCTAGGTTAGGGTTGGGCAATTAATCACCATTTCAATACCACACGATTGCGAAAACAGCAAAATTGTGAAATCAACATTAGCCCCGACCCCTGCAGGCGGCACTAATATCAGGCTTCCAAACACTGCAGGACCCAGGCACTGACCATTTAACCCTAAAATCTCTTGGTTGCTAAGCATCTCACCATTACCCCTCAGAGAATGCAAGTGCAGGGTGCCTGTCATAGACACTGTGCCTATTAGGGCTCATGAACGTGAACATATTTTATTTCTGTATCCATTCTATTTTTAAAAAAAATGTTTGCAGATCGTATGCGGAACCATTTATTTCAATAACGGAAGTTGCTCCGTGTGCATTCTGTTTCCATATGTCCATTTATTCCGCAAAAAATAGAACATGACCTATTATTGTCCGCGTTACGGACAATGATATTAGTTCCATTAGGGGCCAGCTGTTCCATTCCACAAAATACGGAATGCATACGGACATCACCCGTCTTTTGCAGACTGCAAAATACATACGGTTGTGTGCGTGAGCCCTTAGACTGTGCCACAGTCTTAAAGTCCCATTCACACTTACAGTGGAATCCAGACATTTTCTGGAGTTTACCCGGAGGGGCTGTATGTGTGAACTGTGAACGCACACATCCGCAAAATTTGTCCCGAACTTTACCAAGACTTTCCCTCCAGTTCCCTTGTACTAAATCCAGATTTTCCCCGCGTGAGCGCATGTGTGAAAACAGCATGAATGTTTCATAAAATCACAGTGGGGTGTTGAAGAACCCTGAACATTTCCCCTGTAGTGAGAACGGACCTGTCAGAACATCACCGGGCTGATAGCTACAGGTGTGAAAGGCAAACTCCAGTAAATCTCTGGACCCGATAACCCGGAAATTTTCCAGTTTGTGTGTGAAAACAGCTCATCATAGACAGCCTGTCGCTGTCATGTTATAGATATCAACTAGAGATAAGCGAATTTCATATTTTTTAATTAGTTTGCAATTCGTTTACTGGTAAAAGACAAATTGCGTTAAGGATTCCGTTACCACGGACCATAACGCAATTCTATGACGGAGTGCCTTTAGAGGCATTCCGTCATAACAGAAGTCTATGGGCTGCAAAATGGATCAGCCTCGTTTCCGTTATGCAGGGGAGTCCCCTCCTGCCTCTAAAGGCATTCCGTCATAGAATTGTAATGCTAAATGGTAACGGAATCCATAAAGCAATTCACCTTTTACCAGTAAACGAATTGCAAACTAATTTCAAAATATGAAATTGGCTCATCTCTAATGTTAACAGACCCGAACCCACGGCATGATAGGAACCAGCAAAACACGTGGTCAAGCTGGTTCCCATGTCTGTAATAGATACATAAAGCATCCATAATACACACACGTGGACCTCACTTCTCCCGACAAAAGCTGAATGCAGCCTTAGCGTACTTTCACACTACCGTTAAAAAAAAACGCAGCATGCTGCAGTATTTTCTCCGGCCAAATACCGTAAAAGGGACTGAACAGAAGACATCCTGATGCATACTGAACGGATTGCTCTCCATTCAGAATGCATGGGGATAAAACTGAAGCTTTTTTTTTTCCCCAGGTATTGAGCCCTAGGACGGAACTCAATATCGAAAAAACTAACGCTAATGTGAAAGTAGCCTTAGGCGTTATTCACACTATTAAGTATCGCACATCAGTATTTGTAAGCCAAAACCAGGAGTGGAACAAACAGAAGGGAAAGATTTGTGCTTCTTCTATCTTTTGAGCCCACTCCTGTTTTTTGGTTTGCAAACACCACAGCACAATTCTGGCATGTGAACATGGCCAAATGCTCAGCAGTCATGTCTGGCCACACATATTAGGCTGAGTTCACACTTCAGTTATTGTGAGCCAAAACCCATAGTGGGTCAAAAACACAGAACAGGGGCAGATCTTTCCCTTATATGTTATCTCTGTGGAGGCTCCAGTCCTGGTTTTGGCTCCCAATTACTGATGGACATCACTGACCAAACACTGATGTGCGAATGAGGCTTTAGGGCCATTCACACAACGGTATTTTTGGCCCGCACCCGATCTGCATTTTTTGAATTGATTCATTTCAATGGCTCTGCAAAAATTGCAGACAACACACCGTGTACTGTCCACATCCGCATCTCCATTCCGCAAAAAGGATAGAACATGTCCTATTCTTGTTTGTTTTGTGGACAAGGATAAGCATTGTTACAAAGGATCCGCAAAAAAAAAAAAAAATGTGTGCAACACCAATGTCATCCGTATTTCTTGCAGATCGCAAAACACATACAGTCATGTGAATGCACCCCAACATGTATGTCAGGACAACACACCAATTTCAGTGGGACCTGCTGACCATCTGATGTGTATGGGGGCAGCCCCAACTTTACCCCCGACGGCAGAGGAGGAGTTAAGGATTGGGCATTTTAAGAATTTTCATTTTTGGTAAGATAAGGCTACTTTCACACTAGCGTTCGATTGGATCCGTTCTGAACGGATCCGATCATAATAATGCAGACGGAGGCTCCGTTCAGAACGGATCCGTCTGCATTATATTAGCAAAAAAAAGCTAAGTGTGAAATTAGCCTGAGCGGATCCGTCCAGACTTTCAATGTAAAGTCAATGGGGGACGGATCCGCTTGAAGATTGAGCCATAGTGTGGCATCTTCAAACGGATCCGTCCCCATTGACTTACATTGTAAGTCTGGACGGATCCGCACGCCCAGGCGGACACCCGAACGCTGCAAGCAGCGTTCAGGTGTCCGCCTGCTGAGCGGAGGCTGAACGCCGCCAGACTGATGCAGTCTGAGCGGATCCGCATCCATTCAGACTGCATCAGGGCTGGACGGAAGCGTTCGGGTCCGCTCGTGAGCCCCTTCAAACGGAGCTCACGAGCGGACAGCCAAACGCTAGTGTGAAACGAGCCTAAGCCACTGCCAGGGGTGAGCAGGCATGTGTATGAGGGGGGATCAGGAGAGACAGGGTGCCTGCACACGAGGTGCAAAAACAAAGTTTTGTTGCAGGTCAGGAAGATTTCTTGGCGATTTTGGATGCGGATTCCTGTGCAGATCACATCCCTTATTGAAATGAATGGAGGCATACAGCTCCAGAAAATCTGAAACATATGACTATTTACGCCGCAGAACATTTCAAATTTCCATGTGGATCTATGTGCATATCTGCATGAAAAATTATAAATGTTTGGTGCCGTTTGATACGGTTTTGCCGCAGATCTCACCCTTTCATTGAATAGGGGGAAAACCTGCAGCTGAAGACGCAAACATAACTGACATGCTGCAGATTTTCAAATCCACAATGCAGGTCAATTTCCGCACAGAAAAAAAATCTGGCACTGTAATACTCTAGTACTGTAATACTAAGGGTGCAAGTCAACATGCAGATGGCCTACGCAAATTTCCATAAATCGCTATTCTTCAGGGATTGACATTTTTCAGTCCCCTAGGATAGCATGGGGAAAGTCTTGGAGAATGTGGAGAATTTTTGGGCACATGGGAGGGCACCCATAGCTGTTGGCCGACCCAGCCTGTCATCTGACAACCATCAGATTTGTATGGGCCAGTTTCAGACGGGTGCATTATATCCCAGCCTGAACTCTGCTCCTATAACAGGACCTCACAGTATTACAATGCTGTGTGTCCCTGCCCGACATTGTACTGACGGCATTACATGAGGCTGAGATCATACTGGAAACATGAAGTGCAGTTCAGAATGCACCCACCATTCCATTAAAGTTTACTTTGGTTGTACGTTTGTTTCATCGCCCTAAGGGAACGTTCACACCACTGTGTGATTGCGGACAAGAATAGGACATGCTCTAGATTTTGTCGCCGGGCCGGGGAACGGAACTATGGATGCGGACAGCACACAGCATCTTTTGCGGCCCCATTGAAATTAACGGGTCCGCACCAGTTCCGCAAAATTGATTCAGACGAGCGTATTTACTCCTGGAAACATGCTGCACGTGGGAGCGCTGCTCCTGTAACACATAATACCGTCGGTACGATTCACTACAGCCCACACATTCCCAGGAAAGAGAGAAAGGGCCAAAAGGATACTGCACATAAACAGATACACTTAGAGCTTGTTCACACTATGGATTTTGAAAGCGGAACGGCAGAAGAAATCTGCAGCTGCCCCGAATTTCCACCACAGCTTTGCAGTTTCATATGGAACACCCCATTCAGCGAGAATAAATCCACGTATGTCTACAAGCTGTGGTTTCCACCATGTCAAAGAAAAGAGAAAGGTGTCATCAATAATTATATCTCCGCTTGATGTCTGTGAACGTGAACACTGCCATGCACAAACCTAATGCACAGCCGAGGGTGGGTTCACATGACGGATTATGACCATGTCAACACCCGTTGTGTATTCCACTCTCCACCAAATGGCGCTAAACCAACGAGAGGGCTTTCCGAGGTGTCCGCATGGTTTGGAAAACCGCATGGAAAAAATCCTTACCTATATGAAGTGCGGTGCGGCCTGGGAGAAGATTACAGAGCGGTTTTCAACACTGAATCCGCACTGAAACCCGTGCCATGAATCCAACATGTGAACATACCCTGAGGGATTGCTAAAACCACATTCAGACTACTCAATCCTCTGCAAAGTAACATACCAACAGCACAAAACTCACTGCAGCGGCCAGGCGACTGGATATACGCTGCACAGGGGCTCACCACTGAAAAGAAACAAGGCCATTCACTGACAGCAAACAGATCCACGGAAAGGAGCTGACACACACAGGGCGTTAGGTTTCTGAATTTTTCCATAAAGCACATCTGTCAGCAGATTTGTACCTATGACACTGGCTGACCTGTTACATGTGCGCTTGGCAGCTGAAGGCATCTGTGTTGGTCCCATGTTCATATGCGCCCGCATTGCTGAGAAAAATATATGCAAATGAGCCTCTAGGAGCAACAGGGGCGTTGTCATTACACCTAGAGGCTCTGCTCTCTGAAACTTGATTGAAAGGACCAGGCAGTGAAAACACTACCACACCTGCCTGGCCCTGTCAAGCAGAGAGGACACGGTACAGCAGTAGCAGAGAGAGCAGAGACTCTAGGAGTAATGACAACGCCCCTGTTGCTCCTAGAGGCTCATTTGCATATATTTTTCTCAGCAATGCGGGCACATATGAACATGGGACCAACACAAATGCCTTCAGCTCCAAGCGCACATGTAACAGGTCAGCCAGTGTCATAGGTACAAATCTGCTGACAGATGTCCTAAGACCAAGTAGAAAACCCTGTCTAAGGCTGCATACAACTGTAGTGTGCCATTCCAAGACAGTGAGCAGAGGTAGTGAAAAGTGAATAGAAACCCCACTGCTAAGAGATTAGACATACAGGTAGACCGTTTCCACTGAATGGTCGCCAAATACACAACCACATGAACGTCACCAGTGTCCTCCAGCCATACATCTGACACAAATCACCTCTATGGCTGCAGTCCCATGCAAATACCTGAGATGTCACTGGGAGACTGCAAACATGTCAAACTTCCATCAACTGTGTACAACGTCACTGGAAACTGCCGGGCTACCGCAACAGTGACGTAGTAGTAACGGCGATGACGTCATGACGGGGCAGCATGCAGTGCCGGCGTGTGCAGTGCAGGGAGCCGCAGCTGGCAGCACAGCGAGCCACCCTGCTGCCAGCACTGCACTGGTCCAGGCAGGAGTGCAGAGAGCAGCCATGTTCCCCTCCCCGCGGGGTCTACCCAGCCTGGCTGCACTATTTGGGAAGACATCCCGCCCCGCACCTTCTTCATCCCAAAGCTACTTACGGCTCTCCATGGGGGACCGGGGAGGCTCCGCTCACAGTCCGGACTCGCTCCCCGGGCTCCAGGCCGCCAGCTGGACCGAAGCTGCTCACTGTGCGCAGATTCCGAAAGCTACTGCTTCCGGGTCACAAGAATACCGACCGCGGGGACGCGCGCGCACACCAGCTGAGAACGACGCGGGGGCGCGCGCCTGCATTGTGACGTCACCAGGCGAGAGAAGGCGCGACGAGGGACAGCCTGCGCCAAGTTTCTTAAAGATACAGTACCGCCCGGTGTCCCTGCAATGCCATGTCACTGCAACCCCTTCCCATCACCGCCAGTTCTCGCTTTATCACCCCTGCCTGCCAAGACTTTAATTTTCCGCCAGAGCTTGTTTTTTTGCAGGACGAATTGGATTTTTAATGGCATCCTTTTGGCGTACATAGAATATATTGGAAAAGTTTAGAAACGTTGTTTGTGGGGTAGAATAGCATACCTCCCAACTTTTGAAAAACCAAAAGAGGAGAAGGCTACTGCAATTATTTAATACTAAGCTACCCCTAACTGCCCAATGCCTATATGTTCACCCCCAATCCAATTAGCGCCCCCACACAGTAATTATTACGCCTCTTGTGCCCACCACACATCAGTTATGCCTTCTCTGTGCCCCCACGTAGCAGTGACCTAGCTGTACTGCTAATTAAGGCTACTTTCACACTTGCGGCAGGACGGATCCGACAGGCTGTTCACCATGTCGGATGTGTCCTGCGGCTATTTCGCCGGACCGCCGCTCCGTCCCCATTGACTATAATGGGGGCGGAGCTCCGGCGCAGCACGGCGAAAGGCCGCGGGACTAAAATTACTGCATGTCAGGCTTTTTAGTCCGGCGGCTTTCTCCGTGCTGTGCCGGAGCTCCGCCCCGCCCCCATTATAGTCAATGGGGACAGAGCGGCGGCACGGCGAAATAGCCGCAGGACGGATCTGACATGGTGAAGAGCTTGTCGGATCCGTCCTGCCGCAAGTGTGAAAGTAGCCTAATAAAAAATACTCACCTGGCTCCATGCCCCCAATGATCGAAGAACACCCTGTGCTCCCCAGCAGGCACCATTGGGTGATGTGCAACAGACACCTCCCCCTAGGGCCCTCTATAACGCGTCCCAGGTGTAGGAATGCTGAGTGGTATAGTGCGGTCTAAAATGTATCTTTATGTGGGTCACGGTGCTCCTACCTGGATACCGCTGGACCCCAGGCTTTGGCTCTGAAACAATAAATAGAGCGAATAATTGAGGGATAAAAGAATAACTGGAGTCCAGACCTTGAGATGAAGTTCAATGGCAGCTTTACTCTGCATAAACGTTCTCCAAAACGGTTTACAGGCTTGGTCTTGGTTCTAGCAGGCTTTAGCATTAAAATTGGCAGGCACGGAGAAGTTCTCGTCCTACTACACCGCCCTGTACAATTTACCCTCTGACCTCCCCTCAGATGAGGGAATCGGAGACAGTACACTCCAGTCGTATCTAGCCTCCTGTCACCTTCCTACCCTGACAGCCTCCGATCTCTCCACCCTTAATGGTCCGGTCACTCCTGAAGAGATAGGGGAAGTAGTAGACCAATTGCCTGAAGGTAAATCCCCAGGACCTGACGGCTTTTCATATAAATATTATAAGACTTTCAAGACCGAACTAACCCCTCACTTAGTGACCCTTTGTAACCATTTCCTATCCGGCAATGCGGTTCCTGCGCAGATGTCCCACTCTTATCTCACGATGATCCCGAAACCTGGGAAAGATCCCCACGAATGCCAAAATTACAGGCCTATTGCCCTGCTTAACTCAGACCTTAAGATCTATACCAAAGTCTTGGCTTCCCGACTAAATGTTTTCCTCCCCGCCCTGATCCATAAAGACCAGGTAGGGTTTGTCCCAGGCCGCCAGGGAGCTGATAACACCCGCAGAAGCATTGACCTGATAGATGTTGTATCTCGCTCGGGGGAGGAGGCACTCCTTAGTTTAGATGCTGAAAAAGCTTTTTTACCGTTTGAGCTGGCCATTCCTCTTTGCTACGCTGCAAGCATACGGTCTTTCTGGCCCCTTCATTCACGCCATACGTAGCTTATACTCCTCCCCCACAGCGACAATCAAACTTTCTCATGCCCACTCTCGCCCTATACGCATTGGCAACGGGACGAGACAAGGGTGCCCCTTGTCCCCTCTATTATTTGCTATGTGTATTGAGCCCCTGGCGGCCAAAATCAGATCCTGCCCGGATGTTAGAGGGGTTCAGGTTAGGGACAAGGAATTCAAATTGTCCCTTTACGCAGACGACATCCTCCTTACACTCACCAAACTTCATGTTTCCTTATCAAATCTCCACTCCATTCTACAGGAATTCAGTCGGCTCTCGGGGTATAAGGTCAACACCCATAAAACTGAGGCTCTCCCCCTCAATGTTCCTCAGGCGGTCCTGAATTTTATAACAAGACACGGAGGCGAGTATTGCTTTAACCTTTCTTTACTTCTACCATAGCAGCAAAGAGAGAAAATGGTATACAAAAAAGAAACCATGGTAACAGACTCCTCCCCCTTATCCCAGTATATCCTTCCTTGTCTGTCTGAGCTCTTCCTCTTTCTTTGCTGCTACCAGGCAGATAAGTACTCTCCAGCTCTGTGGCATTGCTCAGGGTCTGGTATATTTGTATTTTTATGTGCTTGGATTATCGGTTCGTTCGGTTTCTTTATTAGATTCTGATTAGACTCTTATCGTAGATACATATTTCTCTCCTGTATATATATATATTTATTTATCTAGGGTACGTATATATATGTATATGTTTTTTCGTTCAGGTACTTCTGTGGCCGTTCTGCCTAGGGGTTTGTCCTTATAACAGTTTTTGCGGCTTCCCCGCTTTTCCCCCGTGTGATCCGTTTCTCTGCCCTGTCATCCTTGTCCCTCGTTACCTCAGACTGCGCCGCCATTGCGCGCGCTTTCTGCTTCTTCTTCCTCTCCTTCTCGCCCGAAGTCTCGCGAGTTCGAGATTTCGCGCGCGTTTTTCGCATATTTTCGCATATTTTCGCATTTTTTCGCATTCGGCTGCTACTGACGGCGAGATCTCGCGAGATTTCGCCGTCCCTGTGCGTTTCCCCGCTCTGCACACACCGGACATCCCGCTCTGCACAGCGCATCTCCTGGCGGTCTTTTTCCACTGCTCTTGAGCCTTGTAAGTTCTGTTTTATTCCATTTCGTCTACCCACTAGCTGGCTATGATTCCTGGCTTCATTATCCCCTTTTCTCTTTTTCTCCTCTAGTGCTATTTTTGCTGCTCCGGTCGGGGTGACTAACCCCTGCCTTTTGCTACTTCACCATGTCTGTCAGAAAGAATTCCGTTGCCTCTGTGGCCCCTAGTGAAGCCCCCCAAGTAGATCAGGGTTCCCCTGCGCAGGATAGGAGGTCCGAGGTGATCCACCCGGACGACCATGAGGTGGCACTGCAAAGATCCATATCTAATGCCATTATAACCGCCATGGGTTCGATGTCATCTGCATTGACCCAGTCTATATCTCAGGCCCTTATGGCGCGCCCTGCTACTACTACCCAGGTTTTGGTCCCACCTCCAGGACCACCTCCTATTGTCTCCAGAACACCTCAGATTGATGGGCCATCCCCATCCCAAGACAACGCGCTTCAGTCGCGTAAACGAGCTTGTACCCGCCAGGCAGAAAAAACGCGGGCATGGAAGACTGCCAGGTCTCTACCTGAGCCTAGGTCAGACTCTGATAGGGAGTCAGAGGAGGAGACTCATGACAACGTCTATGAATTGACGGATGAGGTGGAGGACGATTTGGCGGATATTGCTGTGGATCCGGTTCGTAATCTAGACCCGGAAGCCCCGTTACTACAACAGGGATCAGCAGAGGATCTCTTATTGGATCCGTCTGGGGAACCGCTGTTTAACCCCGAGGAGCTGCATCATCCCCGCTCCGCGGAATGGATGCCCGCCACACATGTGGCGCAGTATATGGAGGCTCGCATACGCAATCCGCTTAGTAAGGAATCGCGTAATAAGTTGCGGGCGGAGTGCCCTCGTCCTTTAATACCACACAAAGTGTGCGAGACGCCATCAGTGGATCCAAAGATGGTCCAGTTTCTGGCGAAGACGGGGTTTAACCCCCGTAAAGGGCTAGACGCGGCCTTGAAGGCTGTCCAAGACAAGCTACTGGACATTACAGGTCCTTTAGCAAAGATTTTCGATTTGGCTGAGTCCGCTATCGCGGCAGGTAACCAGGTAGACCCTATAGAATTGAGAGGTTGGGCCCAGCGAGCCATATGCGTAGCGGGTAATACCAATACCTCGCTCGCCATTGAAAGGCGGAAGGCAATACTAATTAAGATCCAGCCAAAGCTCTCGAACTTGGCATTGACTGAAGCGGGCAAGGACGCCCAGGGGTTGCTCTTTGGCGACTCTTTTATTAAAGAGCTAGGGAAATATGTAGGAGCTTTTACGGCTCTTGATAAAGCCCAGACTTCGATGCGTCGAGTCTTTCAAGGGCGTTTTTCCAACAGGGCCGGCAGTGCTAGGGGCCGACTGTCCGGCCGTTCCAACTTTCATGCCAGAGGTTCCGGCAGAGGCTCCTTTAATTATAGAGCATCCCTCCAGGATCAGAGACATCAGCCGTCCTTTTTTCCCTCACGAGGCGCTCCCTTCAGGTCACGAGGTTTCCGAGGGAATCCAGGCTCCCGTCGACCATTCGGTAAGTTATGTTCTTCGTCCCCCTCCTTTTTTAGACCATTTAGTCGGGGGCAGACTCCGATTCTTTTCTCATGTGTGGTCAGGCATAACCTCAGACCAATGGGTCCTTTCTACTGTGCAGGGGTTCACAATAGATCTGATTGCCGATCCGAGCTCCATCCCAGCCCCCCCTACGGTACCACTGTCCTATGCGGCACGGTCCCAATTTCAGAGGGAATTGTCGGATCTTCTGCAGAAAGGCGCGATCGAACGCGCACCGGAGAATCGTGGGGGTGTCATCAGCAGTATTTTCCTGGTGCAAAAGAAAGGGGGCCAGATGCGCCCGGTGATCAATTTGAAAGCCCTGAACAATTTTGTACAATACCGACATTTCAAGATGGAGGGCATCCATCTTTTGAGGGATCTGCTCCTTCCAGGCGATTGGTTGGCCAAGATAGATCTCCAAGACGCCTATCTCACGGTCCCAGTGTCCCCCTCTTCAAGAGACCTGCTGCGGTTCCTGTGGAACGGTCAGGCCTGGCGCTTCACCTGCCTTCCGTTCGGCCTGTCCTCCGCCCCCTGGTGCTTTACCAAGATCATGCGCCCAGTGGTGGCTTGGCTTCGCAGCAGAGGTGTTCGTCTGATCGTCTACCTGGACGATATCTTGATCATGGCCCAATCACGGGCTCTCTTGTTGAGACACCTCCACTTGACGGTGACGCTCGTTTCCGACTTGGGGTTCATTGTCAACCAGGAGAAATCCTGTTTGACCCCCTCCAGATCCATAGAGTTCTTGGGTTTCCAGGTGAACTCGGAAGAATTATCCCTCAGTCTTCCACTCTCGAAAGTCAAGGCTATCCGCAAGGAGTTGAAGCATGCTCTACGCCTACCTCAGATGTCGTTGCGGCATTTGGCAAGGATAATCGGACTTCTGGCCTCCTCAATACAGGCCATTTTCCCAGCCCCCCTCCATTATCGTGCGTTGCAGCGCCTCAAAATTGCTCACCTTCGGTCGGGGGCCTCTTACGCAGATTTGGTCTCATTAGATGCCGAGACGACGGACGAGATGAGATGGTGGATCCACAACCTGTCAGTGTGGAATGGCAGAGCGATCGTGGGTCCCCAAACGGATCTGATCATAGAATCCAATGCGAGCCTGCACGGATGGGGAGCACATTGCAGTGGTGTGTCCACGGGCGGTCCATGGTCTCCAGAAGAATCCCATCTTCACATCAACGCCCTGGAACTCCTAGCAGGGTCGTTTGCCATTCGCAGTTTTGCCAATGGTGTGGTCAGCTCAGCCATCAGGCTCCGCATGGACAATATATCTGCGGTCAGGTACGTCAATTGTATGGGTGGCACACGGTCGGTGGTTCTGACCCATTTGGCGAAGGATTTTTGGGAATTCTGTCTCGACAGGAACATCTCTGTGGTGGCCGAGTACCTTCCAGGCCTTCACAACACTCTGGCGGACTGGAGTTCTCGCTACATATCGGACTCCAGCGACTGGAAGTTAGACGAGACGGTTTTTTCTGCTATTTCTTCTCTGTGGGGTCCCTTTGCAGTCGACCTCTTCGCTTCCCGTTTGAATACCCAACTGCCCAGGTTTTTCAGCTGGAGGCCGGATCCCTTGGCGGAGGCAGTGGACGCTCTGCTTCAACATTGGGGAGGAGCGTTGATGTACGCATTCCCTCCCTTCGCGCTCATTCCACGAGTGCTCCTTCAGGTTTGTCAGCAGTTGGCGAACCTGGTTCTGATTGTTCCGTTTTGGAGAACCCAGTCCTGGTTCCCTCAGATCCTGGAACTTCTAGTGGACTTTCCGTTTCTCCTTCCCACTCAGGTGTCACTACTCCAAGGGCCTGCAGGAGAAGTTCACCCACTCCTGCAGAACGGGTCGCTACGCCTCCTAGCTTGCAAGATATCGGGAGTCCAGGAGGAGGCGCTGGACTTTCAGGAACAGCTAGGTTCTTATTGGACTGCGCTTGGGCGCCCGGGACGAGACGGGCTTATCGAGCCGCCTGGGGTTCTTGGTCTCGCTGGTGCGTCGACCGGACTCTGGATCCCGGTACGGCCCCTGTCAATTCCATCTTAGCCTTTTTATCCTCACTTTTTGAGGCAGGGAAGGCTTACCGCACCATCAATGTCTTTAGGTCAGCAATTTCCTCCAGACACAACGGTTTCGACGGCCGTCCAGCGGGTCAACACCCCCTGGTCTGTCGTTTACTCAAGGGTTCACGTTTGGCCCGACCACCTCGGCCACGGTTTTCGTCTACCTGGGATGTGTCGGATGTCTTGCAATTTCTAGTCAGTTGGCCCTCAAATGAGCTATTGTCGTTACGTCAGTTATCGGCCAAATTGGTCACTTTATTCTGTTTAATCTCCTGTAAGAGAGTTTCGGATGTGCGTGCTTTGGATTGGGACGCCAGATCCTTCACCCCGGAGGGGGTCCACTTTAACATTTCCCGTCGCACGAAAACCAGTATCCGGTCGGTCTCTTACCCCCGTTTTCCGACTTCTCCACAGCTATGTCCTGTAGCGTGCTTACGCGAGTATGAGGACAGAACCCGTCCACTGCGGTCTCTTTCTCTCCCCCACTTATTCATTTCGTTTCGCAGCCCGTTTGCTCCGGTTACCAGTGTTACGTTATCTCGCTGGGTCAAGTGGATTCTATCCCTTTCCGGGATTGATACGTCTATCTTCACGGCACATTCGGTCCGCAGTGCGACAGCTACGTCCATGACGTTATCTGGGGCTCGTTTGGAGGATGTTATGAGATTGGCGGATTGGTCCAGATCTTCCACTTTCCGGGAGTTTTATTTCCGACCGGCTTCGCATGCTTTTGATTCTATAGTGGCTCAGCTTTAAACAAGCAATAGGAGCCTCCGTGTCTTGTTATAAAATTATGGGATTTTACTAAAGTATGACGTAAAGTCATGATTTTATTAAAGACACGGAGGCGAGTATTGCCCTCCCTGGACCCACCCCTTGGGGTTTTTGACGTAAGTATGTTTTGTTGATTTACCGTATGGTCAGAATTTTAAAGTTGTTACTGTGTTTCCAACTAGTGGATCCTATGTTTCTAATGCACTGGATTATGCTCTTAGAAGGTTTTTCTCTTATTTCCTTTTTCCTAGGTTGAGAGGCTTACGGCTTCATGTTTTAGAGTTACACAGTTCCGGTCGGAGGTCCAGTTGTGGCGGTCCAAGCCGACGAGTTCAAGGGGTTTTTTCGTTACCCGGTGGTTTCGGCGTCTGTTGTTCCGGTTGACCAGCGCTGTTTGAGACACAAAGAAAGAGGAAGAGCTCAGACAGACAAGGAAGGATATACTGGGATAAGGGGGAGGAGTCTGTTACCATGGTTTCTTTTTTGTATACCATTTTCTCTCTTTGCTGCTATGGTAGAAGTAAAGAAAGGTTAAAGCAATACTCGCCTCCGTGTCTTTAATAAAATCATGACTTTACGTCATACTTTAGTAAAATCCCATAATTCTCTTAAGGTGAACTTCCCATTCCAATGGAAGAGGGATTCCTTGCGATACCTGGGTGTTGATCTTACACCCCGATATGGGGATCTTTATAAAGCCAACTTCCCTCGCATGTACGCAGAAATTAGGGGTCTACTGGATAAGTGGCACTTTCTCCCGCTATCTCTCTTGGGACGCATTGCCGCGACTAAAATGACGATTTTGCCCAAGCTACTATACCTCTTTGAAACTCTTCCGATTGCAGTTCCCCTTAGGGACCTGAGATCCACCCAATCTCAGCTCCTTAGATTCATTTGGGCCGGGAAGCATCATAGAATCCCAAGGTCAGTCCTCCTATCAAGTAAGCAACAGGGTGGGTTAGGGGTGCCTGATCTGTCAAAATATTATTGGGCAGCCCAACTACGCTATGTCACGGCCTGGGCTTCTCTGCACCCGTACTCTGTCTGGGTCCAGATAGAAAGACTCTGGCTAGCCCCGATTCATCCCAACTCTATGCTATGGTCGGGATCTCATAGCGCCCTGCCAAATAGGGATCTTTTAGGACCCATGGCCTGCACTAGATCCATATGGCACCTGTGTAGTGGTCGGTTCCCTCTAGTGTCTACCCACTCCGCCATGACCTCCTTTCTATATCACCCTAACCTCCCCGCTAATCTTCCACGACGAGACCATGGTTCCAACGAGGGGTGTTTAGGTTTGCAGATATTGTGGATCCCTTCACTAGGGAGCTTTTGTCGTTTTCGACCCTCCAGACTAAATATGGTCTCCCCCCCTCCTCCAATTACTTTCATATCCAAATCAGTCATTTTGCCCGGTCCATTTTCTCGGGGGTTACCGTCTCCCTCCCGACTGCCTTTGAACGCCTTTGTAGGGAAGGGGTACACACGACGGGTTTGATTTCTGAAATCTATTCCATGTTACTGTACCCCTTTCCTGATCGGGTCCAACGGCACTCCTACATGGTTCGGTGGGAGGAATACCTGGGGATGACTCTACCGGACACACTGTGGCGCCTTATATGGAGGAGGGCAGGGAAATCCTCAATGGCGGTACTACATCAGGAGAACCAGTATAAAATTTTGATGCATTGGTACCACACTCCTGACCTCCTTCATAGAATGAATCCTGTAGTTCCGAGTGAGTGCTGGAGGTGTGGGTTACATAGGGGTACACTGCCTCATATCTATTGGGACTGTCCCAAGATACGCCCCTACTGGACTGGAGTGGGCACCCTTCTAAGTGATATTTTTGCGTTGGAGATCCAGCCTGACCCTATGTCCTTCCTGCTCAATGTGGTACCTCGTCAAGTTAAAAAACACCCACTTAAGTTGCTACTAATGATACTTACAGCAGCCCGTTGTCTAATACCTCGATGTTGGAAAAGCCCCGAACCACCCAGGGTTTCTGATTTGTACGCTAAGGTGACGGAAGTCCGAACCCTGGAATACTCTACGGCTATGTTTCAGAACAAAATTGCTCTCTTCAATGCCATATGGGATCCCTGGGACGTTTACTGGGCTACGAGACATCCTTAGAGAGCTGCTGAGATTAGTGTATCTTCCCCCCCCCCCTCCCTTTTGTGTCTTTGTTCTTGTCGTTACCCTTGTCTTGTTGTTATTCAGTGGTCCTATAATGGACTAATTAAAGACAGACGCAGTATATTTTTCTTCTGTGCCCTTTATTGTCATATTAATGATTGACATTCCTCTTTCTGTTGTGGAATATTACTGAATGTTATTACTGCCTAGGTTACTGTGAATTTGGTGCTTCGTATGTTATGCCTCATGCCTTGTACTAATGTGCATAGATCTGTTGTGGATATGCTTTGTCATTTCTTCACTCTTTAATAAATATACAATTATTTTTTAAAAAAAACTGGCAGGCAAACTCCACTCTGCTACATCTGTTTCTTTCTGACTCTGCTGTACTGACAGGCTGGCTGTATAACTCAGCTTCTTCTGTAGTCTGACTCTAGGTTATGCCAGAGTACTTTCCTCCTGGCTCCTGAGGCTTTAAGTTTTGGCCTCTATGGCCAGCAGAGCTTAAGGTGCTCTAGCTGGCGTGGGCATGTCTAGCAGAGACGTTCCCCTGCACACCCCTCCCTTAGCTGGGGGTGAACTAGACTGGAACTAACTGGTCCCCACCCTTCCTGCAGGAAATAGGGCTAGCCCACGTCTCCACAGAGGGGGTTAGAATGGAATGGAAAGCTCCATTCTACCTAAGTACAGCTCTGCCATATTTGCTGCTGCCTGCTGGTGAACCAGGTAAATTACATTTAATTAAATAGTTGCCTAGAAATATTATCATTGCACCATATAAAGGACCTGGATAGAAATACACAGATGACATTCAGGTTAGCCCATTAGAGATAGTAGCAGGGTGAAGAAGTGGTTACAGATGCATCCTGTCTGCTGGTGCTCGGTTGTGTAGGAGGAGCGCACAGCACGATTCCCCATGATTTCCAGTCTGCACGCTCCTCCTGCACAGCCCAGCAGACACGGTCTGGAGAGCTCAGGCTAATGGATGGTGAAGCAGGGAGCGGACAGCTCCCTGCTTCACCACTGCAGACATTTAAAATGAAGACATACCTCAGCCCCCCTGGGACCATGGGACAGCCACCAAAATCCGTGACAGTTGCAGTGCCGGCATTGTTTTTGGGGTTTCATTTTTACAGCGTTCACTTTGCAGTAAAAATGACCCGTTAAAGGGGTTGTGCAGGGGTTTTATAATGATGATCCATTCTCAGGAGAGTATAATAGGAAAAAGCCCCAGCACTCATCCAATACTTGTAGGTTATACAGTGAACTGCGTCAAACACGGCAACGTTTTGACTGTATCCGGTCTTTATCAAGGGCTTGATAAAGAATGGATATAGTTGAAACGTTGCCATGTTTGATGCAGTTCACTGAATGCACCAGGATAACCTATTTCCGGCCTGCACCAATTTTGGCAGTTCGTTGTGTTGCTTGTTCTCGTTTGTCTTCTATCCTCAGGATAGGTTATCAATGTCGTATCTGTCTGACACCTGCCCCCCCGCAGACCAGTTGTCCATGCGAGCGCTACATCCTCTTCATTACACTACACGTTGTCTCGGAAGTGAGTGTAATTACAACTCCTTGTTTTGACTTTCCATTGGTGAGATCCGTTCAGGGCTCTCACAAGCGGTTCAAAATTGATCAGTTTTGCCCCAATGCATTCTGAATGTATAAGGATCCGTTCAGAATACATCAGTTTGCCTCCGTTCAGTCACCATTCCGCTCTGGAGGCGGACACCAAAACGCAGCGGAGGCAAACGGATCACTGACACAATATGGCACAATAGAAAATGGACACCATTGACTCATTTTTTTTTTGTAAATTCTTTATTTTTAAATTTTCATACAAAAAAAAACTTTAACATGAAAACTAGTGTCTTGTGTTACAAAGAAAAATGACCTTATAGCATATTATTGTATAGACATTAAACACTGTTTTAGGCTTCGTTCACATCACCGTTTGGCTTTCCGTTCTATTTGTAATCCGTTTTAAATAACGGAAATGATTACAATAACGGAAAGCCAACGGACATTAACTGACAACATATGTTCCGTTAATTTAACGGAAAGACCAGGCGGATCCGTTATAAAACGGACATAATGTATCCGTTTGCATTCCGTTCTTATCAGTTTTTTATATATTTCTGACGGATAATTTTTTTTTTTTTTTTTTTTTTTTTTTTTATATCTGTCATTAGTTTCCTCCCACTTTCAGACAGTATATATACATGGATATGTCCTTGTACAATTTCTGTTCTAGCTGTTTAGGGATTATAAGCTTGAAATGCTGCCGGCTGATCTGTTTTTTTCGTTGGATTATTTTATCCTAAGGATGAAATGGAAACAAAGGCAATTACAATCACAGAGAAGAAGATATTAGGTTCATCCAATAACCTCAGCACGATACACAAGAGGAGTATTCTCCACTTTATATCAAGATCTTCGCCGTCACCCTGATTTTTTTTTTAATTATCTACGTATGAGTGTGTCAAGCTTTGACCATCTTGTGCAGAAACTTCAACAACGTCTACGTCGAAGGAATACCAAATTCAGGCGAAGCGTGTCACCAGAAGAACGCTTAATGGTTACCCTAAGGTAAATTTACTTTTACTCCCTATTTACTGTACTTTTTTTTTCATGAGCTTCAATATGATGTTCAAGCAAAAGTGTCTGTGACCCCTCCACTTTAACAGTAGACTGTCATGAGCTAGGGAGACCGTGGTTTAACGTTGCGATGTTCTAATAATACTTTAAAATATGGTATTGATTTCTGGAGCAAACAGAAACCTTAATATTGTCTCTCCTTTCATTTTAGATTTCTTGCCACTGGTGAAAGTCTATCAAGTCTGCACTTCCAGTTTCGGCTGCGTAAATCAACCATTTCCTACATAGTACAAGGCACATGTAAAGCAATCTGGGATCTGCTTGGTGAGGATTATATTCCACACCCAACAACACAACAGTGGACAGAAATAGCGACCAAATTTTATGAGATAACTCAATTTCCCAACTGCCTAGGAGCCGTCGTTGGGAAACACATTCGGATCTTAAAACCTCTGGGTAGTGGTTCATTGTTTTTTAACTATAAAAAATACTTCTCTGTAATTTTGATGGCTATTGCGGATGCGCAGTACAAATTTGTGGCTGTGGATATTGGGGCCTTCGGACGGACCAATGACTCTAAAGTCTTCAAGAACTGTAATATGGGACAAAGAGTATACTCTGGTAACTTTAGTTTCCCCAATCCTCGTCCTTTGCCTGGAACTGAACCTAACATGCCATTTGTGTTGATTGGCGATGAGGCCTTCCAAATGTCATGTAATCTGTTGAAGCCTTATGCAAGCCGTGGACTAAATGATTGTAAAATAATCTTTAATTACAGACTCACAAGGGCAAGACGTATGGTCGAATGTGCATTTGGTATACTGACCAACCGATGGAGAATATTCACCAGACCTATTCAATTGAAAACAGACTCTATTGACGATGTTATAAAAGCCTGTGTGATTCTGCATAACTATTGCCAAACACATGAACCATTGAGTTTTGAATCTGGGCCCTCAGTCTCAGACAATGCACAAGAAAACGCTACTGTTCCGCGTTCAACCACGGCAGTTAACCGTTTGCGGGACAGCTTTGCTCAATATTTTACGTCCCCTGCTGGTTCAGTTCCTTGGCAGGAACAAATGATCTAAACTACTCGTCCATGCTACAAGTTTATGATGCTGTGTGTGGGTGTGCCTGCATCACTTGATTATAACATTTTTTACCCCATTATGTCTTTGCAATACAGTGTTTTGGTGTTACGTGTATACCTATCTATCTCAAATAATATTAACATACCATTTTGTTTTGTTAGTTTATAAAAAAAACAACTTCAAATATTTATAACGTTAAATGTTTACTCTTTGCATATAATAAAATTTCTTTCAAAACTTTGGTTTCAGTAATATATTATTAAATATATAAAATAACAGTCCCCAAATGGGGAAAACAGTGTCGAAACTGCCTAACATGGGCAAACATGAACATGTGCAAACATGAGTTATTTTTTTTTGTGGTATCCACTTTATTGACCTTGGGGACTGCTGGAGCCTCTGTCAGTGTCGTGATACTCCATCAAGGCACTCATAAAAGTATCGGCAGATGTTGAATGTTGTGCAGGAGTCGGGGGCCGTGGAGTGTGTAGTGAATGACTGTCAGACACCTGAGATGAATGGGGTGAATGTGAAGTAGATGGAGTGGTAAAAGTGTGAGGAGTTGGAAAGAAAGATGGAGAAACACCACCCGCAGTATAGGTTGGAGTACTGGACCGAGAGGGGGGATTGGATTGGCAAGTGGTGAAAGAAGTGGAAGGAGGATAATACGATGGGCCATAAGACTGCGGTCTGTTAAAGGAGGTATTTGAAGGTTCGTAGTATTGGGATGGGGCATAGAATTGTGGTGTGGGAAAAGAGGGTGGTGGGTGATATGTCTGGGCTGGGGGGTGGTGCACAAAATTGAACATTGTTTGCGTCAATGCCATTCGACATTGAAAATTCTGTTCCAGAGACAGACGATCCATCCACGGAGCAAGAGTTAAAAGAAAACTCGGATTAGGAGTAAGGGGATCCGGCCGCCCCGCCCCCTCCAGCGTCCTCCTTATTCCTAAACATGTTTTCCTCTACTCTCTTCAAATTGTCCCTTACAATTTTTGCAAGGTCTTCTAGCTCCGTAAATATTCTCCTACCTGTTCCACGCCTCCTACGTACTCCTGCAAAAGCACTGTCTAATTGATGTTCTGCAGTTTCCATAGGGGCAGATGGAACAGGTAGGGGATCGTCTGTTTCTGGAATAGGATTTTCCCTGACAGAAGCTCCAGCAGCCTGTTCTGTGTCCTCTTCCAGGGGCCGAAGAGTGCTTGAGTGAGTCCTACAAAGAGAAAAAACAAAAAAAATTTTTGGGCCCTTTGCAAAATGTAATCACAAAATATTAAACTACAAGTGGAATACTTACTGCCTCATTTCTGCAGACCTTCTCAGGAACTGTAGCAGGGGAGCGTAGTGGTATGCCCGACTGTTCCTTGACCGCTCTGAATATTTCTTTCGGTGTGGAGGTCGCGGATAAATCGATCCCTCATGGACCTCCACCGAATCACTATGATCTCCCCTATTGAATTAAAATGCTTATTTATTATACATGCAAATAACATCAGAGGTTCTGTTGGCACTGTAATCAACTCACCATAAGCCTGTTGTTGACGGGCACTCAGATTCTCCCAGTTTTCCAATAGGGATTTGAAAATTTCCGACCACAGACGCCGGGTTGCTATGTGGTCCGCATGAAGCCGCTGGGACTGGTCCCATAGTGCCGGTCTCTCCTCCACGAGATGGATGAGGAGTTCCTGGTCAAAATGGATGTTTGTTGGAACATCCTCATCCGATTGGCTTCTGGAACCCTATAGACAGTGATAATTATTAATGAAGTTTGATGTGAAACCGCCAACACTCCAGCTGTGGTGAAACTCTTCCAGGATGCACACTTCATATGTGTTCTGGGAACATCAAATGTAAGAATAGAACATGGTGTGAGTTGTAGTTTCACCACTACGGGAGTGGCAGAGATAGAACATCAATAACGGAAGCAAATATATACTCACAGTCCCACGGCGACCACGGGCATGACCTCCACAAAGAGATCTCCTTCCACGACCCCTAGGTACTGGGCCACGTGGTATTGTTGTTGGAGGAGAAATGACTGCCTCATCCTAAAGTTAATAGAAATGGTTCGAAATTATTGTGCTGTAAACTTTATTAGCGTCTCTTTCCATTGCTATTCAAGTATACCTGGCTTGGCTCCTCAGTACGAGTACTGCCCAAATCTGTTGAATGTTGTCTTTGGCTGGATTCCTATAAAACAATCAAATTTTTTTTTTTATCTAGTGTTATCTAGTGTTGAAGTAGTATTTAGTATTAGGGTATAGTATGGAAATATATAGTGGCTCACCCCTCCTGCCAATATAGGTTGGTGCTCTCACTAAGTTGTGGTTCACCCAAACCACATATGAAATATAGGTAAATTAAAAATAGAGGTATAGTGGGCACTCAAATATCCGGATCTAAGTATTGGGTACAACAAATTTATTATGATAGACAAATTATCAATCTACTACATATATTAGAATAAAAATAAAAATAAAAATAAAATTTGCAGAATGTTCCCAAGTATATGACAGTAAGGTTTAAAAGTCATAAGATATTCCTAAAAATATATAAATAATAATAACAGTATAATACTCCTAGAGGTTATTAATATATATTCACATTCATAGAAATCCCTTTAAGATCTTGCCGCACTATTTGTGCAATTAATATATAATATAAACTGAGTTTTGGCAATGTTCTATCCGTATATATATCTGTAGGTCTCGCTTTTATGGAAGATTATGGTGGTGGTTATTCAGGGGTTAGTGCTATGCAGTATAGTAGTTTAATTTAACTCACTGCTTGATGTTCGTTGATTTCTCTAACTTTCGTGGCGTCCCACTACTGGTTAGATCACTCACCCCTCTTCTTATAAGTTGTCCATATAGTGCGCTTCCATTTAGCGGTAATCTTGAGATGTCCGCGAGGTTTCCTCTTGGTCTCTGTTAAGCGTCCCACGTGTAGATGGTTTGTCACGTGATCGGAGCTTCAGAGCGCTTGTCACGTGATCGGAGTTTCAGCACGTCACGTAACCTAGTTCCGGTGTAGTCAGCTTAGTTCAAATTCCGGAGGCGGTACCAACCTCCGTTTACACAGCTTTCTGGCGATATTCTTATTGCTTTTCCGCACAGGTTTATTGCTGGTTATAAATAAGAGACGTCTCGTTGCTTTAAGGATCTCATCCACTCCCGCTATACGCGTTTCGAGGTTACGAACCTCTTCCTCAGTAGCTGGTTTGAGGAAGAGGTTCGTAACCTCGAAACGCGTATAGCGGGAGTGGATGAGATCCTTAAAGCAACGAGACGTCTCTTATTTATAACCAGCAATAAACCTGTGCGGAAAAGCAATAAGAATATCGCCAGAAAGCTGTGTAAACGGAGGTTGGTACCGCCTCCGGAATTTGAACTAAGCTGACTACACCGGAACTAGGTTACGTGACGTGCTGAAACTCCGATCACGTGACAAGCGCTCTGAAGCTCCGATCACGTGACAAACCATCTACACGTGGGACGCTTAACAGAGACCAAGAGGAAACCTCGCGGACATCTCAAGATTACCGCTAAATGGAAGCGCACTATATGGACAGCTTATAAGAAGAGGGGTGAGTGATCTAACCAGTAGTGGGACGCCACGAAAGTTAGAGAAATCAACGAACATCAAGCAGTGAGTTAAATTAAACTACTATACTGCATAGCACTAACCCCTGAATAACCACCACCATAATCTTCCATAAAAGCGAGACCTACAGATATATATACGGATAGAACATTGCCAAAACTCAGTTTATATTATATATTAATTGCACAAATAGTGCGGCAAGATCTTAAAGGGATTTCTATGAATGTGAATATATATTAATAACCTCTAGGAGTATTATACTGTTATTATTATTTATATATTTTTAGGAATATCTTATGACTTTTAAACCTTACTGTCATATACTTGGGAACATTCTGCAAATTTTATTTTTATTTTTATTTTTATTCTAATATATGTAGTAGATTGATAATTTGTCTATCATAATAAATTTGTTGTACCCAATACTTAGATCCGGATATTTGAGTGCCCACTATACCTCTATTTTTAGGGTATAGTATGCCCCATTTTCTAAATACATACTGTCTCCATTTGGGAGTGTGTCCTCTCCGTTTCATCCTGTGACCCGCTAGATGATGATTGCTCCTGAAATATTGTGTGACAAAAATTAATTATGTAGGTGTATGTATATATATATATATATATATATATATATATACACATATATATATACACAGAAATAGATAGACAGAGCGCGATATACAGAGAGAGACAGACAGAGAAACGACCGATAGACAGAGAAAGAATCTGTCTACTTACCACAATCTCCAATGGAGGGGTAGTGTGGTCACTGCTGGTTTGTGACATTTCTGAAAAAAATCGTCAGAATTGATTTTAGTAATTAGATAAATAAAAAAATTGACATCAATTATTCAACACGTGTCATGATGGCAAAGAAGGAACACAGACCTGTTCCCATACTGCGTACATTGCACATACAGGATAGCAAGCTATATTGTAGGCATGAAAAAAAAAATTCAGGACAACTTTTGTCACATTGGGCAATTGATTCCAATAAGCGTGCCTGTATATCAGGTATGCTCAACCTGCGGCCCTCCAGCTGTTGTAAAACTACAACTCCCAGCATACCCGAACAGCCTACAGCTATCAGCCTACAGTAGGGCGATGTGGGAGTTGTAGTTTTACAACAGCTGGAGGGCCGCAGGTTGAGCATCCCTGCAAACTGAAAACTAGGTGTGTAGATTCATCAGACAAGCTAACATCTGGCTGCATAGCGATTGTCATGAATGTGTATGCTATATGCCCAATACGACCATTTTTAAAGTGGAGGCACTGATCAGAAATTGCACGTAAACATGCGCAAAATGGAGTGCACGGGCTCTGTTCTTATGTATTGTGAACCCATCGTGTGCAGTTCACAGTATGGTCACAGAGCCATAACATAGTACTGTGCATTAAAGCAAAGTACTATGTCCATGGTATTCAATGGATTGCTGTGGATGTGGACAGATGTGGCTGACATTCCTATATGCAAATATTTCATGCTATCCTGCAATACATTTGAGAGGAACATGATTTTACACTTTTTTAAACTTGCATTAAACTTTTTACTTACTTTTTTGACTAGAAATGCTTTCTGCAGTGTGATCTCATCTACTAGCTTTTAAAATGGTCGCTGGGAGGGTCAGGTGACGGTCACATGTCCTTTTTTCAGTCACTAGAGAACTTTTGCAGACAGAAGACTTTTCCATTTGAGCATGCTCAGAACTAAAAACGGAACAGAATAACGGAGTGCATACAGGATCACATTCAATGTACTCCGTTTCAATCCGTTACTTATTGACTACAATGCAAAAAGTAACGGATACGTTAGGAATCCGTTATTTTAGGCTACTTTCACACTAGCGTTCGGGGCTCCGCTTGTGAGTTCCGTTTGAAGGCTCTCACAAGCGGCCCCGAACGGCTCCGTCCAGCCCTAATGCATTCTGAGTGGATGCGGATCCGCTCAGAATGCATCAGTCTGGCAGCGTTTGTCCTCCGCTCCGCTCAGCAAGCGGACACCTGAACGCTGCTTGCAGCGTTCGGCTGTCCGCCTGGCCGTGCGGGGGCAAACGGATCCGTCCAGACTTACAATGTAAGTCAATGGGGACGGATCCGTTTGACGTTGACACAGTATGGCTCAATTTTCAAACGGATCCGTCCCCCATTGACTTTCAATGTAAAGTCAAAACGGATCAGAAAAAAAATAAAAATATATATTTTTTTTTTTGTTCATGGTAATGCAAACGGATCCGTTCTGAACGGATCTAAACGTTTGCATTATAGGTGCGGATCCGTCTGTGCAGATACCAGACGGATCCGCACCTAAGACGGGAGAAAAGGTGTGAAAGTAGCCTAAGACGGGAGAAAAAGTCCTGCATGTAGGATTCTTTTTTCCATCTAAATTAACGTACAGATGACGGAATGGTGCCAAACGGAGTGTAACGGACAGTTTATGCAATCAATACAAGTGAATGGGATTTTAAACGGAGCCGTTATTTTCCGTTTTATTCATCCTCTGACAGAAGAATATAACGGGAAGCCGAACGGTGATGTGAACGAAGCCTTACAGGCCCATATGTGGTTTACATAGACACTATGTCACCATTGATCGATGCTTGATACATAACAAACAATTAACAAGAAACTCAGAGAAATGATAAAATAAAAAATAAAAAGAGAAGTAGATGGGGGGGGTGTCATTCTCCTGATATTGCCCTGACTCAAGTGTCAGTAGTTCCAAAGAGGGCCACTGCCTCTTCAGGTAAGACGAAAGAAAGAGGTATAGAGTGGAGGAGGGGGGGGGCAAGCATCTGAAGTCGTGGCCAGTGATGCTTGGTGTAATTTCACCATATGTTCTGGATTTATCCCTCATTGCTCTCCAAGGACTTCCAGGGTTGCCATATCTTCAGGAACTTATCATAGCTCCTGTTCAGCCAACTAGTCATTTCTTCAAATTGGCATATCTGGTTCACTTTTGCTCTCCATTCTTGTACAGAGGGAGGGGGGGGGGGGGGGGTTGACATCCAACCAGTGCTATGAGATGTGCTATTATATTTTGCTTTGACAGGGAGTACTGGCTGGATGATTTAGATAGGACCACCATCTCTACCGTGATCTTAAAGTCAGAGGTAATCATCTTCTTTATCACTTCATCCCCACCCAATATGGTGTAATTAAAGGACACGACCACCAGATGTTGGACAGTGATCCCACTTCTCCCCCGCATCTCCAACACAGCCGAATAGGAGACAATCCTCTATTAAAGAGGAAGTCTGGGGTTCTGTGCCACAGAGAGAAAAGTTTAAAATGGTTTTCCTGAAGGCGCACACATAATGAGAAGCCATGTGCTTCCTGTTCTGTGAAAACTGTCTTCAGTTCTCTTTCCCATTCTAGTAAATATGGTGGTTTTAGGGTCTCACCCCGACCTTCCACCAAAGGGTAGAGCATCAAGACTTTCCTTTGCTTGTGTAATGGCGTGGTCACCAGTTTCTCAAACTCGGTCAGCGGTCTCTGGAAAGCGTACCTTTCTTTCACTCTCCCACACACAGCTCTAATATGTGATCCTGCTAGGAAGAATCCTGAGGATTGTTTAATTGGTTCGGGTATCCCTTCTTTTATTGATTGCTCTAAGTCTGATGTTAGGTCTCCTACTCTGATATGTGATATGGATGCCCAAATTTCGGGGATGTTTTCCCTTGTGAGTCCCAATAAATCTGGAATTAGGCTTGCAGGCATCAGGGGGGACGGTACAGGGGCTAGATCTTTGCTCAGGTCCCTCAATGTCTCCTCTATTTCCTTCAGCATGGGGTCTAGTTCTTTCCCTTTTTGTGCTTTTTTACTCGGTAGCCATAAATGACTCTGAAAGGAGCGACCTACGCTATATTCGCATATTTCTTTGATATCCGGTTGTCTTTTGGGATCTACCAGTTCCAGTCATCTGTTTATTTGTATAGCTTGATAGTATCTGGTTAGATCTGGTAGCCCCAAACCTCCTTTTACTCTGTGTCTAGTCAAGACCTTATACGAGATTCGTTGTCTCCTTTGGTTCCATATAAACTTAGAGAACATCCTCTTAAGATCTAAGAAGAACTTTTTGGGCAAATCTATGGGGACCATTTGTAGTATATAAAGGATTTTAGGCAAGACATACGCCTTGAGGACATTTTGTCCTACCCATCCACGACAAGATGTTATATTTTTGTAGTAGTTGTCTGATATCCTTTTGGAGGGGATCTGTATCCCTAGATGTTTTATAGGTCCCATAGACCAATGAAAGGGGAGAAGGGTCTTTAATTGAGTCACTTTTGCTTTAGATATAGAGATATTTAGTATCTCCGATTTGGCATGGTTCACTTTAAAATCTGAGATCTTGCTATAATCTTCAATTTTTTTTCACTAGGTGGCCTAGCCCCTTTTCCGAATTTGTAACTAGGAATAGTAAGTCATCTGCAAAGGCAGTACACTTCAGCTCTCTTTTCCCATATCTCACCCCATTGATGCCTGTTGTTTGTCTGACTAGTTGTATAAGGGTCTCTACTACTAGTCCCGTTTGTGATTTCAAATGTCAGGGAGAGTGCCATTAACCTTCAGTCTAGCATGTGGTTGCCCATATAGAGTGAATATTGACTGTATGAAGGGGTCTGGGATGGCAAATTACTTCAGGGTTGATCTCATGAATCCCCAGTTGACCCTGTCGAATGCTTTTTCTGCGTTGATGCCCAACAGGGTTAATGTTACATTCCTCGTGTGTGCCAGATGTATGGCATGGAATATCCTTAGAGAGTTATCCCTTCCTTCCCTGCCCTTGACAAAGCCTGATTGTTCAGATCCTATCAGAGTTGGCAGTATTTTGCTCAGTCTGACAGCCAATATTTTTGCCCATATCTTCAGGTCACAGTTTTTGTCGTCTTTGTGTATTAATGTAACGTAGGATTCCTGTGACTGGGTAGCGAACCCCCCTGTAATAATGTATTACATACATCTGCAAATCTGGGGATAAGGATTTCCTGGAATTTTGCTATAATACAGTAAGGGGAGGCCATCTGGTCCTGGGCTTTTACCCGGGGGGAAACTATGTACTATCTGTCTAACCTCCTCTTTCGTGATTGGGTTGATTAGGCTTGACGCCATGTCTGGTGCTATTGTTGGTAGGTTAAGGGAGTTTAGGAATTCAGTGGTATGTTTCTGTCTGAGGTTTATCTGGTCATGGGATTCCGTTTGGTTGAGGTTATATAGTGCTGTATAGAATTCCTGAAAGGCTTTTGCTATTGCTGGGGTTTTCTGATAAACTGAGCTGTCTGCCCCTTTAACTTTAGATATATATGTCACATTTCTTGTCTTTTTGAGCAGAGAGGACATTAGCTTACCTCCTTTATTACCGTGTGCAATTTTATGCTGAAAATATAGCATCTGTTTGGCAGGCCCTCTGTAACAGGAGCTTGCGAAGCTGGAGCCTGAGATCTATGAGATCCCCTTGGTAGGCTGTGCTGAGTGATTGTTTATTCAGTTTTTCTACGGTAGCTATTTGTGCGAGGGGTGAGTCTATGGCCCTCTGTTGTTCTTTTTTGACTTCAGTGCCCAGAGATATAAAAATGCCCCTAACATAGGCTTTCTAAGCCTCCCATATGATGGGGTGTGATCTGTGTGCAGGGGAGTTGGTCTTAAAATATGCTTCTGAGTTCTGACCTGTTCAAGGTGTTGTCTGTTGTTCAAAAGGGACTCATTAAGTCTCTAGTTCCACTCTCTTCTAGGTAGGGAGGCCAGAGTGAAAGTTGCATTACATGGCGCGTGATCCGAGATGGTGATATTTCCTATCCCAGCTGCGCTAAAGAGAGGCAGGAGAGAAGCAGACGTCAGAATATAGTCCAATCTCTGGTAGGATTTGTGTGGATTGGAATAAAACAAAACGTCCTTAACTGTTGGGTTAAAGGGAACCTGTCACCGGGATTTTGTGTATAGAGCTTAGGACATGGGCTGCTAGATTGCCGCTAGCACATCCGCAATACCCAGTCCCCATAGCTCTGTGTGCTTTTATTGTGTAAAAAAAACCGATTTGATACATATGCAAATAACCCTGAGATCATCTCAGGTTAATTTGCATATGTATCAAATCGTTTTTTTTTACACAATAAAAGCACACAGCTATGGGAACTGGGTATTGCGGATGTGCCAGCGGCCATCTAGCTACCCATGTCCTCAGCTCTATACACAAAATCCTGGTGACAGGTTCCCTTTAAGACTCCTCCAAATATCTATCAGGTAGAGGTCATGAAGTTTCCTTTGTTCTTTACGTATGAGTTTTTGAGCTATATGCGATCTAGCAGTAGATGAGTCTATCACAGGGTTCAAGACAAGGTTTAGGTCGGCACCTAATATTATGGGCCCTTCTGTGAAGAGTTTAATGGTGTCCAAAGCTTTTAATAACCATTGAACTGTGAACGTATTTGGGGCATATATGTTGGCCAGAGTAAATTTGCGAGAGGCTATTTGCCCTTTCAAGATCAACATTCTACCCTCAGCATCCGATAACTGCTGGCTTAATACAAATGGCACCGTATGTTGTATGGCTATGGATACTCCCTTGGAAGCCGATGAGGGATGTGTGCTACGAAACCATTGTTTATAGGGATGGATTGGTAGTTTTCGTGCCTTCCTTGGACGGAAAGTTTTTTGCATAAACACAATATGAGAGAGTAGTTTTCGCATGGTAAGCATCACTTGGCTAGGTTTATGTGGAGAGTTTAACCCCTTCACATTGAATGTGGTTATCTTAAGGTCAGTCATCTTGTGGTATGCTTAAGTAAGTAGGGGTGGGGATGGGGAGGGAGGGTTGATTAGAGCAATAAGAAAAGAACAATCAACAATAATAACTCAAAATTATATAACAGTAGTTAAATGCAAGCCCGGCTGGCAAACTCTCCGATGTATTCAAAGAGAGAGAAGGGGAGAAAAGGGAAAAAAAAGGGTTATTTCTCTAGTCCAGTCGGTGCTGGCTCATGCCTTGCCAGTAGCCCCTATATGAACAATACTGGGAATATAGCTTGGTAGGTTGTAGATGCAGAATTATTTCTGCTGTTAGCATTCGATTAGGAGGAGAATCTACACCTAGTAGAGGTATGTTACTGCAATAGGGTGGGTGGGGGGGATATAGGGGTGTTTATAGATATCTAAAGCTTAGTCGCTTACTCAAAGCATGTCGACCAAGCTATAAGTATAAAAGTATATAGTGACCTTACTGTTCCTTGGAAGAAAGAAAAGGAATAATCTTACGGCCAATCGCATGTTCAAGTATATGTAAGCTGGGTACAAACATGAATTATATAAGTGCACATCAGAGATTCAAATGAAGATAACTATAATGAACATGAATCTCTCAGCTAGTTATGATATTAGCTTATCGTTATACATTAAATACAAATATTGAAAGGGTGTATGTGAAGGTATACGTCCAACTTATTAGTACCTCAAACAAATATCATGGAGGACGTTAAAAACTCAAAAACAAAAAAAGGTTTATTCGTTTATTGTCATTAAAAAGAGGAGTATAAAATCATTATATGCTATAGGCCATATAAATCTTTATCTGTTATAGGCCAAATCGAGGTGAATATACATTGTTCACAATTGACTACACAGGTGTATCTCAGGAGAGAAGGTGGGTTATTGGTGGCTCACCTGATCAATACAATGTGTAGGTGCTCTGGTTCTGGCCTGATTCACCCAATCAGAAAGGCGGTTTATGGCAATAAAGGTATATAGTGAAAAACCGGCACTCTACACATTACAGGTGTATCTCAGTTAAATACTGCACACCATAGGCATGTGTGTGAGTCACGTGAACTGTTCCTCTGGGTGTCTATTTGCAAGCCCAAACTGAGCCGTAATGCAAACAGACACACAGATCACTGCTGGAAATATTGACTGATACTGTCCATGCACACAGTGGACTATGTAGATGTCGCAAAGACTAGCACTGCATATCAGCTGGTAGCTATTAGTCAATAATATCAATGTGCCAGCAGTGAAAGTATCCACAACAGGCTCAGTCAGAGCAACAGTGCAAATGGATACAAGAGAGTCGCCTAGATGCTGGCCGTGCACTTAGCCAGCAACCGAGGACTCCTAGTAATTAGTGCTTCACTCAGGAACAGTATGGTGACACACTGATATACAGCCAAACATCAGTGATAGCTGGCAAAAGCGATAAAACGCTTGGCGCGTTTCCATGCCTCCCATTTGCGCACTTCCTCAGGAGCAAACTTCTTAAGCACAAATTAAATCACCTGCCTAAAGCCGCGCTCCTCTAGTTTGAGAGCCGGCTTTTGCGCAGTGTTTAGTCTCACCTCGATTTGGCCTATAACAGATAACGATTTATTTGGCCTATAACATACAGGTCCTTCTAAAAAAATTTGCATATTGTGATAAAGTTCATTATTTTCTGTAATGTACTGATAAACATTAGACTTTAATATATTTTAGATTCATTACACACCAACTGAAGTAGTTCAAGCCTTTTATTGTTTTAATATTGATGATTTTGGCATACAGCTCATGAAAACCCAAAATTCCTATCTAAAAAAATTAGCATATTTCCTCCGACCAATAAAAGAAAAGTGTTTTTAATACAAAAAAGTCAACCTTCAAATAATTATGTTCAGTTGTGAGCAGGTGCCAGGTCGTGCTGAAAAATGAAATCTTCATCTCCATAAAGCTTTTTAGCAGATGGAAGCATGAAGTGCTCCAAAATCTCCTGATAGCTAGCTGCATTGACCCTGCCCTTGATAAAACACAGTGGACCAACACCTGACATGGCACCCCAGACCATCACTGACTGTGGGTACTTGACACTGGACTTTAGGCATTTTGGCATTTCCCTCTCCCCAGTCTTCCTCCAGACTCTGGCACCTTGATTTCCAAATGACATGCAAAATTAGCTTTCATCCGAAAAAAGTACTTTGGACCACTGAGCAACAGTCCAGTGCGGCTTCTCTGTAGCCCAGGTCAGGCGCTTCTGCCGCTGTTTCTGGTTCAAAAGTGGCTTGACCTGGGGAATGCGGCGCCTGTAGCCCATTTCCTGCACACGCCTGTACACGGTGGCTCTGGATGTTTCTACTCCAGACTCAGTCCACTGCTTCCGCAGGTCCCCCAAGGTCTGGAATCGGTACTTCTCCACAATCTTCCTCAGGGTCCAGTCACCTCTTCTCGTTGCGCAGCGTTTTCTGCCACACTTTTTCCTTCCCACAGACTTCCCACTGAGGTGCCTTGATACAGCACTCTGGGAACAGCCTATTCGTTCAGAAATTTCTTTCTGTGTCTTACCCTCTTGCTTGAGGGTGTCAATGATGGCCTTCTGGACAGCAGTCAGGTCGGCAGTCTTACCCATGATTGCGGTTTTGAGTAATGAACCAGGCTGGGAGTTTTTAAAAACCTCAGGAATCTTTTGCAGGTGTTTAGAGTTAATTAGTTAATTCCGATGATTAGGTTAATAGCTCGTTTAGAGAACCTTTTCATGATATGCTAATTTTTTAGAAAGGAATTTGGGGTTTTCATGAGCTGTATGCCAAAATCATCAATATTAAAAGAATAAAAGGCTTGAACTACTTCAGTTGTGTGTAATGAATCTAAAATATATGAAAGTCTAATGTTTATCAGTACATTACAGAAAATAATGAACTTTATCACAATATGCTCATTTTTTTAGAAGGACCTGTATAACGATTTTATACCCCTCTTTTTAATGACAATAAACCTTTTTTTTTTTTTGAGTTTTTAACGTCCTCTATGATATTTGTTTGAGGTATCATTAGACATTAGTTTACAGTCCCATACTCACGACCCACTCTGCCCGCTTAATCACTTTCTACCTAGTCTAGCGAGTCCGTGGTGTATGGGAACAGTTAATGTCCTAAAATGGCGTTCATCTCTTTCATCTTCCGTCTTCTCAGGGTGGAGGAGAAGTCAGTCTGTTTGCTAGATATTTGCAGCTTTGTTGGTCTTTACATTCGGTACCTTCCGTCAAGGTTCAACTCGTTGGAATTGTGGGAGTTTTGTTGGGTGGACTATTGGCATCCATGTGGGAACCTCTACAGGTTGTATTCCCAAAGCCGCCCATGCTTCCTCCAAGTCCTCCGCGGTGTGGATAGCTATCTACCTTCCATTTTTGAGAATAGAAATACCGAAGGGGTACAGCCACGAATATGGAATTTTTAGCGCTCTCAGAGCCTCCAGCAACGGCTACATGCTGCGCCTCCTGCTGCGATTTTCTTGATCTTCTAGCATTATCATTGCTCTGTTGAGCTCTGTTGTGTGCATTTCTACACACTCCGCCATTTCTGTGGAGTGTGTCACTATCTCCCGGGCTGTGGTTTCAAGGGCCTCTACTCTCTGCCCTATTTGAGCAAGTTCTGTCTTAATGTCCGACAGTTCTGCCAGGATAGGTCTGATTGCCAATTCGAGCGCCTGGCCCAGTACCTTAGTTAGAAAGGACTTGGATACTGGAGAGGAGTCCTGGGCCTCCTCTGCTTCTCCTTGCACACTGTCTGTTTCCGATTCTTCTCCTTCCTCAGTTCGCTCCGCTGACGCCGCCATCTTCGAGCTAACGCCCTGCGAGCGAGATTTTGAAGAATCACTGCATATCCTGTTGGCCTTTATACAATCTCGGTGTGTCTGGGGGGTCTAGCCCCCGTTCTCTGCAGTACTTGACCATCTTGGAGTGGGTCACTGCTTCTAAAGTGGTCTTAGGTGTGGAGGAGCTGAAGCTTCACACAGCCATCCACTTCAGCAGCCAGGCTCCGCCCACCGCAATTGACTTTCAATGGTGTTCAAGACGGATCCGTTTTGGCTGTGTTACTTACAGATAATACAAACGGTCTGTTCTGAACGGATGCATGCGGTTGTATTATCTGAACATAAGTGTTTGTGCAGATCCATGACGGATCCGCACAAAACGCGAGTGTTAAAGTAGCCTTATTACAGAAGGTGATATGAAAATGTCTGAAAAAAACAAGAGCTCCAGGAATGCTGAAAGACAAAAAACATCACCTAATTAACAAAAATGCTTGGAGCTAAAAGAATACTTGTGTGTCATGCATTTCATATTTCCCATAGAGCTACTGACATATGGAGCTAGGATTTTTTTTTTAAAAAGGTGCAAAAAAGCCATAAAAAAACACACAAAAGTGCAGAAAAACACAGCTAAAAAATGTGTCAAGGCACCCTTACTAAAGCCTGCCATACATATTAGAGAATGATCGACTACTTTCAGCAACATGCCCGCCTAAACTGGCCAATTAGGGATTCATTTATTTATTTTTGCTTTAAACTGACTCCCTGGTCCTTGAATACAAGGTCAAAAAATTGGCTGAAGGGGAGCGATCACTAGGGTATACCATCCAGCAAGTGAACAGAGGGTGCCCGTGTATACACTGTGCTCTCCATTCATTTCCGTTGGACTTTTCTGGAGATAGGAACCGCACTGCCCCTATCTGACATTGATGGAATATCCTAGCCAGTGGCGTAACTAGGGTGTTATGGGCCCCAGTGCAAACTTTGGATCGGGGCCCCCCCCCCCATTTATACAAAGAAGCGGCAGAATTTCTTACTAAGGGCTCTTTCCCGTGCGGCTAGTCCGCTGCGTGAATGAGAGCCAAGCCCCATTCCGGACAGCAGAGACAGCTCCGTGCCTCTCTGTGACCTTTTTACTACAAAATCACAATGAGATAAAGTTGTCACCGTGATTTTGTAGCAAAACGATCACAGAGAGGCAAAGAGCATTATCAATCATGTTACTACTCAGTGTCTCTGCTGTCCGGAGCGGGGCTTGGCTTTCTTTCACACAGCAGTTTAGCCACACGGGATCCGCTCGTGTTAAAGAGCCCTAAGCCCAATGCATGGCTACACTCACCCAGTCCTAATAAAATCTGGTCCTACCTCATCCAGGGTGTCTCTGGCGTCGGCGTGATGTCTGCTGGATCCAGAACAAGGTTCCTGTGGTGATAGAGAAAAAAAGAATAATCACATAAGGAAGGGATGGTGACTGCCCCTATGAAACTACCAGCAGGGGGCGCTGTGCTGGCCTGGTAGACTGAGCTATGCCAATGTATAGCAGGGTAATTTAGGACATTTCCCCTAAGTGCAACCACACAGTACTAATGTCTACATTGTGGCCCCTCACAGTACTAATGCCCACCTTGTGGCCTTTCACAGTAATTAAGCCCACCTTGTGGTCCCTTCACAAAAGTTATGTCCTTCTTGTGGCCCCTCACAGCAGTTATGCCTACCTTTGTTCCTGTCACAGTAGTTATGCCCAGATATGTGTCCCTCACAGTAGTTATGCCAAATATGTGCCCCCTAACAGTAGTTATGCCAAATATGTGCCCCCTCACGGTATTTATGCCAGATATGTGCCCCCTCAAAGTAGTTATGCCCAGATAAGTTCCCCCTCACAGTGGATATGCCCAGATATGTGCCCGCTCACAGGGGTTTGCCCAGATATGTGCCCGCTCACAGTGGTTATGCCCAGATATGTGCCCCTCACAGTGGATATGGCCAGATATGTTACCCCTCACAGTAGTTATGCCAGATTATGTGCCCCTCACAGTAGTTATGACCAGATATGTGCCCCCCTACAGTGGTTATGCCAGATTATGTGCCCCTCACATTAAATATGCCCACATATGTGCCCCTCACAGTGGTTATGCTAGATTATGTGCCCCCCTCACAGTAGTTGATATATGTGCCCCCTCATATTTATGCCTTTATATGTGCCCCCCTCACAGTAGTTATGACATATTAGGTGCCCCCTCAGTAGAGATGCCCACTTTTGTGCCCCCTCACTCTAGTTGTGCCCATCAACCCCCTTCCCCTTTGCCCCCAGTCTGCAGTGTTAGGAAAAGAAAATAAAAAAACACATACTTACCCTCTTCCCTGGTGTTGCGCTGCCACACTCACATGGCACTGCTGGCTGTGCTGAAGGCAGTTTCCCGGGCCTTCAGAGCTCCTCCCACAGCCAGCAGCGCGATGTGCGGCCAGCAGAGGGAGCTCTAGAGCTCCTGCTTCACTGATGATCTGGATACAGCCTGGCAGTGACAAGAAATGCCGGGCGGACTGTATGTGAGTGAGTGAGTGCGCGCGTCCCCCCTCTTCCTCCTCCCCCCCTCTACGCAAACCTCCCCCACCTTGCTTCATATTAAACATGTAATGGAGCGCCCTGATGGGGGCCCGGCATTGTCACTGTACTTCATGCTGGGCCCCGTCACAGCGCTTCATTACATGTTAGTACAGCGGGCCCCTCCCCCCGCCGGGCCCGGTCGCAGTCGCACTCCCTGCGACCGCGATCGTTACGCCCCTGATCCTAGCGATATGCCATCAATGTTTTAGTGTCTGTCACCTCCAAAATTGGTTTCAAAGTAAACATACCACCATGTAGGGTAGGTGTCCTGAAACATACACTTACCTATCTTGTAAAAATCCAGTTCATTAATCCTGAAAAATTATATTTTTTCTATTTTCATGCAGGTAGGGGTTTAGATTATCAGATATTAAAAGAAAAGGTATGGTTATGTTTCAGGACACCATCCAGGAACTTTTGGACAGTCCGTGTCGGTGAAAAAAATGATATGCGTCCTTGATTATTTTTTTTTTAGGCTGGCGATACTTGAGTAGATTATTTTGGTGGTAATTATCATCATTTTACAGCTCACAGTAAATGCTGGTGATGAGTTCTTATTAGCACAATGAGTTATAGACATGGATTTCTTATAATCTTTTATTATAGTTTTTCCAATTTATCCGTAAAAAAATGTTGGCTCTCTGTGATTTGGAGATAAAAAAGAAAAATTCCGGTTGTCCACCCCACATGGAGGTTTGCTTACTTCGAAAATGATTTTGGAAGCAATAGAATCCTTTTAAAAGTGCAGGGTAGGGCAAGGACTCAGCACCCCAATGTAACTTCTGACATGACATGACAACTGGATACGCTGCCATAATGGATGCTACTTGTTAAAGGTCGAGACACGCTAAGGTTTAAGACCGCTCATTTCACGTTATAGCACAGTTGCCCAAAATAAAAATAGCGCCAGGACTGCTCATGCGCACTGCTCTGCCCCTATGGGCAGAGGCACCATCATGGCAGTCGCTTGCGCAAGATCTCCAAGCCAGAGGAGGAGGGCAGGCCAGAGGACTGCAAGGGTAGCAGTAATGTGGGCCCATCGGAGATGGGCCTGGGCACTTGCGGTTATAACGCCACCCCTAGGCACTTGCAGGACCTAATTTGCATATCTATGTAAAGTGTTGTTTTCAGCTTCTGGACGTGGGACAGACACAATAAAGGCACTATTTGTATGTTGGGCCAGTGTACTGTAACGTGATATAAGCGGTCTAAATCGCTCAAAGTCAGTGACAGACTCCTTTTAAGGCTACATTCACATGAACGTATTTTCCGTTCCGTTTTTTCTGTGGATAGGGTGCGGACCCATTCATTTCAATAGGTCCGCAAAAAATGCGGACAACACACACCGTGTTCTATCCGCATCCATATGTTCTTTCCCTAGCCCCGCAATAAAGAGAGAGCATGTCCTCTTCTTGTCAGTTTTGCTGACAAGGATAGGCATTGTTACAATGGATCCGCAAAAAAACAGATGCCATACGGAACGTCATCTGTTTTTTTTTGCGGACCGCAAAAAATATACAGTCGTGTGAATATAGCCTAAGGGTATATGCACACGTTCAGGATTTATGTGCGGACAATCCACACTGAAATCCGCAGGTGTTCGCAGGGAAATCCGTGCAGTCAATCCGCATCAATTGGTGTGGATTTGCATGCGGATTTGGTGTGGATTTTCCGCATGTTGATTTTACTTTCCCTATTGAAGTCAATAGAGAAAATACGGTCAGGAAAAATAAAGTTAATTGACATGTTGTGGATTTTAAAATCCGCACCGTAGGGAAAAAAACAAGTGGAAAAAAATCTGCATTGTGTGCATGCTTATTTCAAATTCTCATAGAATACAATATACATGCTGATTGTGTGCAAGTGTACAAAAATGTGAGATTTTGTGGTTTCTAATTCCATGGTAGACAATTTTGTAGCTAGGGTTACCAGCATTGTACAACTGACATACAACTAGATAATGGACATACTGCATTTGCCGTCTATCACAACCATTTACAATTCAGCGTTTATATTCTAAACAGGAATGGACTCAATGCATACCCATAAAGATGCGTCTAAGGCCTCATACACTCGACCGTTGTGTGCATCCGTGGCCGTTGTGCCGTTTTCCGTTTTTTTCCGCGGACCCATTGACTTTCAATGGGTCCGTGGAAAAATCGGAAAACGCACCGTTTTGCAGCCGAGACCGTGATCCTTGTATCCTGTCCGTCAAAAAAATATGACCTGTCCTATTTTTTTGACGGACAACGGTTCACGGACCCATTCAAGTCAATGGGTCCGTGAAAGAACACGGATGCACACAAGATTGGCATCCGTGTCTGTGATCCGTGTCCGTAGGTTACTTTCATACAGACGGATCCGAAGATCCGTCTGCATAAAATCTTTTTCACGTGAAAACTCAGAAGCATCATACTTACCTGCTGGCTGCTGCGATGTCTGTGTCCGGCCGGGAGCTCCTCCTACTGGTAAGTGACAGGTCTGTGCGGCGCATTGCTGTCACTTACCAGTAGGAGGAGCTCCCGGCCGGACACAGACATCGCAGCAGCCAGCAGGTAGGTATGATGCTTCTACTATTGCTAAGTAACAATGGCAACCAGTACTGCAGTAGCGTCCTGGTTGCCATGGTTACCGATCGGAGCCCCAGCGATTAAACTGGGACTCCGATCGGAACACCGCTGCCACCAATGATGGGGGGGGGGGCAGGGGAGGCCGCACACTGCCACCAATGTTCTTATTACAATAGAGGGAGGGAGGGGGGGCCGGGGGAGGCCGCACACTGCCACCAATGTTCTTATTACAATAGAGGGAGGGAGGGGGGGCCGGGGGAGGCCGCACACTGCCACCAATGTTCTTATTACAATAGAGGGAGGGAGGGGGGGCCGGGGGAGGCCGCACACTGGCTACCAATGTTATTAATACAATTGAGGGAGGGAGGGGGGGCCGCACTGGCCACCAATGATATTCAAACTGGGGAGGGGGGGGGAATCTGCCCCCTGCTGCCTGGCAGCCCTGATCTCTTAAGGGGGCTATGATACGCACAATTAACCCCTTCAGGTGCGGCACCTGAGAAGTTAATTGTGCTGATCACGGCCCCCTGTAAGAGATTGGGTGCTGCCAGGCAGCAGGGGGCAGTCATGTACACAGTTTGTAGTATATTCTAACTAGAAGCGTCCCCATCACCATGAGAACGCCTCTGTGTTAGAATATACTGTCGGATATGAGTTTTCACTATGTAACTCATATCCGACAGTATATTCTAACATAGAGGCGTTCCCATGGTGATGGGGACGCTTCAAGTTAAAATATACCATCGGATTGGAGAAAACTCAGATCCGATGGTATAAAAGGGACTCCAGACTTTACATTGAAAGTCAATGAGGGACGGATCCGTTTGCAATTGCACCATATTGTGTCAACGTCAAACGGATCCGTCCCCATTGACTTGCATTGTAATTCAGGACGGATCCGTTTGGCTCCTTCAAAAATCAAGGAAGACCCACGGACAAAGAAACGGACCCCGTTTTTGCGGACTGTAATAAAAAACGGTCGTGTGCATTAGGGCTAAAGAGAATGCTCATTATCTGCAGTAGTTTCCAGTAATGTGTTTCACCAACTCAAGATTGGAACCAATCACTTTTTTTTTTACTTATATTGCATGTTGGGGTGTCGGGGAGCTCTGTGCCATTATGAAAGTGCAGTGCTATGTTCCTTGTATTCCTAAACATGGGGCACACAGGTTGGGTAAATCTTACCTTTGATAAATCATTCATACTCGATCTTCCTATAACAGACATGCTATGTAAAACTGGTGATAATGAATCCAGTTTTTCAATATCCCAGAAAACTGGGTACATGACATTAGCGGATTTCCATTGCAAAAGCACATTACGTAGTTAGCAATATTCTATGCATTAAAGGTGGTTTTCTGGGAGAAGAATATTGATGTCCTATCCTCGGGGCAGGTCATCAATATCTGATCAGAGGGGATCCGATAACTGGCCCCCCCTCGAATCAGATGTTTCAAGAGGCTGTAGCGCTCCAGTGAGTGCTGCAGCATCTTCCTAGGCCATTGATGTCACATTCACTGGTCACGTGGACTAGGTGCAGCTCAGTCCCATTCAAGTAAATGCACCTAAGCTGCAATACCAGCATCTGTGCAGCCACACACAGCAAGATAGGACATGTCCTATACTTCGCTCTAACATACGGACCCAAGACTTCTCACCTTTTGCATTTTTCACTTTTTATGTTCTGGCCTTGCACTAACATAAAAAAATATGTTTTCTAACGTAATTCTGCATTCAATACCCCATAATGAGAAGGTAAAAATAGAATTTTTGAAACTTTAGCAAATTTATTAAAAAGAAAAAAGTACATTTTGCTCTGGGGGCCTCCTATTTCTCTTGTTCAGTTTCTTATTTCTAAGTGTTCAGTTTTTTGGGCCGGAGATAAAACTGTAGCATGCTGCAGTTTTATCTTTTGAATGATCAGTCAAAAAGACTGAACTGAAGACATCCTGAATCGATTGCTCTGCATTCAGAATGCACGGAAATAAAACTGATTAGTTCTTTTCTGGTATAGAGCCTCTAGGACGGAACCCTAGGCGGGAAAAGAAAAACGCAAGTGTGAAAGTACCCTAAGGTCCCACAACTGGCAACGCATATCAAAGCAAAAACCAAGTCATGAGGAGGAAAGAACTGCCGGTAGGGCTCAGAGACAGGATTAGACACGGATCTGGAGAAGGGTGCTAAAAACATTTCCGCTCTACTGAAAGTTCCCAAAAGCACAGTAACCTCCATAATTCTTAAATAGAAGAAGTTTGGAACAGTCAATACCCTTCCTAAAGCTGTCCACCCCACCAAACTTAGTAATCGGGGAAGAAGGGCCATGGTAAGAGAGGTGACTAAGAACCCAATGGTTGCTCTAGCTGAGCTCCAAAGATCCTGTGTGCAAATGGGAGAAACTTTCATATGATCAATCATCACTGGAGCATTCTACTGATCTGGGCTTTACGGCAGAGTGGCCAGAAAGAAGCCTCTCCTCAATAAAAGCCAAATGAACGCCAGACTAGAATTTGCAAAAGAAAAGCATCTAAAGAACTCTCTGTGAGAAACAAGATTTTCTAGTCTGATGAAACCAAGATTGACCTTTTTGGGCTCAATGCTAAGCGTCATGTCTGGACACAACTGCACAATACCACCCCTATAGTGAAGAATGGTGGTAGCAGGATCATGCTGTAGAGTTGTTTTCAGTGGCTGGGACAGGGAGACTGGTCAGGGTTGAGGGAAAGCTGAATGGAGCAAAGTAAAGAGATATTCTTAATGAAAACCTGATTTAGGCTAATTTCACACTAGCGTTTTTACTGGATCCGGCAGGGTTCAGCAAAAGCGCTTCTGTTACTGATAATATAACCATCTGCATCCGTTACGAACGAATCTAGTTGTATTATCTTTAACATTGCCAAGACGGATCCGTCATGAACTACACTAAAAGTCAATAGGGGACGGATCAATTTTCTACTGTGTCAGAGAAAACAGATCAGTCCCCATTGACTTGCATTGGGGGTCATGACGGATCCGTCTTGCTCCGCATCTCAGGACAGAAAGCAAATCGCAACATGCGGTATGAGAACGAAACAGAATGCATTTTGGAGCATCCCGTTCTGTTCAGTTACGTTTTGTCTCCATTGACAATGAATGGGGACAAAATGGAAGCCTTTTTATTTTCCGGTATTGAGACCCTATGATGGATCTCAATACTGGAAAACATTAACGCTAGTGTGAAAGTAGCCTTAGAGTGCTGTGGACTTCAGACTAGGCCGAATTTTCCCATTCCAACAAGACAATGATCGTAAGCACACAGCCAAGGCAACACAGGAGTGACTTAGGGACAACTCTGTGAATGTCCTTCAGTGGCCCAGCCAGAGCCCTGACTTGAATCCATTAGAACATCCCCGGAGAGACCAGAAAATGGCCGCCACTGACATCTGTGTGCATTCTGCATTTGTGTGCAAAAGATAGAACATGTACTATTCTTGGCCGCAAATGCAGACCACTGACCCATTGAAGTCAGTGGGTCAGCAAAAAAATTGAACATGCAACATGATTGTCACATGGACATCATCCATATTTTGCGGATCTGCATTTTGCATACTGCAAAATACAATTGTGTGGATGCACAAGGGCCCTATTACACCTACAAAATCTGCAGGCGATTATTGGATGGGAAGAATTCCTTCCCGATAATTGCCTACTCGTTAGGGGAGGAGACCGCTGCTATGACATGCAACAAACTCCTCCTCTGTATGGGGATGAGCGATCGCTAATGCCATCGCTCGTCCGCATACTGAATCATTGTTTGCCAGCAGCAGTTTGCGGATTACATGGCACGATCTGCCGCCGGGCAACGATTATTTTTAAACACGTTGAAAGACTTTGATTACCCGATAAACGAGCATCTTGTAAAAGATGTAGTAGTACTATTTCAGAAGATTGTGCCAAAATCACTTGTAGATGAATGAAGCCTACACAACAGAAGGCTACGTGCCCATGACTGTAGTTTTGGTCCTGGTCCGTGTCTAATCTGCCTTTTTCTGCAGTTTGCATGAAGACCCATTTATTTCTGTGGGCCGGCATCCGTGTGGCCATTCCGCAACCATCCGCTATTCTGAAAACAAGAATCACTAGTTCTAGTAGCAAATGCTGAATGCGCACGGCCAGTATTCGCATTTTGCTGGTCCGCGTTTTGTGGACCGCATATGGTGGTGTGCATGAGGCCTTACACAGAGCGACTCATGATATTTCAAGAATCCTAAATCTTTAGAAAGACTTTGGTAGGCAGTAGTACAATATATTCCTCACTGGCCCTGCAGTGGACAAGAATATTCTCGCAGCAGGGTGTATGGTTATTGAGGGGGTGTTCATACGCTGCAGACAGTCTGTATGGTATAATTCATTTGTCTCTGTCTGGGACGGCTGGAGAAATTCTAGTGCAATAGGATGCACCTTTTATGGTCTGATCCTGTCAGGAATATGTGTGTCTTGGCAGGTTTTTACCACTCCGCCGTCTCTGAGTTCTGTTTACACTTGTTGGCAAATAGTTTTTGCTAAGTAGCCTACAGGCATGAAACGATGACATGCGCGGCCTGATTGATCATCCTGCCGTACAGTATATCTGATGCCTATTGCATTCTACTCGGAGGATACAAAATAATTGTTCTGTTGAATAAATAATGTGTATGGCAGTTTTTCGAAACCATTGTGATCAAATACTGGTCCGTTTCAGTCGCACAAAAGAACTGGTAATACAGGTTGGTAAGCAAAGTTTCTGTAATCCTACTGCCCCGAGTTACGCTACTGTGAACAGATTTACATCTGATTCCCAGGCGTGCCATGAAATTTCAAGTTGTCACCAGATACAAGTACAGTGTTCGGGTTTGTGGTGAACATTACCTGGTTATATGTTCTTTACTGTATACAGGACAATTCCTTTAATCTGGCATCCAGTAGTGCAAAATTGTTATAGCCTGATTACGTTTAAAGACTGGTACCAGTCGGAACCAAAGCCCAGTTTGGTTTCAAGTTTTAAAGTGGTTTTCCAATTTAAAAATCAACTACCGAAGTTATTCAACAAAGTCACGTGCGACTTTGCGAATAACTAACTTCGGCTCATAGGCGCACGTACATTCTAATACTGTACGGAGACGGATCTCCGTACAGTATTAGGGTCCATTCACACGTCCGCAGGTGTTTTGAAGTCCGTAAATTGCAGATCTGCAAGACACGGACACCGGCCATGTGCGTTCCTCATTTTGCGCACATGGCCGACACCATGATAGAAATGCCTATTCTTGTCTGTGGCTGCGTACAAGAATAGGACATGCTCTATCTTTTTTGTGGGGCCACGGAACGGAAGTGCAGATGCGGACAGCACACGGTGTGCTGTCCGCATCTTTTGCGGCCCCATTGAAATGAATGGGTCCGCACCCGTTCCGCAAAATTGCGCAACGGATGCGGACCCATTTTTGCGGACGTGTGAATAGATCCCTAGACTGAAGTTTTGAATGAACGGACTTCGGACGTAACATCCGAAGCTCGCTTTGCTCATCACTACCAATCACACTTCCCGAGAGAGCTCCTCTGAAGGAGGGTTCCTGACCGCACTGTATAGTTATTGCTTGCCATGTGACACCTTTAATACCGCGCAGCCATTTACAATGCAGTCTTCAGTAGTTAAATAGGAGACAGCTGCGGCCTATTGGCCACGCGGTACACGGAACCCAAACAGCTCAAGAATGCACCATGTAGTCATAGCCGTATTCTATTTTGGGCTTCAATGAGGTTCTCTATCCTTTCTCCAATGATCAACTTACTACTTTAGGGGGTCCTCTACTGATAAGAGAGGAAATACCTCTCATTTATGGAAATATCTTTAGCTTCCCTTTGAAGTCATTGATATGAACTGTTACTGATGTTGGCATGACGCTGACCAAGACTGGGCAGGACAAGCGCTGATCGCCCCTAAGCCTGAAAATCGGCGCTCGTCTGCATCAGTCTATTACACTGGTGGATGCAAAGTATATAGGGAAGAAACAATCGCTACCACAATCATTCCTTCCCCGTCAGTTGCATTATCGGCAGCATGCCTGATAATTGGGCATCTTTTATTCTACATAACAAATTGCCCGTTTGTTGCCTGATCTGCAGCATAATGAATGTAGATCAGGGGGATTAGACTTTCATAATTTCTGGCGGTTCTACTGTACTGAGCGCTGTGAGAAACTGCTGACCATTTTGATTCTTCTTCTCTCGGTCTCACTGCTAGTTTCTTTCACACCTACACTTTCCTGCTAGCATTTAATCTTTGCCTGAGGCCAGGCAGGAGATTACAGTCACCGCCTCTGCATACATTCCCTCTTTATGTGTAAAGATATTGGCATCAAGAAAACTGGACTCACAGGAGTTTCTCTGGAAACTGGTGACTAGTTAGTAAGGCTAGGTTCACCTCTGCGCGGAGTTTCTGGCAGGAGCCTCCGTTGCAGATTCTGGCAAACAAAGGAGGAAATACCTCTGCATGCAGTGTGTGGTATTTAGTTTGGCAGAATGCCGCCAGTATTTATGCCAGAAACTAGACAGACCCCCATTACAGTGAATGGGATCTGTTAGGCATCTGAGGTGTCCGGCAAATGCTGGATTAAATACAGTATTCTGTTCCTAGCCCAGAACAGGATACCAAACTTTGGCCCTAGATGTGAACTTAGTCTAAGGCCTCATGCACACGACCGCTGTGTGTTTTGCGGTCCGCAAAACACGGATGGCGTCCGTGTGCATTCTGCAATTTGTGGAATGGCGCGGACAGCCATTAATATAACTGCCTATTCTTGTCCACAAAATGCAGTTTATATTTTTTTTGCGGACAGCACATGCGGACCAAAACAACGGCCGTGTGCATGAGGCCTAAGGCCTACAGTCCATTTGTCAAGTGAAAAGGTTAGCTTTTGCCCCCCCTCCATTCATTCTCTATGGGAGTGCTGGAGATACCAGCGATCAGGTATCTGACACTTCCATAGACAATGGGACATGCTAGCGGAAAACCCTGATAAGCGGGTTGTTCAGAGTGCACCCATCATAGGTGCACATTGTCAGAAAGGGCACACTGGCATCATAAAAGTGTCTTTCAGCCAAATAAAACATTGGGGGTCATTGACTAAAGACCAGTGCTTTCCAGTCTTAGTCCCTACACACTACAGCCATATTACCATCTCAGCCCCTGCACCGGCCTCTCCGCACAGCAGCCACCAGAGCGCAGCGACTGTTATCCAGTGCCGGTCTCCTGGCTCCGGGGGTTTATAGTCGCTAGATGCCATTTTGTTTGTCACCTAATGGATATGAGATGACGTTATACCCCCATGACTAGGTTTTTCACAATATCAAATTTTTTAAATCAATTTCAGTTCCATAAAAAAGTACTGCAATACTCAATACCACGCAAATGAGAAATAAAACGCCAAAAAAGTCACGTGCATTCTGCATTTCATGGAGCATCCGGCCCCTAATGGAACAGTCCTGTCCTATTTTTGAGGGGACAAGGTGACAAAAAAAATTTGCGAACTGTGTGTTTACATATTTTTTTCTGTTACGGCGTTCCCCGCATAGGAGATATTTTTCAATACTTTAATAGTCTGTACTTTTTCGGACGTGGTGATACGTACGTAATATGTTGTTTTATTATTGTTTATATATTTTTTATATGTAAAATTGGGAAAGGGGATGATTTAAAATGTTTATATTTTGGTGTTTGTTTGTTTTTTTACTTTTTATTTAACCACTTTACGTCCGCCCATAGGATATAAACGTCCTATGGGTGGACCTCTATTTCTGAAAGCACGTTTTAAAACGTCCTTTCAGAAACAGCAGCTGCACGCTAATCGTGCAGCTGCTGATCGGGTTGCCCGCTGTCAGTGACAGCAGGGCAACCCAGAGAGAAGGCAGGGACAGTGCCCAGGTGTCCCTGCCTTCCAGATCGCTGCATACACAGCGCTCACCGAGCGCTGTGTATGCAGAGCAGGAAGCGCTGTCAAATCGGTTTTGAATACCTTGAGGGGTGTAGTTTCTACAATGGGGTCATTTATGGGGGTATCCACTATGTAGGCCCCACAAAGTGACTTCAGACCTGAACTGGTCCTTATAAAGTGGGTTTTGGCAATTTTCTTAAAAATTTGAAGAATTTCTTCAAAACTTCTAAGCCTTCTAACGTCCTAAAAAAATTAAATGACATTTCCAAAATGATGCCAACATAAAGTAGACATATGGGGAATGTTAAGTAATAAATATTTTATGAGGTATCACTTTCTGTTTTAAAAGCAGAGAAATTGAAATTTAATAAAGGTGAAATATTTTGACTCAAATTTATGACTATCATGAAGTACAATGTGTCACGAGAAAACAATCTCTGAATGACTTGGATAAATAAAGGCATTCCAAAGTTATTACCGCATAAAGTGAGATATGTCAGTTTTGCAAAATTAGGCCTGGTCAGGAAGGGGGCAAATGGCCCAGATGGGAAGTGGTTAAAACTATTAGCCTCCTTATGAGCTAGAACCCGTGTCCTAGTCACTCTAATAGAGCTCTATTAGGGTGACTAGGACTTTACTCTTTCCCTACTGCCCTGGGCTTTGTGCACACAGCAGCAGGGAGCTTACCATGGCAGCTATGGAAGGCTTCAACAGCGTCCTGGCTGCCATGGTAACTGATCGGAGCCCCGCAATTTCACTGCTGGGTCACCAATGAATATACCAATAAGGGGGGGGGGCGCCTGTGGCCACTGCGCCACCAATGATTCTAGTACTGGGGGTTGGGGGGGCACTGTGCCACCAATGATTATAATTTATGTGGCGCACTGTGCCACCAATGAATTTATATAGCCTCTTAATACAAATATAGACTGCGGGTGCAGGCCTTATCACACAACCGGCAACCAGCCTCAATGACAGGGATCCCGCCGAACCCTGACAATTAACCCCTCAGGTGCCGCACCTGAGGGGTTAATTTCCACGGTTCGGTGGATCGCTGCTTCCTGTTATTGAGACCGGGTGCCGGGTATGTGATGTGGCCAGCAACCGCAGTCTATTTTTGTATTAAGAAGGTAAGTCTCATTGGTGGCGCAGTGGCCACAGCCCCTCCCCTACTCCTCTCTTCACTGCTTATTGGTGGCACAGTGGCCACAGCTCCTCCCGTACTCCTCTATTCACTGCTCATTGGTGGCGCAGTGGCAACAGCCCCTCCCCTACTCCTCTCTTCGCTGCTTATTGGTGGCGCAGTGGCCACAGCTCCTCCCGTACTCCTCTATTCACTGTCATTGGTGGCGCAGTGGCCACAGCTCCTCCCGTACTCCTCTATTCACTGCTTATTGGTGGTGCAGTGGCAGACGCATCACAGTGGGGAAGGAGGGACTCTCTCCTTCTCCACTGTGCCGGCTGTAATGTGCCCCGGACGTTTTAGCGGCAGTCAGCACTCAAGTGCGACTGCCCCTATGACGTCACTAAAAATACCAATGTAATTAAGAAACAGCCAAATTGCAGTTTCTTAATACCGCGGTATATCGTTAATACCGGTATATTGCCCAACCCTAGCTCACCGACTCCTTTATCGCGCGGATAAACCACAATGGGGGCAAGCTTCCCCGGCATTGCAGGTGACGCTAAGGAGGCTCGTCACGGTGGTCTATTCGCTGATGCCACCCCTTCATCCCTGGATGTTTTGATCTACATAATGGGGAGATGCAGTGCGGCCGTGTGGGGAGCAGGTGTTTCTCTGGTACAGGTACAGTCCTTACTTTCAACCTAAATCAGAGGGGATTTGGGTTGTAAGTAATACTGGATTTACACTGCCTGACTGAGCAGGCAATTACAGAGAAGGAATCATTCCTTCCTGATTACTGCCTGTTCATCAGTGGAGGTAAAGAGCTACATTTACATTCTTTAGCAAAACCAATAGGGACAGAAAATTGCAAGCAACTACAGAGAGTTAACCAGGGTTAATTACTAGTAATTGCTAAATATTTTCCTGTCATCTACAGGTTAAACTCGAAAAATTTGAATATTGTGCAAAAGTAAATTTATTTCAGTAATACAAATTAAAAGGAATTGCATTAATTAATTAAATTAGAATTTTGTGAAAAGGTTCAATATTCTAGGCTCAAAGTGTCACACTCTAGTCAGCTAATTCACCCATACCCCCTGAGCAACGGGGACCTCAAAATTGTGACTTTGGGGTTTCATAAGCTGTAAGCCATAATCATCCAAATTATACCAAATAAAGGCCTGAAATATCTCGCTTTGCATGTAATGAGTCTATCTCATATGTTAGTTTCACCTTTTAAGTTGCATTACTGAAATAAATGAACTTTGCACGATATTCAAATTTTTCGAGTTTCACCTGTACATACTATGGGGGAATTTTATGTCTGATTTATTGTCATTTGCACCACATTTATCAAATATCACCCAATGTTTGATACATTTTATGCATCTTTAAGTATAAAGGTGGATCTACATGGCACCATTGTCGGGCCGATTATCTTAAACATTACTGCGAATGCTCATTCCCGATAACAGGCCTGTGTAAAGGTGCCGCAGATCACCCAATGAATGAGCAAAGCTTTAAAAAAAAAAAAAAATCAGACCAATTATATTGAGGTTTTGAAGAATCTACAATGCACAAAAACAGTCCCCTGCCCCCCTCTTCCTCCATGCAGTCATTATATGAGTATGTCTGTGGTTGCAAGAAAGATTGCTCTCATCTGAATAAATAGATCCTTCCGGTATATAGTTATTCCTGCCCACAACAGGGCAGGTGATGCCAACCCTGGTTTATTTAGCCATGGATCTCGCTGCCTCCCAAATTTAGACATAGCACATGTCCTACTCAAGCAGAATTACAGCATTAGACATCCTAGTCAGTTATTTGCAATGGGTTGAAGGAAGCCAATGTTTGGTTGTAACTTTACGTGTTTGGAATAGCCCACTGCGTCATATTATCATACAGCATGTCTCCTACAAGTGGAGTTCTAGACACGTGTACTTCAAGTACTGTCTCTAGTATGTCTAAGTCCTCTGACCAAAACATTTAAAGCTGCAGAGGACCATATCACATGTTTAAAGTGTAACTGTTATTCTTTTTTTTTTATTTGTGTAATGTGTAGGGGCAGTGATACTGACCATTTTTGTAATATACTTAAATTACTGAAATTGTACATTTCTATTAGAAAAATAGCTCTAAAGTGTCCCATTTTGAGCCTTAGCAACGCTCCTCTGTCTTCTGTTTACATGACAGTCAGTGTTAGCAAGTCTTCACAGTTATGTAAACAGAAGACAGAGGAGCGTTTCTAAGGCTCAAAATGGGACAATTTAGAGCTAATTTTCTAACAGAAATTTATGATTTCAGTAATCAAAGTACATTATAAAGATGGTCATTATTACTGCCCCTACACATTAAAGGGCTTCTGTCAGCCCACTAAACCGTTTGTTTTTTTGTTTGGTTTACTAATAATCCCTATACTGCGAGCTCTGCATACATAAGTTAAATAATCATTTTGGTTCAGTAGAATTTGATAAAAAGCTATTTTTAAAATATGTAAATTACCTTACTACCAGCAAGTAGGGCGACTACTTGCTGGTAGCAGCCGCATCCTCCGATCCTAATGACGCCCCCTCCGCATTGTGATTGACAGGGCCAGGGAACGGAATCGTTCTCTGCTGGCCCTGCCTGTTTGCATTCAAAATCCGGCGCCTGCGCCGCGGCCGTACCTATCTTCAATCTGCGCAGGTGCACTGAGAGGCGGCCGCTCGCTCAGCCGCTCCATCCTCAATGCGCCTGCGCCGATGACGTCACATCTACACCCGGCGCAGGCGCATTGAGGATGGAGCGGCCGAGTGAGCGGCCGCCTCTCAGTGCGCCTGCGCAGATTGAAGATAGGTACGGCCGTGGCGCAGGCGCCGGATTTTGAATGCAAACAGGCAGGGCAAGCAGAGAACGATTCCGTTCCCTGGCCCTGTCAATCACAATGCGGAGGGGGCGTCATTAGGATCGGAGGATGCGGCTGCTACCAGCAAGTAGCCGCCCTACTTGCTGGTAGCAAGGTAATTTACATATTTTAAAAATAGCTTTTTATCAAATTCTACTGAACCAAAATGATTATTTAACTTATGTATAGGGAGCTCGCAGTATAGGGATTATTAGTAAACCAAAAAAAAAAAAAAAACGGTTTAGTGGGCTGACAGAAGCCCTTTAAAAATAAAAAATAAAATGACAGTTACACTTTAAGATCTGCATCCTGAGCTGAACATTTAGGACATTGAGAGTCTCCTTTAACACCCATCCCAAAGACCATCTGGCACCTTCACTAACACTATTAAACCAGGATCAATACTTGGTACGGCTGCCCCAGCTGAGTAAAACAATTCCTTTCTCCCCTGATCCGTTGCACAGTAGCTTTCTTTGCAGCAGGGCCAGGATATTCAGATGCGCCAAAGGTGTACTGTATGGGGCAAGCTTTGGATTACAGGGCCAAGTGAGATGACACTTCAGATGCCTGGCCATGTCAATCAAGTGGAGGGGAAATGTCTAACGCTGCAGAGCGGAGGAGCTAAGGTGAACTAAGTGACTGGGGCCCCTAACCTCGGTGCATTTTAGAATTCATTTGCATAATTTATCTGTATTGCTGCATTTGATCGGGGGAGGAAAGTACGGTTTTACTCCAGGCATCATTTAATACTTTTTGTTCTGGTGACAGGTGCTTTTTAAATAGTAACAGTCGGATCCTGTACACCCTGTGCGGTAGAAAAGTTGTGAACTACACTGTGCGACACTAAGAGACAGAGAAGGTGTGGATACCACAATATCTGTCCATTGTTTATTTGAAGTAGGTCCCACATTCATCTTCCACTTTTCCTTAAAGGGATACTTCTGTCAAAGCATATATTAGCAACCTATATGTGAGTATTGTATGTATTTTTGTACAGAAAATTGGTGGATGGTTTTCTGGATATAATTTTTATGTCAATCAATGTATTCAACTTCCTGTCCTGTTTTTTTTTAACTTTCTTCTTTGTTAGGACTTTTACTACAGCAAACAGCCTCGCTTGACCTTCTCAGTCAAACCAGTCACGGTGACCAGAGAGGGTAGAGAGATGAGTTTCTCAGTTAGAGCACACAGCAGTAAACTAACAATGGGTTACCGATCTAAAAAGCAGTTTTATCTGGTGTTTCTTCAAATCAGCAGCTGAGTAAAAGCCCCTTTACTCAGGCCTATTATTATATGAATGCTCATTCTTGATAACTGACCTCTGTAAAGATGCCACTGATCAACCGATGGACAAGAAAACGATCATTCATCTGGTGAAAGCATTCTTGATGTAGACCAAAAATCATGATCTCTGTGCATTCCCTATGGAAATGATCATTTGCTCGTCCCAATACAGCAGAGGCAATTGCTTCATGTAAGCTTTCACCTACTCTGACAAGCAGGCATGTATTGGGAACAAATGGTTTGTCAACAGAATGCCAGTATTTTCTGCACCATAGGGTTTTTTTGGCACATTTTTTGTTGTAAAAATGCCAGCTCCAGGTGTTAATTGAGGGCACACAGGGCACAAAAGTTTTTTTTTTTGCTTCTGAAATTTATCAGGTGGTGTTGTCTTTCATGCTTATTTTCCAAAAAGAGCATGCTAGAGCTTTTGCAGTTTTTTTCCAGGCCTCATAAAGAAAACACCAGTGGTAAAAAATGCCACAAAAACTTAGGTGACCAAAAAACACACAGCGCATGGGCTGGGTTCACATCACATTTTTACCATCTGTTTAAGTATACGTTGGGGGGAAAAAGGGTTACAAAAGTGTAGCACGCCATGCTTTTCCATCCTGCAGAGTCCAGTAAAAAAATGTACATAGGCTAAGTTAACATATTGTGGCAATGTGAATAGTGATGGGTGCAGTAAAGTCCCAAGGAACATGAATAAGGGGTGTTGTTTGCACCAGGAGCGTGTCACCAAGGGGCCTGGCCTTGGTGGAGTAAAAGCCCTAGATATAGGTGGCCACTAAGTTGGTGGACACCAAGATAGTTAGCTTAGCTGGCTCCAGCTAGTCTGGAGCGGGCTTTTACTGGGAACAGGCAATGTGCAGGGTGGGTGCCTGTTCCCCATGCTCCAGTCCGGGATTTTGGAATATGCTCATGTCCAGGGATGCTATTTTATGCTGTTGCTGTTGCTGTTGCTGGAGTCGGGATGCTCTAACCCTGTGTGGGGGGTAAGCACTGGTGATGTGTTTTGGGGAGCTGGGTGGTAGACCCAGATCCCGATAGAAAGTGAAAGACTGTTTAGTCAGTGGCCAGAGGGCTGAGGATTTATGTTTTTGATTTATGTTTTGGTTGCTGTTTTGTGCTGATGTGCTTGAAAATAAAGCATTGTTTGGACTTTAATCTGGTGCCTGGTGAGGATATCTGTGAGAATGACCCCCGAAAAGGAGCTAATCCCCCACATAAATACAATTTTTTACAATGAAACTCTATGGTGATGGATCTCACTGTATGGCACCTGTCTGAGGCATCCGTTACCATATATGTTTTTGTATACGTTAAAAGGATGGCAAAAACGTGGTGTGAACGCAGGCTTATTCTGGCGTAAAAAATGTCAGAGACAAATTCAAGTGTGTGAGGACCCTAACAAGTCATAATCTTGACACTAGCATTTTTTAATGATCTTATTTGAAATCATGTTCTGTTTTGCATGATCTAACAAATTAATTTAGTAAATTAATATTTAATCATGGCGCAAGCCTTATAAAACACTAATAATGCTCCCTGAACATGGGACGACAAAGCAACAAATTGTCGGGAAGGAATGCTTCCTTCCCGACAATCTGCATATTGCTGGTGGAGGAGACCACTGCATTTATAGGCACCGATCTCCTCCAGAGTATGGGAAGGAGTGATCGCTAATGCCATCGCTCTTCCCCATACTGACTCGTTGTTAGCTGACAGCAGTTCGTGTTTACACAGCACAATCTACTGCCGGCAAATGACGATTTTTGTGTGTGCACAAACAATTGTATTATGAATTGGCGGTACATTTACACCGCCAGATAATTGCTAACGAGTGTTCCTATGAATGCTCGTTAGTGATTATCTTTAGGAATCGCTGATATGCAGTCACTCTGTTATAGCAGTCTAAACTGTAATACAGAATGTCTCATATACGCTGTGGTGTTGTTGGGTCTGAGCACCCGGAAAACTTCCAAGAAAGTGTCAGTCTGCAGCCCAGCACTTAGTAATGAGAGAGAACCACTATGTACATACTCAATCATATCCCGTTTATAGAAGTAAGAGGAAAAAAAATGCTCTGTGCAGTGGAATCACAGCATATAGTGCACCCCCGCAACAGATTATGCAGAAGGAATGAGGATATTATGGGTTGCTCTATAATTTATAGCTTGGTTGGTTGGTGGCATGTCGCATGTTACTAGTAACCTCTACAAGAAGAAGAAAAATGCTGAAAAGTAGAGTCTATAGGAAGAAAGGAATACAATGAAAAGATATTTTATTTAAATGCAATTAATTTGTATTGAAAAACAGCAATTTCACGGAACTGATAAAAAATAATAAAATCGAGAGCCCTTCAGATTTTGGTTCATGCTCGCCTCAAGGTCAGATGGCAGCTGGTTTGTAAAAGAAATTCATATTTTTCTTTGAATCAGTATAAATGTGTTTTGATATGGAAGTGGGTAGTGGATCTTTACAAGAGATTATGTCCCCTTGCTGATGTTTTTCCTTTATGTAAAATAGATTTAGGTTTAGTCATTGATACCGTGACACCCTCTA